>NW_024704759.1:12495627-12550627 GCF_018977255.1 Callorhinchus milii | reverse complement strand
GTGTTCACCAAAATCCTAAGTGAAATGGGCCAACCGGTCACAATGCTGTTCCCAGTGGACAGTGGAAGCTAAATAATAACTTGTACTGCAATGATGCTGCATCAATACAAAGTATTTTTTTTTGATCTGGAACAAAGACACACGGAATTTCTACCTTGTTGAACTCGTATTGTTTTGGAATTTTTCCAATGGTGAGAGGTGTCTTTGACAATGGCACTTCCTTATTTTTTCATTGGATTCGGGTTAGATGAAACTCGAGCACAGCTTCCAATATGTCAGAGACAGGCTCTCTGATTTTTCTTCCTCCTTGTGGGCAAGTTCCAACCTTCCAATGACTATCTCTGTCTGCTGGGACTGTGAGAAGGGGAACTCAACAATGTAATTATTCCATGGCACAGAGTTCAGTGTTTCTAGCCTGCAATCATTTTTATTTACAAGCGTATTTATAATTATGCTTTATTTCAAGCATCATGACACTTCATTGACATGCAGCACGTTATGCATCAAACAAGCCCTAACAACTATTGTCAGCAAGAAACACACAAAATCCAATAACTAAGTACCTCTGAGTGAATTCAAGGCTGTAATCTTATCCCAAGGTTCAGATAATGCTTATAAATTAGTTTGAGTTGTCTCAACCTGTTAAGCAGGTTTCCAATCACTCCCATAAGCCTGTAATTATCTATCTACACATAATGTCATCACCAAAATGCATGGAATGGTGGAGTTGAGTCACTTTTATGACTTGAGTTATAAGTTTGGGAAATGAAGACAAAGTAAATGTATCCAATACTTTTCTAGTGCCTTTTTTGAAGGACCGTTATTGGATCCAACAGTTCTGAAGGCCACTTTGTCTTCATCACCAAGTGTTTTGGGAGCCTGTCTCCATTTGATTGGAAACACATGACAGTGACTTAGATGTCATATTGAAACGTATCATGTCACTTTAACCTTCTGTTTTGATCATACAGAGCACCTTTGGTTCTCTTCCCTTTCTAAATAAAATGATTTGCCAAAACATTTTCATACAGACAAAATCCACCTCTGAATAAGAATTATTTTGCCTGTGAACAAATTTTATTTGGGATATATTGTAAGATGCCTAAATTGGTTAGCATCATTTTGATATTCTACGTATTTTGCTCATTTAGTTAGATATAGACACCACATTCAATCAAAACTCATCTCGCCATTCCAAATCCTATTTAACCATTTTTCTTAGTTAAAAATGTTGGACTTTTAACAATTCTTCAGATTCACTGGGTAGTTTCAATGCCTCCAATGTCAGTTTCAGTAAAGTAACATGAAAATCCAATGTCCTTTTTCAATGCCAAAATAGCTTATCTGACCAAGTATCAATTAGAAAAACAACATTTTACTCAGTTCAGAAACTGACGAGTTCCTCAAAAGAACAGTTCTTTGGGGAAGCATGCTTCAAATCTGGGACAGGAGTTCCTCCTCACTGTACTGAAAAATGAAATACAAAAATCTACAGAAGGTGACTTTAGGCAGCTCAGTACAAGCAAATAGAAATGCAGGCAGCATTGAAGGAATTTTAATTAGAAGCATCATTAACATCACAAAAATTAATTGCCTACAAGAACTGAGCTGAAAAAGCCAATTAAGAGAACACAATGGAAACTCAAAGCATGAAACTAACATGGGAGACATTAAAAGTTGAGGATTTTTCCTCCATTTAAAATTTTACAGCAATATATTTAACTAATCATTTTAATGACCCAATGTTACGCACAAAAATAATAAAACAACCCCTCATGAGAAGGGGAAAAATTATGCTGTGTCCTACTAGAATAGGAGATAATGTAGTTCCTTTGATTTTCCAAATGAGATATTTGTCTGCTACGTAATGTGTTTTGTGCAAAAAGCAACTGGAGACATGACTCAAATTTACAAGATTGTAAGAAAGCATTGACTCTGAGAAACGGCTGTTTGGCTCATCAGTTCCATTCCTTCCACAGACTGAATTCTGTTGTTATGGTTTTTATATAATTCAATTGTCTGGGGAAAACATTCCCCAAACATTAGCCGCCCATCTGCAAATTAAATACAACGCCAAATTAAATTAATTTTAATAATCTTCTGACAATTTCCCTTTTTCGTCCTCATTTTAAAATCCTGGATCATGTTCATGCTGAATGATTTTATCTTCACTGGAAAACAAGTTTTGTTTAGGGAGTCTTCATAACTTCGGGATAAATCCTGAAATCATCTTTGTTGAAACCTCCCAACACATCAAATCTTTTTGGAATGCACAGTACAATATTCAAGATGCAACCTCAAGGTTAAAATACAGTAACACATTTTGACCTGTGATCAAATGCTTCTGATATTGATTGCTCGAATAGTGGACTGAATATCTGATTAACCTTGTCAATAACAGCATCATATTGACTGGGTTCTTTCACTGACTCGCGAATAGTCAGAGTCAAATGCTTTACTTTTTCTACCTTTACCAATGGACACTTTTCATTGTGTACATATTCAATGCTTCTTGATCCAATGTGCATTACCTTACATTAAAATGTAGATTTGAATCAACCTACTATTCTTTAGTTTATCCATTCAAATGACCTAGACACATACACTAGCTGTACAGCTCAAATCCATACATTGTGTGATGAAATGCATGGGCAATATTCTCCAGTGTACACAGTATACTGAAAATGGAGAATGTATACGTATCAAGTACAGAACAGCCTCATTTTGTCAGCGGAGAATAAATCAATGGTGGGAACTGTTCGCAGAAGTCAGCCAAATGTGCTGGGATAAATTAGTTTTTTTCAGCAAGATAGGGTTTAGACGTAAAGCTGCTGGAATTTTGCTGTACAATAAAGGATAAGTAACATTCATACTATATTTTTAGAGGAACAACAGTTGCCTCCTCTACGCCCAACTCTTTTGAGCTAAATACAATACAGATATCAACATGAACTGCCTTGACTGGGTGGGTGATGGTACTGATTGTAACTTAGATGGGTCATTTTCTAACGGTGTGTATGCTACTAATTTTTTTTCCCTTTATGCGGTACATCCCTATTTTTGTAAAAAAAAAAGAGGAGGGAATAAGGCGGCAATTTGCTTTATTAAACTTATGAAATTTTAAAATGTATGAAATTATAGAATTGTAATCATATTTATCTCATATCATTAAATTAAGTCGGACTGGCCAATTAATGTCAGTACTGTGGTATTGCACTAAGGGAATGCATGACATCGTATCCATTAGAGAAGTCTGTTCAGCTCAATGATAATGGTCGGTGCTTTAGTACAAACAATAATTTAATATAGCGTTATCTTGCCTCAGCAAAGAGCAATATCTTGGTTTAAATTTATGGTAATTTTTTGCAGCTATCAAGATGAGGGATATGGAAATGGAATATGTTATGCATCCATTACCTGCAGTGAGAATTCACAGCTCAGGTAGTGCATGAGCTACAACCCCAGAGTCAGAAGAAAGAGGCAAAGATTATTCATTATAAAAAAGGTGTACTTGAAAATGTTCCAAAATACGATATATGGTAAAAAGGCCTTGGGTTACAGCTAGAAAGGCCTACTGTTGCTCGATCAAAAGTATACCAATTAACCCATGTTCATTTCTTAGCGGTTGGTAGGTGTTAATGCTGTAGTCGCGGTTAAAGCAAATATGTATATAAATTTTTCCTGGTGCACAAGTCCATGTTTCAGTATAATGTAATGTAATTCAGAACACTAGGAGGCATTACAGTACCTGTTGCATCATTGATAGTATAGCAGTAATAAATGTACATTTGTTCAGAATGCCTATAACACTGACAAAAATTAGTGCTTCGAATCTCCGTCCGGCGTGAAGGGTGCTACATAAATGCATATAAGTTGTTGTTGTTATGTACGGTTTTCTTTGTACCTCTCATAGTCTGTATATTATGCACATCCCAGTTACGAAGCATTATAAAATCATAACAATGGCTCCAGAAAACAAAGAATTCCCTAAACATTTGAAATAATTAAATGTTCACTTTATGATTTTAAGTCGTTATAAATAATAAAAGACCGTCATGAGAAAGCATTTTGATATATTGTGCTTTCCGTTAAGAAAAAGTTATAAGACTGGAAGTTATAAGGAAGAATAGAAGTTATAATTATGGAATAATGATTCAGTAATATCTGAGTTAGTAGAGATTTACAATCATGAAGTTTCAGAACCCAAACTATTATTCCCTATCCATATTGTTTCAACACATTATCTCCGAGTATGTCACGCTTTGTTGAAATTTTTGCAGGTGCATAATTTCACCAACTCTGAATTTGAAACTAAATGATTTTCTCACCTCCCCTAGGTGCAAATTGTCTTGGCTACGAGTTTATTTTATGAAGCCACATTCTAATTTGCATGTTGAAGCAACTATTCACACCTCTTTTCAGAGCAATATTTCATCTCAGCTATCCCACATGCTTTGTTACTGTTACAATCACTGTGACCTGTTTCCGTAACCCACTGCTTTGTAGTAGTGTCCATTGATGGTAAGCTGGGCTTAACAACACTATAGTATCTTTCATATCAGGAGGATGTCTCAAAGTGCATCTCAGCATTTACTGTAAAGTGCAATGATCATGTATTTTGTAGGGAAAGGTCAGCGTATCAACACGTTTCTGGGTGCCTAATATTTTTTATAATTTATATTTCCTATACTGAGGAAGCATCGATCAAGGATTGAGAAGGTTATGTTTCTACAATGACACCAATTCATTGCATGCATTGGGATTTATAACCGTTAAAAAATGCAGGGTCGACAGTGTGATACTTTCCCTTCCTTAATTATCACCGGAAATAATTAAGGACTGGAATACGTTTAGGAATTTCACAATTTTGCCTCTCTATGGTTCAGGTAGGGGTGCTAATGGTATGAAAAATGCGATGATCACTTCAGGATCCCATGATTGAAGTGTCATGTCCAATTGCCACTATCTCGCTTTGCCAGGCTATAGCCTGAACATCTCAGCAGTGGAATATCTTGCTCTCTCAGTGCAAGGAAGAGTGAACGCAAGCTGTGCCAAATAGCTTCTACACTTCCTGTTGGCTGAGGATGAAATAGAATTGGTGTCACAAGCTCCATTAACACTAAGGATACACATTTATATTTATTATATCCACTTCCTGGAACTCACAATAAAGTCATGAGTTCAAGCCCCACATCGGAATATGGGATCACATCGTCTAAGTTGATACTCCAAAGCATTGCCGGATGAGATGTTAAAACCAGGTCACATCTGCTTGTTTCGTGAACTTTAAAGATCCCATGGCAGTATTTGAAAAGAGTTTCTCTCTCCTTGTGTCCTGGCCAACAACCCCCCAAATAAAATTGGTCATTCACTCCATGGCTGTTTGTGGGACATTGCTGGTTGCCACTTTTCGCTCACAAAAATACAGTAAAAAACACTTTACAGTATATCCTGTGAAGTGCTTTGAGACGTCTCGATGACATGAATAGTGATATATCAAATACAAGGATAATTATTATTATTCTTGCCCGATATTCATTTTGTCACACTTTCCAGCAGGGGTTACTTGGTAGCAATTAGGAGTGGGAAACAACTTTTGTTTTTGGAAACGACAATGTTCAAAAATGGAAATAGCTCTCAGAAACAAAGCTGAAATAATTTTTAATTGGTCCACAGCCTGAGCGCAGTGAAGGGAAGTGTAAAAGGCTGCTGGCATTCACTAGCCACATGCGTGCAGCGATATGATGCTTCTTGCAACGTGTGGAGTAAAACCAGAGGCAGCTGTGAAAATAATCCAGTGGAAATAATCCATTAATAGTCCGTCCACACATGTGGTATAAAATATCAGAAGTGCACAGCATAGTTTTGCAAAGCTAGAAAACATTCACCAATCTGAGAATCGCCCTTGGCAAGAAAAATTTCTAACATCCACTGAGTTATTTATTGGAGGTTTACCATTAAAATTCAAGAAAGGGACAGTTTACAGAACTGCATAATAATAGCACCATCTGTCCACTAACCCTGAAGATGCACTGTGCATTATTAATACTGTCATAGGCTTGCTACCCAAAAGAGTATGGGTCATTTTGTCTGAGAAGCTGAGTGGAATTTTAACAAACATTCAGTCTTAGGGATTTTCACCTGGAATTGTGTATCTTTCTGGTACTGAAAAATTATAGAAAATGCATTTTAAAAATGGTAATAGACATCAAACTGGCTACAACTGTAATGGGAAATCTCATCACAATAATTCAAATTTTTTTGTAAAAATGCAACCCTTTAAAATTATAGTGAATATGTATTTCCATTTGGTATTTATTTTAGCATTAATAATTGGACAAATAGAACCAAAGACAGACTTTTCCCCACGTTCATTGTACATCTAAGTGCAGATCGAATAGCTTTGGTCCGTACAGATAATCAGATCTGCACACGTGTAGACACGTGTAGATATGCTTGGAGACGTGAATGTGGGCATTCATAAGTATGTGGAGTCCTGTAGCTCAGTGGTTAGAGCACTCGCCTCGCAAGCGAGAGACCTGAGTTCTATTCTGGGCAGGGAATGTTGGGCAAGTTTCCTTACTTCACACCTCTCTGTTTACCTATCAATAAGTAGGAACCCGGTTGTTAGTCGATTGGCGGATCGCTTTTCCGGGGATAATAATCTTTTTTAAAAAAAATAATAATTTGGTCACTCAGTCCACGACTGTTTGTGGGACGCTGCTGTGCTCAATTGACTGCCACGTTTCACTCACAAATATACAGGTAATTCACTTCACAGCATATTCTGTGAAGCGCTTTGAGACGTCGTAAAGATGTAATAAGGCGCTATATCAGTTGCAAGGATTATTTTTCAAGCCTTCTAGCAAACTTTCATCCTCAGCAAACAAAATATCAGCGGAACTCAAGCCATGCTCCTACGTACATTCGTACCTCCTCGATCATCTTGACAATCTGCCCGCAGAGCTTTCCCTTCACCATCATAGCTTCTCAGTTCACAAAACCAGCTCTACTTAATGGCAAGTGAAATTGTCAAAGCAATGCAAATCTGAGGGTAACACTGTATGTAACATTGATCACATTTATGTATAAATGGGTATTTCAGTTTATTAAAAGCATACTTCAAATAAAATATTTCAAAATGTGGTGCATTTCATTAACTCGGATTTATTGAGCAATAAAGTTCACAGAAGCTGATTTTTCTGACTCTTATGAAGTAAACATAGGACACAACTTCATTTATACGAGCATCAAAGTTAACACTTTCATGTGTGGTGTCGTGGCCGTAAAAGCTCCATTAATTCCGTGGTATAACGAGGAATAATGTGTGACAAAATGAATATTTAAATGTGCTTTGCTTCATTGCTACTATTTTTTTTACTGTGCTGAATTATTTGGAAGAATGGCCAGAAAGACACATGGGGATTAATGAGGACATACACCCAGTAAGACTTTTGAGAATATAGGAACCCATCACGACCTCACATAAATTCTGCCACAATTTAGTTTATGTTTGGGTAGCAGTAAGCGATGGTTCAGTTTGAAATTGTGGCACAAAAAAACATAGCCATCCATCAGTAGCTCTCTCTGCATTAAATAAAGCAAAGTTTGCTTAGAGGGAACAAATTAAATACCATCATGTATATTGAATTACTGTATTTCAACATAACATGATGCTTATATTAACTACACAAATGAAATTCTGACCATGTTTATTTTAGACGTGCAATGTAAATTCAGAACTAAAAGGGTTAACGTAAACTCAAAAGCTATTACAAATCTACAGGCTAGGTTAAAGCACAAATCTATTTCATCAGACTGATACATTGATATTTTATGCACATTCTATATCGCAGCAACAAACATACAATACACACAATAGGTACTGTATATCATTTCACAACATATTTCTGATGAGAAATAAGACTGGAAAGAACATTTAAAAGGCATTCTGTATTTAGTTTACAATAATGATTGTAAAATCAATGACAACACTGTACTGATAATGCAGAGTAAATGCATTCTTCTAGAATCGTAGTCTAACAATGCAATACTAGCAAACCGGATTGATGAGGTGAATTACTCTACCCATTTTGCAAATGTTGCTTTTTTAGACCCCCAATGCTTATACATTAGTCAATGGAAAATGATCTAATACACAGTGTGGGAATTTTTAGCTGCTGCATGTTCAAAAGGATTTAGAATACCTTTTGTTAATCAAAGTTTATACACAACTTAATAATTCGACTAAGGCTCATCAAAAAAGTGCAAAATTGGTTAAAAAGAATTAAAAAGTCTGTAGATTTATTGTGCTTACACATATTGATTGACCTACTATATACTGTATACTCAATTCTTTCCTTTCTATCAATGAAAATAAGAAATAATGCAAAACTCCATCACTCTCAGTGGCAGATCAATGAGGCATTTCCTTGTTGACTTTTGTTTAAAACCATGCATTCCCTTAGAGGGCAAGTACAAAAACAGAACCAGACATTATGTAACTCTCTATAAATTGTCACTTTGCAGAAAACTATCATTAAGCTATTTAAATACTATGTTCCTCTAAATTAAATGATTTAGCCAGATTTACATTCCATTGATAATATTATTGTAATGTTAAGCATCATTGCTCTTTGAGAGCGTTACATAATCAAATTCAGATCATGTGCTACAGCTGAAAAGAAATATAGCACTTGTAAGATTAAAGCACTTGAATATTGGTTCCAGTAGAACAGTGATTTGGGACAGGAAAGCAGATTTACATTATCTGCTTTAAAACTCTCTTTCCAGGAACGAGATAGAACATTATTGTTCTGCTTCATAGAGTCAGCAAAGGTTTTGCCCTGAAATTTTCTGGTGTCAATCTGCATTTGATAGCATTGATTTGATTCCAAAACTACTTTTGTGGCGGTGGAACGCATACAAAAATCGATGCTGAATGTTTCTAAAAGGGTCAGAAATATTTAGAGAGCCGCACGTCCAATTGTTTCATGATTTGCCATTGCAATCTGTAATCGAATATGGAGCAAGAAACGTATTGATCATGAAAACTTCTAATAAGTGACCTGACTCCATAAATTACAAAGCAGCATGCATTGTTGATGACCTGACTAGTTTTGCTTAACAGTCTCTGCCATTTAATAGGTATGAATTTCTTGTGGGCCGAAAAAGGGTTCATGGTTGACGCCAATACAGTGCAAAGTATTTCTATCATCGACATTTTTTTTGTTGCGGCCAACGTGTCAGCATTAAACGTTTCAGATCATGTACAACACAGCTAGCCTCAAAATAAAGTTCCCTTCTCTCTCTACTCCCAGAAAAGCAACCATACTGAAATATATTTTATTTTCATTTTTCACACCAGGCGTCCTTATAAAAATCGATGCTGATTGGTGACAATGTACAGATTGTCGTTTGCTCACATTGGCAAATGTCCAGCTGATGTAAAGCTTTTTTTGGTGACATTCTCTTAACCAACAATGTTGTGTGATGCAGTTAGAGTCAGCTGTTGCTATGAAATACTCACTATTAAGCAATCTTCTGCTGCATGCAGTAGCTTTGTTTCAATACCATTAAATATTTACCAGGACTCCAGGTTAGTAATTTCCCACATTGACTTTCCTTGTGCAGTATCAAGCTGTAGGATTGATTAAGCTACTACACAAGAAATATATATATGTATGTATATATATATACACACACACACACATCTTACCAATTACCCATTGTGATAGTCCGTCAATAAAAATCGAGACCTTCAATCTAATGGTAACATTTCAATCACAAGAGCAAATCTGCTCAGTACGACTATTGCACTACTCAGAACTGGGTGTGGGGGATTTATATTTAAGGGCAGGAATTTATACTTCAAATACGAAAGATTGTTTCCATCCTGGGTGATTTGTTTTCTGCCGCAAAATGTATTGAGCAATTACTCGAATATTCGTCAAGCTGTAGAATTATGTGAATGCACAAGGACCAAACTTCTTACAATCATACAAATATATAGGGCAGAAGGAGGCCATTTGGCCATCAAGTCTGCACCAGTTCTTCTCGTACAGTTAAAATCTTAAAACTGTTTATAGTAAAATATTCCAAAGTCCGAATTCACTTTCAGGGAAACGCAATGAAATAACACCCATGAAATAATGAAATAACCCTGGCACAATGAAATTCCCGTTGGCTCTCAGTTAAAATCGAAGTGTAAATTTTCCATTATTTAGCCCAGTGGAATATGCTTCACAGATCAATGGGAAGTAGTATGTCTAGTCATAAAGTGCTTATTTTTCTCTGAATCATTTAATTACACTTGATAAAGCCTCGATTCACATGAAGCCACAGCGGGAGGAAAAAAAAAATGTCTCGGTATCACAAACGCTTTGATAAATATGCAGGTCAGGTTCACAACCAGAAAAAAAAAGCAGTGAATAATGCAGTTTGTTCTTTGGATTGGAGACTTCACGTTTCACATCAATGTCAAGAATGCATTGATTTCACGTTGAGCTGATCATTTCACTGTAGTCTGGTTTGAACCTGGCCATTTCTGGTTTCATCAAATTGTCAGCAACGCTCAGGGAGTTAATTCCTTCGCCTAGTGAAATGCTGCAGCAAAAAAGATTTCTTTATAGAAGAGTAGCCCTCTCTAAGTCTTTTCACCAGGGATTCCTTTCCCCCGCTTAAGAAATTGTACCACTAAAAGTTAAAGACGAGGTGGAAAAATCGAAGTAAATCATGTAACATTGTAAATTAATAGGAATCATGAAAGGGACCTAAAGGATTTAACCATACATGTCACAACCACTTTTGCTTCCATGTACTACAATGTCCGTAATTAATTCCCTACATCGTTCAGTGGTACAACAGCCTAATAACAGCAGGACAACCGCTGACTTGTAACAGTAGGTGCCAGTTAAAATAGAGCAAAACACTAAATTTTAGCACCAGTCATTGCTACCATAATAAGTACCTACCTCCCTTGCTTTTTGTGTTTAATCTACTAAACTCTGAAAGTCAAATTTTAGGTGTTTCTTCTTTTGTCCGAAAGCCGATCCTGTTTAAGCAAATTAAAATAACGTTTTGTGAATTGTAAATCAGCTTAGAGTCGAGTTTCCCTGCTGCAGTGAGGTCCTATTTAATTCACTGCACGATTCTCCACAGTCCCGTATCTATGTCCCACAGATTCATCCCAATGGAACTGAAGGTCCAGTGTGTCACTGGAAGCTGCCAAAGCAGGCGTCAGCTAGGAGCCGGTTTCATATGAAGCTGAAAGAAAGAAAAGAAAAAAAGACTGAATAAACCTGTAAAAACTGACAATGATAGGGCACAAATTACCACTTCATTCGCTTTTGTACTTGTTCGATTATTGCATGATTTGGCTGAAGGGCGAGTGAGCGCATGGAACACTGCAGTGCGTCCGTCCACAAAGGTAAACTAATCATCCGCCTGCTGAATATTTAAATTTTTCTTTCTTCCAGTTTTCTCCTTACTCTACTGAAGATACCATTTCAAGCTGGGCTGTGTGCTCCCAGGGGCCTGCAGCATTCCAATATATTAACCAATGGTCTTTTTTCATCTGCAAGGCTATGCCCAAGCTATTCAACCTTTGGTGCATCGACAGTATTTTACTAAAGGGAAGGATAACTGCAACAACTTGCAGTTATATCATCTCCTACACATAGGATAATGTCTCAGGTTTGCTTCCCAGTGGTAAGGCGGCAAGAAAGGGGTTTGGAACTGGCTATAGATACAGTCGGAGAGGTAGGTTTTAAGGTATACAAGAGAGGGGAAGAGGTAGAGGAATAGAAGCAGAGAGTTCCAGAAATTGGAGGCACAATGACTAACAGAGGTTCTCACAGCATTCCAGTAAATATATATATAGATAGATATTTAAATATAATTGGAATAGACACACAGACAGATTCAGCCTTGGAAAATGCATGTGAAAGTCTTAAGCAGGAGTTTCAGCAAACTGGTCCTTCATCAAACTGATTCCTCAGACATTCTAAGTAAAACTGGTTTCTGTAACCTTTCAGGAAAATGAACAACCAGACTTGCTAGCTCAATGGTCTTCTGAGAGCTTTCATTCTTAGCTATGATTTATGTATCAAGTCAGTGCAACTGTCAGCCTTATAAAATGAAGCGATTGAACTCTTAGGCCTGTTGGTCAGCTCGGTGTAGTACATCCTCTTGTGAAACAACTTCAAGCCACACTGGGGTCAAATTTGCTGACCATGTGATATTTGTTACAGTCCACTGAATCAGCCAGAGGTGGACCCTGGTATTTATGCACCAGGGTTGCAAGTTGCTTTCCTGGAGAAATTAACTCAAGGCAGGCAGTCTGTCCACGACCCTCAACATACAATTGAGTGTGAATATGGGAATATAAAGACGATCATGATGTACCATAATAATAATCCTTGCATTTGATAGAGCACCCAATCACTTCGTCGAGACGTCTCAAAGCGCTTCACAGATATACTCTAAAGTCTATTGACTGTATATTTTGTGAGTGAAATGTGACAGCCAATTGGCACAGCTTTACCTTGTCTAAGTAGTTGTAGGTTCTTCACTTCTTCTCGTACTTGCAGCTGAAGAACTTGTTGAAGCACCTCCTGCCTTTGACCTTCCTGGATTATGCCCATCCGCTCCAGCTTTTCACCATTGAGCCTCAGCAGTGCTCGCCCTGAGGACAGACTGAAAGCTTACAAGTGGCATTTGCAAACCTACAGAATTGTGCACACAACAGGAACCGCCCTTTCTTAACAATAACCATTTCTTGCCATATAAGAGAAATTAAGGAAGAGAGATCTTATTACTGCAGAGTAGAAATGTTTATGTGCTCACTGAAATTAGTTTGGCTAGTTTTATAATCTATTAAGCATGGCAGGAACTGTGGGAATTGTGTAAAAACCAATCAGCTCTCTATTGCACACAAGAAATTACTATATTTACAAACCCAAATGAAGTAATTGCTCAATAAGTGGATAAAACCATTAAGACATCGTGGATAATAGCTCTGACATGATGAGCGAGTGTTCTGTTGTGTTTCATTAGTTACTTATTCACTGAAACATACTGTCCTTGCCTTGGAGCATTTTAATCTAGCAAAGGCGAGCTGGAATCAATTCAATTCAATTTCCTCCAAAATGACTGAACATGTCCTTGCAATGACTTACTTACACTGACAACTCTCGACTCTTGTTGATGCAAATTTCTCATTATTTGGGAGATTACATTTTTTAATCCAGCAACCAGATTCAACCAGAGCCAAGTGTTCAATTTGCATCCTCCATATATAACTTACTTAAGAATCGCTTGCTCTAGGACCATGCTTATGCAGCATTCCTGATCTAAGCCTGGGAATACACCAAATGGATCACTCCATGCTTTTAGAAAACCAATTGCCTCCCTGGAGTTAACAACCGAACACAATCGATTACTGAAAGGGGTACAGAGAGAGTGAGCTATAAAGTGCATTACTGAACTTTTATTGCTGTGTCTGCTATAATACATTCTATAGGATTTGTGACACTCAAAAGGGTATTAGTCACATATATGGCTGTAAAGTGAACAGATTAAGTCTTTTTTTCTGATGAGCATGTCATCGTTTGGGAGAAAAGCACAAAGTACATAAAAAATTCTAAAATCCTCCTGTGAACGTTGCCCTTTGTACCTTTTTTGATAAAAAGCCTTTGAAATGCTTTCACTGTGTGGAAACTGTTACCACAGCGTCTTGATTCATTGCCACCTGGTAAACCACTCTTTATTACTTTGTAAAAGTCTCAGAATGATTTTCTTCGGCACCATTTAATAGATTTTTTTTACAACTACTTCCTTGACAGCTGCTAGAACATTGGCGAGCATGATATCACATATATAATTAATGAAAAGCCTCAAATACAGTTACTTGTCTTGTGTGCAGTGTAAAATCACATTGCAGCTCTATCTCAAGTGTACACTGATACAAAAGATCATTTACACTTGCCAGTAGGAACATGAAAGGGTTTTCGGATGACCACAACAAAGAAAAGATAATTCAAGCTTTTTAGGCTTCTCAGACGCATTTGTGTGTATGTACTGTGGGGCTGACACTGAGCTAAAAGGATCAGGAATCATCTATCTTTGATTGACATACTTCTAAAACACATATATGTATACCATCGCTATGCTTAAGAGTATCTGAGAGTTTCACATCTGTATGCTACCTACACAAGGAAATTTCCCTTGGACTGGAATGAGTGCACTCCCCTGCTTAACTAATTCCAGAAAGCATCAGTCACAGGTTGGCAAATGTTACACAAAAGCAACACAAAAGAATATAAATAATTCAAACCTAACAACCGACTGATCTAAATTGCACTATATTTAAATCGGATGATCTCCACTCTGTCGATGGTCTCTCCATAAAACCTCACGTTCTGTCTGAGTCAATATTTTTACACAACAATATTAGCAGGAATTGGTTTCCCTACATACACAGCCACACACCCAACAGCCGTATAAATGAGCATCCTTTGAGAAGACTCATTAAAAATTAAAGACAAGCATTGATCTCTCACTGTGAGTTGAGAATGTTAGGTAGTTAATGAAAAATTTAGTTTTAAATCTTGAAACAGGGAGGAAAGAAAATCAGGAAGAGATCTACGGGTTTAACTGCTCAACGTCCAATACAGAGGCAATTATATGACCTTTTTAACATACAAGATTTTGAAATCTTGAACTAACAGATAGGCTTAAAGCAGTGGTCAAATTGTAGAATACCTCACAATAAGATGCCGAGTATATAAATTAGCAAAAAGTCTTAATTTTTTGTAGATGGGGCTCTGGTGATAACCAATTTGATTGTCATCCATAGTGATCCCTGATTAAGCACCACTACTAAGGCCTGTTACCTGTTATAGCATGGTGTGAGAAAGCCTCCACAAAGGTCAGGTAATTGTGTGGACAATGTTTCTTCAGCCATTTGCAAACATCTTGCTGGGTCCACAAAACCACAGGCTTGGACGATCTCGTGAAGGTTGGGCTTGTGTGAAAACTGCTGTACCCATCACTCGATCCAGTCTGTAAAACAAAACAGTTTTGATTGCTCTGAATAAATGGACTGAAAATGTTAACTACTACATCTTCCATTGTTCCTTTCCTTAGTACGTGGATCTCTGCAACAATTTGACCGTCTCACCAGGGAATGCTATGGATTCTTCTCTTGAGGCAAGTGAGAGGACGAGGGCTAACATTGGTAGCAATGCACTGCAACGTGGTATGCTCAAATGAGGGGATTTGCCTTCCTATTTCTGGATTATGTGCAGTAAATGTGCTGTGAAATTGAACATGTTTATTCTGTCCATGAACATGATGACCCTGGCCTACATGTGGCTCGCCACTAAACTCCCCATCTCACCACCAAACTCAAACTCAAACTCAACGCAAACTTGAGCAGCACTAATCCCACTTTATTCTCGGGTGTGCTTCTGATCACTGGGTTTCAACGTCGATATTAATACTTCAAATCTCATCTGTTCACCTACACATAACAAATCCTTTGGGTGAAGCGCTTTGAGATGTTTCAAGTCAAAAGGTGTTATTTCAAATGCTCGGATTATTCTTATCTTTCTTTTTCACACATCACCCACTAGCTTAGTCTTTGTAATGTACTAGAGACATTCTTTCTTTCTCCTATCTCACTTTTCCCATATATCTCACTTATCCTGATGCCTGCAGATGACACGCTCTGAAACTAACTGCCAGGTACAGTGCTTAAAACCCTCATTCTTCATAAACTGCTAATGATTATCTGCCTCTTTTGTACGTGGTTAGAGAGTAGTTTTAAATGCTTGACTTCTGCTTCCTTGGTCTGGTCCTAACTTGCCCTCCTCAGTCCTATAAACAGGGACGTTTCCAGCACAAATGTTCCATTTTTCTTACAATGTGTTTGTTTGGTCAGTCGGGTTTCTGACACATACGGAAACCCATCACCATTGCTTAAGAGTATCCAAACCAATCTGAGAGTTCCCTGCATCCCACCTACACATGGAAATCCACAGAGAGATTGTTGGAATGGAATGCGCACTCTCTCTCTCCCTGGAGGGATGCTTCCTGCTTACCCAATTCCAGAAAGTATTAGGTGCAGGTTGGCACGAGCCAAGGCTTGGGGAACCCAGAGTGTGCGTTGGGGTAACTGCTGGAGTCTAACCAGCTAAATCTGCATAGCTTCCCATTGATATTGCTGTCTGGCAAGCATTTACAATGGGTTACACCTGAAACATCAAATTTTTTTCTTTTTCAGATGTTCAACATAGGCCTGTTGTGCCTCTACAGCATTTGCTATTCTTATTGCAGATTTCCAGCATTGATTCCAGCATTGACAGTTTTTCTTCTTTAATCTCAGTACAATTATCATATTGCTGACAGCAGCCTCAGGAATAAGAACTGGTAATCTTTACAGTTGAACTTGAACGGTAGCTAGGGCATCCTTCTATTAAAATACCAATCATTTTACCCAGCTCTAAGGTGGATTCTGTGCAGAAATTTACATGACTGGCAACCAATGACACGTGAAAAATTGAGATTGTTTCTTCTGCATCTCCAAAACAATCAGAATATTTTAAATTCTTTCATATCGGTATGGAAATAAATCTTCAATGAATAGTAATGTACAACAGTAATTGTTTCAGGCAGGACCGAACTTAAGTTGATATTGATGTCTTCAAACCTTTCGCTGGTCAAAGTTAAATTTGGTCCATCTAACTTCCCGATCCAGCTTCCCAAAAGATTCCTTCAATAAATCCATCTTGAAACCCGGAATCCTTTTATTTGTTGAGGTCATTTCCGAAATCTTTTATTGCTTCTGTTCCATCATCTCAGCAAGTTGAGTGTACGTGTCTAAATATTGCGTTAAGGTGGAATTCTGAGAGAAACAGGCTCAACAGCTGTTGTTGGTGGTTTCAGTCCCAAGCACTGTAATAATCCTTGCATTTGCAATGGCACTTTATCACAACGTTGAGATGTCTCAAAGCGTCTCACAAGATTTAGTGGTTTTGATTATGTATTTTGTAGACGAATGCGTGCACAGCAACATCCCACAAACACTTGGAGTGAGTGACCAATTTTATTTCGGGGATTTATTGACGGAAAAATATCAGGAGAAATTCCGTTCTCTTTTTGAATAGTGCCCTGGGATATTTAACGTCCATCTGAACAGGCAGATGGGACCTCGGTTTAACATCTCATCCGAAGGACGGCACCTCCAAGAATGCAACACACCCCCAGCCCTGCCTTTAATTAATCCTTGCATTTGATATAGCGCTTTTCACGTCGGGAGGACGTCCCAAAGCGCTTCACAGAACACACTGTAAAGTGAATTGACTGTATGTTTGTGGGCGAACGCGGCAGCCAATTGCGCACAGCAATGTCCCACAAACAGTCGTAGATTGAAAATGACCAATTTATTATTGTTTTTGGTTTTGGAGGGATTATTATTAGGTGTATGGAGTAAGGAAACTTGCCCAAGGTTTCGCCCTCTGCCTGGAATTGAACTCAGGTCTCTCGCTTGCAAAGCGAGTGCTCTAACCACTGCCTTGGAGCGTCAGCTTAAGACTATGTGAGTTCAAGTCCTGAATGCTTCAGGAACATTGAGCTCTGAATTATTGAAGGGATACAGAGTTGAACTTAATATATTGCACAAAAGAAGCTTGCATAAATCCAAAACAAAGTAGCTTGTTTTAGTTGATATACAATATGTTCACTACGTTTCACAATAAATCCTGTGAAACACGTTGAGACCTCCTCCCTACATAAAAGGTGGCATATCAAAAGCAAAGATTATTATACGATCGACTGCGTGTGTTTTAATTCCTCTACCAGCATGTCGTAAGTCACCAGGAACTCCTAATACGCTGAGTTCTGAAGACAAGCATAAAAATGGGGACATTCCTGTCTTCTTAGAATTAAGGAACCAAACAGTATGTATTAATAATAATAATAATAATCCTTGCATTTGATATAGCGCTTTTCACGTCGGGAGGACGTCCCAAAGCGCTTCACAGAACACACTGTAAAGTGAATTGACTGTATATTTGTGGGCGAACGCGGCAGCCAATTGCGCACAGCAATGTCCCACAAACAGTCGTAGATTGAAAATGACCAATTTAATTATTGCTTTTGGTTTTGGAGGGATTATTATTAGGCTCTGTGTGGAGTAAGGAAACTTGCCCAAGGTTTCGCCCTCTGCCTGGGATTGAACTCAGGTCTCTCACTTGCAAAGCGAGTGCTCTAACCACTGAGCTACAGGACTCCACAATATTGGTTAGGATTACCATCCCTGGAGCATTACATTAACTTATTCACTGTTACATGAATAAAATAAATTTTTCGCCCAATTCTCTTGTTATTTCTGAGTGTCTGGTGAGACGATGTAACTGGCAAATTTGTCTTTGCGTATTGACCTCTAACGTTTTGTGTATCTGTTATTCTACTGTTTCCTCTTCAATTTCCAATATAGATAAATGGTCTATGATCTGCTTCCACCTTCATTCAGCTAATTCCCCAACTCCTCTCCAATGACTGGATTTATCAGAAACTGATAAGTAAATCTTGCTCCTCTTTTGGCTGAACGGACACCTCTTATTTATCGTACTTCTCGTATAATTTAAATATAAGAACAAATCATACACTGCCAGATAAATTCACCAATAAACATTTAGCAAATGTTTGTATTGGTAAATTCTGACTTCCTGAATCACTTAGGTTAGACTGTTTAGCAATGCACGAGAGCTTGCTTCCCTGATCTTAAAATTAATTCTTGTTCATTGCAGATTTCTTAGCTTCTTACTTATTGACCCAAAGCATGAATCTACTCATCTGCATGTGCCTCATTCTCTGATTCTGATCCCCCGGATTGTTCTTGTAGAGTCTGAGCCAATCCAATTATCTTCTTTCCTCTTTTATATCTGTTGCTGGGTGTCTAGATTTTTTTTTGTCTGCCTTCCTTCTGAAATTCCAGTTCAATCTCCACTTATCTAGGTTCCTTGGAGTGATCAAAATATTGTAGCAAAATCATTGATGAAAAATCGTCAGATGTGTGGAATATTCATCATACATGTACCTCTTATTTTACATAACTTAGCCCACACCCCATTAATAATGTAATAGTTCAGTCACACAGTTCGCAAATCTGATGATATTTAAGGATGACACTGGATTTGCTATAAATTTCCAGCACTTATTTCCAATCTTTTATTCTTTGCCTTTATTTCTAATATGAAGAGGCACAGTGGTTAAAGGTAATCTATTTCAAAGGTAAATAATAGCCATTTAGTTAAGGTATTAAAAAGCGAGTGATACCTGTGTAATTGTACCACGGTAGGAGGAAAATAGGAGTTGAATGTTTTTATGACAGGAGGGGAAGAGAATATTTGTAGGAGAAAAAATAGCAGTGGAAGAAAAATCATGTTCCAATGAACAGGATGTCAGAGAGAAAGTGTTTTATATGGTCGTTTGAAAGGGAGACTATAAACGATGTGTACCTTGGCACAGTGAATGGTATGTCAAATGATCTCATAGTGAATGGTCCAATGCCATCTTTCTTGCTTGTGAGCTAAGCAACTCTCTCCACAGTTTAGATTTAGTGATAGACTGAGATGAGCTACAAACCATGTTGAGCTTACCATCTATTTCCTTGTCAGTGTTGCCACAGCCTCAGAAAGCGCAATACTAAACTTGTCATTCAGGCCCTAAAGTTGAAGTAGTTTTATTCGGCAGAGTTTAGTCTACTGGGATTAAAATTCAATTTACTTTACAACCTGTAGCAGCTGTACGATCGGTGAGTGGAATGTTCCTTTTCTCCCCCTCTACGTTTGATGGACTCAAGTGTAAAATTCATTTACAGCGCTCCAAGACATTATCCAATGTGAATGGCACTATATCATAGAATCCTACAGCACATAAGGAAGCCATTCGGCCCATCGTGCCTGTGCCAACTCTTTGAAAGAGCTATCCAATTAGTCCCACTCCCCCCACTCTTTCACCATAGCCTTGCAATTTTTTTTCAAGTATATAGCCAAATCCCTTTTGAAAGTTATGATTGAATCTGCTGCCACCATCCTTTCAGTGGATTCCAGATCATATCGTTCACACAGTTGCAAGTTGTTGAGAAGGCAACACCTGTTGTTAGTCCCTTGCATCTAGTTCAGATGCACGCACTAATCCTGATGTTCACTTGCACCAAAGTTCTGAATTCAGCAACTCTGCAAAGCAATGAAAATTAATCAAAACCCACTGCAGACCTTGATCTGCATAAGGTACGCAGAAGGTAATTTGGAGTCGCTGTGCTATGAAACGATACATAGATTCCCTTCGAAATTCCGTAAACCCTCCCAGCTGTTCCTGCATAGAGATCGTGTTTGCATAGTACTTTTTTTTCCACAATGAGATTTCTTCAGTTGGTTCTCACACCACAGCTTGAGTAAAAAAAACTTTACCTCAAAAGAACCCATCGATGGGAGGGTATGATGGCTAGGGAATAAGACAGGCATTTTCGCCCACAAATTATACAGTCAATCCATGTTACAGTATATTCTGTGAAGTAGTTTGAGACATTTCGAAGGCATGATAAAGCACTACATCAAATGCAAGGATTATTATTATTATTTATAAAACCCAACCAACTGGATCCTAACTCCCCGTAGTCTTAAATGTTTTTTTTATAAGCCTGCATGAACATGAATAGTGGATGGAAACTCTGCCAAAACCAGCAGTTTTCTATGGATTTATCAACCAACTGTGCTGCTTAAATCCTACTGAGTGACAAATACCCTGTCCAACACATGCGCTTCATGGGAATAGATCAATACATTTCTCACATTCACTGGATTCAAACATATCCACAGATATCCCACTGGGTCTTCTAGAGATATCTTTATTATGTCCAGTCAGCGTAGAGTAAAGCATTAAAATGAGGACTTTTTCCGGGGATAATAATCCCTTAAAAAAAAAGTCACTGAATCCGCGACTGTTTGTGGGACCCTGCTGTGCACAATTAGCTATTCCATTTCACCCACAAAATAGACAACAACAACTTGCACTTATATAGCGCCCTCCAGCAGGGTAGCGTCTCAGAGTGCCTGACAGTGGCGGAGCCTGACTCCGAGCCATTGAATGCAATTGAATGCAGTCAATTCACTTCACAGTGTGAAGTGGTTTGATATGTCTCGAAGACAAGGTCAGACGTTATTATCAAATACAAGTATTATTTTATTTATCATTATATTAAGCACTGATCGCTAATTCTGATTTATACAGAAACATCGAAAGATTTATTACTCTAAGTGAACAGAGAAGATTAACCTCTCCCGCAACAAAAAATCTGTAACACATCCCTGCCATTTTAGATGCTACAAGTGTGATTATATGCCATGTGTAGGCATACCTGTAATGAGTTGTGTGATTTACTTCTATCGTGATCTTGATTGGGCTATTCTGCTTTGAGGATAACCCATCGTAAACTATAGCCAACCATCCCACGCATATAAACATAGATCTTTGTTTGTTATGCCTAAATTATATGAATTCTTTATATAATAATAATAAATGCAACACACTTAGCTTTTCCTTGCCTCACTTGTAAGTTTCTGCCTTTAGGGCATCCTTTGAGCATATACTAGCATATAGCAATATGTATGTAGGTAAGCAAGATGACACAGAGAGAGAGAGATGATATTATCAGTATCTATGAAATGCAAGGATTATTAATATTAGTATTAATATCTTCGTTCTGCATTTAAAACGTTAAATTAACTTGGTGGGATATGAATTAAACATGCGTTGATAAAAACAGAGTTTACACTTCAGTTTCTAAGTTATTTTGATCGTAGCCCGTTCATGTATTTCAGTGTATGATGAAATTGCTTTTGACAGGAGTGCACTAAATAGGATTTTATTTTAGCGTCATTATATAGTCTTTTCAATGCAGACTCTTGACAACAATCTCCTTGTGGAAAACCAGTGGCTGCAGGCTACAGAAGCTTTTTAGATTTTGTTAGGAAAGTGCATTACCAGTTACACATTGCTATCTACTCGCTAATACAACAACTATAAGCCAATGTAATTGGTAGCCAAATACCATTCATTTTGCAATGAAAAGACAGCTGTACACACAAAGAAAACCAGATAATGAGACATTCTTGCATTTTTGTTAGTATCAGTCACCTGGAAGCTTTATTATGCATGTCTCAGAGAAAAAAAATTGTCTCTTTCATCATCAATTACTGCATTAGACTCTAGTACTTGTCAGAGACCACAGAATTCCACAGTATGGCTGGAAACATCTGCTACCAGTAAACACTGCAGGATGCCCTTCCCTTTTGCTCCATATATTTTATATCCTTTTCTCACGAGGTGTGGAAGCTTAATATTGAAATGTTTTTTACCCCAGAGGCAGAATTTGCCCCTTTTTAGTGAAAGAAAAAATGTGCCTTTCACTTGTGAGTCAAAGACCAATGGAAACGTCCCAGCAGAACGAAGTTCGTTCACGAACATGATCCCATCCGTAATAAAATGAAGCACTTCTGGCATTGAAAGAGATGCATTTCACCACTTAGAACAAGCACTGTCCCCAAAATATATGGGTTATTTCAGTGTGCGTCAAGCAAAACTAGGAAAAGCAAACAGGAGCTTTTCATTGCTGCATCCTCACTTATGGGAGATAAAAGAAGAGAGGGTCCAGAACACATTGAAATGGTAGAATTTACAGAGACAGAGAGATGGCAAGAAGGACCCTGGAGAAATAGGAACGACAAGGGAGGTGAGAGAGACAGGAGAGGAATCAATTAAACTGGAGATACTAGAATGCCAGAGTGTTATCTCAACAACAACAATATTTCATTTATAGAGCGCCTTTCACGTCGGGAGGACGTCCCAAGGCACTGTACAGTTGGGTCGGGACCCGAGCAGGGGGGAAATGGTCAGGGTGAGAGGAGGGAAGGAAGGGAGCGAGGAGGGGGTAGAGAGTCAAGAGGGGAGCTGAAGGCACGGTTGAAGAGAAAGATCTTGAGACCGGCCTTGAAGGAAGAAAAGGAGGAAGCAAGGCGAAGGCTTGAAGGGGATGGAGTTCCAGAGCCTAGAGGCTCTGCCTCTGGGGAAAAAAACATTTCAATATTCAATCGCAAGCTACATCTCCCATTCTCGTACAGCAGTTCTGATCGAGACCAAGTATTCCAGATCAAACAAAAATCCACACTAAAGTAGATGCCTATAAGACTGGTTTCAGATCAAACACAGTAAACACTGTACGGGTTTGCCAAAAAAAATATTGCAGGCAAGTGGTAGGATTGTGACAATTTAATATTTATGTTTAAGGTTATAATTGACAGAATTATGGCAGCCAAATGTTTCTCCCCACCTCTAAAATTTGTCTTTCCTCCTTTCCTATGATTCTCTGTGTGAGTTAGCAAACTCCAGGCTATGAAGGCAGGAAGGCAGGCAATTTGCTCCCAGCCTTTTGCCAATGCTGCTCTGGGGCAGCTACTGGGAGACCCATTAGAGTGACTCAAATGCCAAGCTTTTCCTCATCACTGACTTCAGAATAAATGGATTTTCAAAGCTGCTGCTGCTGACTGACCATTAATATGGACCATTGTGGAGTCCTGTAGCTCAGTGGTTAGAGCACTCGCTTTGCAAGTGAGAGACCTGGGTTCAATTCCATGCAGAGGGCGAAACCTTGGGCAAGTTTCCTTACTCCACACAGAGCCTAATAATAATCCCTCCAAAACAAAAAACAATAATAAATTGGTCATATTCAATCTACGACTGTTTGTGGGACATTGCTGTGCGCAAATGGCTGCCGCGTTCGCCCACAAATATACAGTCAATTCACTTTACAGTGTGTTCTGTGAAGCGCTTTGGGACGTCCTCCCGACGTGAAAAGTGCTATATCAAATGCAAGGATTATTATTAATATTAAGGTGCTGTTCTTTGGATGAGATGTTAAACCCAAGGTCCTGTCTAGCTGTTCCTGTGGACATTAAAGATCCCACTGAACTATACATGAAGAAAGGGGAGCTTCTCCTGATGTCCCGGCCAACAGTAAATTGGTAATTTACTTCATGGCTGCGGGACAATCCTGCGCACAAATTGGCTGCCAGGTTCTACAAACTGCACAATTCTGCCTCTACGATTCATAGTAAGTCCTGTGAATCGCTTTGAGATGTCCTCTCGACGTGAAAGGTGCTCCATCAATACAAGGATCATTGTGATTCATTCCAGCAATGAGCACATAAATAACTTGGTAGAGCAGTCAAATTGCAATAACTTTAAGTAAGGCTGGAACTTCTTAAAAGATTTTCACTGTCCTGTCAGCTCTTCCAGTTATTTTTCTCACTTGTTTGCCCCAATCTAGTTCAGAGGTTATTATGTCGAAGAGAACTATATCCGAAGAAAGCTTTGTAGCATGGAGGTGGATGGGCAACACCACAATCAATCTTTTTTGACCAATATTGACTGACTATTTCCAACTTTCCAGATAACACATCATTTGTCTGCCCGCTGTGTTATTCTGTTGCCAATCATTAAGTTGTCCTTTCTGTCTTAGGTAAAGATTGAAACCATTTTGTGCAGGATAACATCATCACTAAAGAGCACATTGGTTTTGAGAGAGTAGACAAAGCACATTTCCCTGAAGGCATCAACTTTCAATGAGTTTTGAATCAGTGATAACCTATGTTTGAACACAAATGTATATCTGTAGTATTGCTTACTGTCTGGACTCTTCAATCTTTTTGGTAATCAATTCCATTCTTCTCAATTGAATTTTAGGATGTATGTGGGCTTCATTTTGTAACTGAAATATGTATAAGTACACAATTATAAATAATGATACATATGCTTTGAATCATTCACCCATTGCATCATATTATTTGTGAAGTTCCAAGACTTTGCAAATGAGATAATAATTAAAGCAATGGACCACACAATCCTCATGGTGAGCAATTATTAGCTTTGTGTGGGACTTCTGTTTCACAGTTAGAAGGATAATTAATGTTTCACTGCGATGTATCACTGATTGTCAGCCTCAGAAAGCTGAGTGAAGGATTGAGAAAAGTAAAGCAATCTGGTGGAGTTCATAATTTCTAATTAAGCAAAGCTTAATAGCTTCAGATATTGCTTAAGGGCCAGTAGCCACAGTGCGGATAATTTAGGGAACAAAAATGCCTGGTTTTATCTCATTTAAAGTTGCATGTTAAGTGGTTGAAGTCCTTTATATAGAAACATTGAGAACCCAAGTGAAGGGCCAAGACACACAGTGTAGGGGACTACCAAGGTTAAAAAGAACATTGAGTAAAATCCAGAAGAAGTAGTTTAATAGTTAATAATCAGATTTAAAATTTTGCAGATGTCACCAGTCCACACGTCATATGTTCTCAACCCAAAATAAGCCATTTTAGATATTTTTGAGAATTTAGTAGATTAATAGATGTTTAGTAGAGTTTTCCAAGTGCCAATACCCAGGTTTCCTAAAATACATGGCATCTGCACCACAGTAACAGCATGAATATTGCTGTTCAAGACATGAAAAGGAATGAAGTCTTTGACATCATTTTTTTAAAGAAGTTCAATGTCCTCAAAAAATCCTGAATGAATTAATTAAAATGCCATTTTGGACATCTGGCATTCAATAAAAAGAACAGTTCAGGCCAGACAAAGACACTTTTTAAAAATGTGTCCAGTTCCTATAAATGAAAAGCCCAATTGTCTCCAGTTGTTGAGGAAAACAAAGTCCATGAAGTCCACGATTATAATGTGAAAAAGTCTACACTAAAGGACAAAAGTTC
The DNA here is from genome assembly GCF_018977255.1 of Callorhinchus milii. Lineage (NCBI taxonomy): Eukaryota > Metazoa > Chordata > Chondrichthyes > Chimaeriformes > Callorhinchidae > Callorhinchus > Callorhinchus milii. The sequence goes on along the minus strand of NW_024704759.1, from coordinate 12,524,804 downwards.
ATTGTATATTCATCATCAGAACAACATCAGAAAACATGGAATGAGAAACTCATTGAGCTTGTTCTTTTCTATTATACGGTCATGATTTCCCCCAATTCATTCAATCTTCCGATAGAGATAAATAGCCACTGGTAAATCTTTCAAGGAGGTAAAACAACAAAATTCTCCCTGTGCTAATAAATTGAAAATTCTAATATTGCAATCCTTACGGAGGATGCCTTGAATTGCTTGACAGGATTTAATGTAAAGTGTAATGATTATATTTCGTTGGCAAATTTCAATTAATGTTGCTAAAGCTAACCTCAATTTGGCACTTTGATGTATTAATAAGCCTTGAATTTGATACAGCACCCATAACATCTCAAACTGTTTAAGCAGTAGTTAGTGTCAAGTGTAGTGACTGTCTATTTGTAGGCAAATATGGCAGAATTGTTTTTGTACACAGCAAGGTCCCACAAACAGCCAAGCAGTGAATGACCAATTTATCCAGAGGGACCTAGGCGAAGACATTCAGAGAAATTTCCTTCTAGTTTTGAATACTGGCATGGGATCCTTAATGTGCATCCAAATAGGTAAAGCTACAGAGAGAGTTCTGCACAGAATGGAAATTTAGCCCATTAGCTCAACCACCTAAATTTAATTAGATTCAGTGTGTCTGTCCTTCTGGAAAAGAAATAAGCAACTTAGATCAAATAAACAGAAGAAAATTCCAATCATCGGTCAGCAAAGTCTTGCTGAAACAAAAGGATGGAGGACATTATCGAGGAGGACAGAGAATTTAAAGTTATTCTCTCAGTTTTACGTGGAATGATGAGAAGAAAAGCTTTGTCAAGGACCTCACTGGAGGAAAGAAAAAGGACAGAGATCTTTAAGAGATGTGAATTTCCCTGGTACAAAATTCTATTCCTATTGCCTAGGGGTTTCCTTACATGACTGACAGTGGAGCTGCTCTAAATCTATAGAATTAGTAGTGGAGAAAGAGCGACAGAGAGAGAGAGAGAAAATGAGTCTATAATACAAACATGGGGATTTCACAAATATCACAAAGCAAACCTGAACAGAAAGCACACATCATCTAAACCTCAAGATTTTGTTACAACATTTACAGAGTGAATCACCATTGGCGTTCCTTTTTTAAAAAAAAATCAGCAACAAAAAATAGGATCATCTTGAACATCCATTTTACACCAAGCAATGCAATTTTTTTTAATATAAAGGTTGAGTGTTGATAGCATCACTGGGTGAACCAGTTTGTAGGAGTTAATAGCCCTATGGTTTGAAGTGACACAATTGGTGGGGTTGATACAACTGTTTCATGCCCTCAGGCTCCGTATTTTCTCAAGGCCAAGAACCTAGAATCAGTTCTACTCCCACAAGAAGCTTCAAATGCCAAAAGAATGTTCTTGTGTTTTTTTTTAAAAAAAGAAAAGCTGTTATATTATACATTCTCTCTTTCACTGCGCGAGCTCTCTCGTGCATCACAAGTGATAGCCTGGCTGAAATGGATGATTCCTTCTCACATGCATCTTTCAAAGAAAGTTTTTTTTTTGAAGGGAAGGCGAAACAACAACAAGACACACAGTCTACCTCATGTTTCACACCCTCCAATCAAGTCTCTAGTTTTGATACATTTGTAAAACTGCAGTTAGCAGCAACTCCAATAGAAGCGATTGGATTACATCTGCCAGCAAGCAAGACACAGACACAAACAGACACAAAAAGAAGACATGACCAGCCCTTAAGGCTTGAAAAGAAATACTTTCTCACCTATGAACTGGTTTAATCAAACAAAATTCTTGGATCAAGTTGCCATTTGAGCAGATTTGTTCGGTTAGCTCATGTATAGAACATTTTACAGAGTCTTAGGAAAATCTACTCAGTATGAGAATGAGCAATGTAGGTATTTTGATTTTACCTGGAAGCCCTCTGTTCCCGGTTGTTGCAAAAGCTTGACACTCCTGCCTCCAGCCATCCGTTGACCTTTGCCACCATTCCAGCCAAGATTATCAGCATCTCCCTGCAACCTGCAGCTGAGCTCCTCTGCAGATAGAGCATGGTCCAGGACATTACGGCAGAAGCTGAAATGGGAAGCTGCTGAAAATTGAGAAGAGGAAAAAAAAAATGGACAGATGAAAGAGAGCAGAGGAGCTTTCTCACTTATCGGTGTTCACTCAAGTGAACAAACCATTCTAGCGCAATGAATAATTAAGGGATTAAGCCTTTCCACGTTAAACTGCGGACATTTCTGACTGACCCAACCAGCTCAATGATCTGGTAAAATGATGGCAAATCTTATAAACTTTGGATTTTTTTTTAAAAAAATTAATAAATATATTGATGTTACTAATAAAACCTAATGGAATTTTACAATGTCACCATCTTTGTTTTCAATGACTTCCAAGAGAAATACAGCTTGGAATTTAGAATACATTATCTAAATATACATACATCAAAAATAAATCCTGCGCTGTACATAAGGTGCATGATCTATGATAATATTAGTGATAAGAGCACAAGTATTCCTGAGTAATTTAGAGAGAGGATTACTTATTCAAGCAAAGTAATAGATATGCCACTGTCATGATACCACAGTGCGTTTCATTGATTTTTCACAACTAATTTAATATTGAATTGGATGAAAAGGAGCTGTATAACCTACACATCTATCCGAGTGTCCTCGTAGCTTTAACGTTAGATGAGTGGAAGGTTTTTTTTTAAACATGGAAGATAAAGTCCCACTAAATAATATACTATCAACAAGGTAGATAAACCACAGGGGTGTGGGGTGATGTGGGAAGGGAATACCGAACCTGTAAAAGCATATCTCATGTCAAGGGCATTGTGAATATCTGTTCATAATTGCATGGACCATAGATCCGTTAGCCACTCTGGCATTATGTCAGTCATTTGGTGAGATCTATAGAGGATTGTGGAATCGATACATCTTTACTACTGTGTCACTGTAGATCTTATGGATGTCACACCAAATTTATTTGTAAGAATATTGAGACGATGATTTGAAAGTGCTCACTAAGCCTCACTCAAACAGATATTGTATTTTATCCGTAAATACTAGTTACGTAATGAAGGATTTAAAACAGATAAAAGGCAAAGCAATCAGAAAACTTTGGTTTTGCTTTTGAAGAAAGAAAACAAAACCGAGGCATTTTTTTNAAAAAATCCTCTTATTTACTTTAGTAGAATAGTCTCTGAGCTTTTTTCCCCACCTCATCAAGATAGATTGCTGTGGTATCCCGGGGCACCCAATCTATCAGCCAGACTATGAAACTGCAAAACTCAACCACAACCACACAGTTTACTCAATTTTGGGTCCAAGCAAATCCAGGCCCTCTAAACGAGAGCATAGCATTGTAATCCCGAAGCTAATAGCCTGTCTAACTAGATAACATTGCAACTTCTAAGAGAAAATGAGAAACTAAAAGCACTGCAATACAGTTCTGTACTGAAGTAATTATTTTGGAGTCGACCACGATAGAGGTGGGTTCGTATCGTGCATGCCTTTCGACACAGCGAGACATTCTGTTAAGATTCAGGAATGCTGCTCCGTAGGCAGTCGATGATTTCCATAGTCATCCTCTTGTTCTTTTTGCCCTCCAATCGCTCCTGAAACACTTCCTAGTTGTTCCATTGGAATCGATCCATCGCTGGCATCAATAAATAGGCAGACCTTCAACAAAGTTAATGACATGTTGGCTGGAATGGGCCATTCACACTGGTTGTTCTAGGAACCTAATGCCAGCAATAAGTCTCGTCAGTTTCACAGCAGTTGTCGCAGAACGACACAAATCCACCTTAGCAGTCACATAGCCACTGAGACAAAAGAATATTCAAGTGGAGCTGTCATAGTTCAGAGTTGTGTAGTAAGCATGCAATGAAAAGACTACGGAACAGTTTCAGAATAACTTCAGCTGTAAATGTTTGAAATGTCAATTCGATTTTTTTGCTTCTCATTCTGGCCAATATAACTATGAGTCAATCCCCTTTACATCATATTTTGTGAGCACTTTGAGACACCTCAGAGAGGTGTTAAGGTGCTGTATGAAATGCAAGGATTATTATTATAATTTGCAGAGCAAATATGGACTGTACTCACTTCACATTGCCCTTAAAGTTAAAATATGCATTATAAATGAAAGTTAACAAAAGCAAAACTACCTTCCCATTGTATGTCTTGTAGATTGCAGTCATTTGAGTATAAGTAACCAAAATACAACAAGTAACTAATTTTTTCCGAGCTAAGAAAAAAAAACTGAAAATTTATAACTTTGAGCCTTTGCGAATTTAACTTTTGCGGAAAAATGAAGTTAAACTGTAAAAATTAAAGTACTTGTTATGTATTCAGAACCAATTTTTGTTAAGTTTAAAAAAAATGCATGGGGATTTGGTAAAGTGCTATTTTGTGATAAAAACTAGGAATATTGACTGATCTTCTCTTACCCGAAGCAAGATTAGCTGCTAAACTCCTCCAACTGAGATCAGCTAACGCAGTTGGGGTGAGAGAAATCAAGACTGGGACTTCTCTCATTTGGCTCAGCTACGCATTGCATAATGTGGTAAGCTGCTAGGGAGAGCCTGATCCCTCCTTTTTCATCCTGCAATTGTTATGCTCACTGAAGCAGAACAAATTCTGCTCTCTCTGATCTGGTTCTATTACTTCCGGTCAATTTATATAAACCCTCTTTTCTTTCCTTTGTCGAGATGCACTTTTATTTATCAGTGGAATCTTTTAGGGGGAGGAAGTGGGGGGGTGGGGGTGGAACGGGGAGAAAACATACATCATAATTTGTGTTTCAGAGAGCATGTGGTTGTGGGGATAAATGTGCGTGGATGCTCAGTAACCCAAATGTTATAACAGTCATCTTGAAGATAGAATGTGATATGAATGTCAAAAGTAACAGCAAAGGGAAGAGGCTTTCAGTTCTCTGCATCACTGTTTAGTAGCTTTCATAGAAGAGATCATGAAATCCATCCACTAATTGTACATAAGGATTAAACTAAATGTACATTACAATCACTAACATACCTTTGCTATCATTGTTCGCAGAAAATAGGTACAGATTGTAAAGTGCAAGAATATTATTGATACCTTTATTGTCAGGAGTATGATGGTTGAATGGCTCTGGCAAATCATTCACTTCATGTTCCTATTTACAGAATAGCTTTACACATTTATGTACATAAGAGGGTTTTACCATTCGGATCTCTGGAAGGAAAGTACTGTGCATTTGTAATAAAACAAAACATTATCTTCATTCAAAGTGGATCACGAGAACAATTTTAATCATTTTAAATGCCATTTAAGATGAGAGAATGAATGCAAACTAACTTTAAAGCATTTACTTCGCAACAACATCAATGACCACTTTGAAAGCATTAAGGTTAAGAAACCATCAAAACCTCAACACAGATGTTGTATTGAAATTCCTACAAACTAAATAAAATGAGACCAGCTCAACTAACATACCCTGCTCTCTGTTTCATGGACGAACAATTTATATTTCATAGTTGAGTGAAAATTGCAATAATTACAAAACCCAATTTTCACCTAAATGCAATACTTCTTTTATTGTGAATTTCTCAATTATTTTAAGAATTTTGAAACAAAATAAATGAAATGCATAGTTTGTCAAAAGTTAACTGTTCATTATGACGCTATGATAGTGGTACTGTATCAGATCTTTTCCTAGTATCATTCTTAAAATGCAATAACTAAAACTAGTTGGAAATTGTTTTAAAATACAGTGTGCTTTTGAGGGGTGGCTGGTGTTAATTACAAAGTTTCAAGTCAATACCTCAATTCATTATGTACTGCATCTCATTAACTACAGTCTATTACTGCATGTGGAATTTGTATTGATTTACCATCACTTCAAAAGCACATTGAATCTTTATCTAACTGTCTTAGGGTAGATTGAAAAGATAAATGATTTGATTTATTGCAGATTGATTTTTCTCCATGGTTTAATCTGTTTATTTACCTAGAGATGTTAAGGCGATTTGCACCAGTGAACTATGTTTTTTCTCCATTATTCTTAAAGAATAAAGTCAATGAAGTGTAATGAAATAATGTATGAAAGAGCAGCAGCACATTCTTGTTTTTCACTTGACCTCTGTATTTATACAAAAAACCTGCATGTGTTACTTTGTCACACTACAACTTGCATCTAAATAGCACCATTTTGTTTGTAAAGTGTTCAACAAATAGAGACACCAAACAAATTTGGGAGAATGTAGAGGTGATCAAAGCCACATTGGAAAAGATATATCTTTAGGATATTTAAAAAGAGGGGAAGTTGTTGTTGGAAGCGAGTTCTCTTACAGTAGAAAAAGCATATTGAACAACGAGGAATAAACGAGATTCAGAAGAATGGGCCGGTAAAGATTGAACACATAAGATGGAGCAAGGCTACAGGAGGGGGTTGAAAACAAGGATGAGGAGCAATAGCAACCTCGCCTACAATTGAAAGAAAATAAGATTTTTTTAAAAAAAATCTATTCAAGCAGTTACATTTTCAGCGTGGTTTTTGTTAACAAAAATGCATAAACCAACAAATAGTATGGATAGAAATCTTACATCCTTGTGTCGCAAATGACAAAGGCTCATTCTATCAAGTTTGATCAGCGTTTCACTCGCAAATGATATAATCAAATCACTTTACAGCATATTCTGTGAAGCGCTTTGGGACGTCCTCCTGACGTGAAAAGCGCTATATCAAATGCAAGGATTATTATTATTAATCTACAAAGCGCTTTGAGATGTCTCGAAGCTGTGATAAGGCACTATATCAAATGCAAGGATTATTATAGTTAAATGGCTTTAGACACTTTGATACACAAAATTATAGCAATTAATATCTGCCTGGTATATTCTATGGATATTCTTCAATTAGAAAGACAAAATTGGAAGATTGGACTACTGCATGTTAATGGTTTTGTTTTAATAATTGGATTTATCTAACTCAACGCAGCTTGCAGTCAGCAATACTGAATCATATTAAATACCATCTAATTTCTGCACTGTTCAATATATACTGAAGAGTTTGATTTACCTCTTTTTTACAAGAGAAGCCAGTTTTCTCCTTGTTTGTGTGTGTGTGTGTGGAGGGGGAGAGGAGATGGTTAACAAGAATAATTAATCTACACATCGACTTAATTCAAGTTACTTCAACACAATTATGAAGTCAAAATGCAGATCACTCTTTGCACGTCGTTTTTAAATTGAATTGACCAGGAGATTCACCCTGACATCCTCCACTGGCCTCACCACCGCTGGTAGATTTATATGTCTTTACATAGTCCTGGGTGAGATGAGATTACATTGCAGTTTTCCTATCTCTTGTCTGGTTGTTAGATGAAACTATTGCATTAAGACGCAGCATATTAGTCGAAACATAATGTTACCCTGGAGCTCACAGTGAATCTGCTCTGAGACACCAATAGGGGAAAAAAGAGACCCAAGAGAGAAAAAAAAAGCTTTGCAACTAGAAAACCTATCAAAAAAAATACAACCACAGAAAATACAGGCAACACACACACACACACACACACCTTCCAGAGGGTTGAACAGTCACGTTTACTACAGTATCTATCACTGAGCTTTGCCTGGTGAGGTGTAAACTACACCACAGGACCTGATGAATCAAAACTGATAAAAGCTGCAAACAGCCCCACACTCAAACCTTCCCAAATTGTACACCGCAACAACAACAACGACGACGACGACAGCAATTGAAATAAATAAATCCACACTACGAACGAGAGACAGACAGACAGACAGCAACAACAACAACAGCAGCAAAAAAAAAACCCCACAGGCTGAGCATCAGTTTTGTTAATTAGAACCGGTATGAGAAAAAAACCATCAACGTCTTTATTTTAACATCGAGCAGCTTCTGAAAGCTTAGCCACTCTCCTGCATACACATATATGGATAATGCATAAGAGAGATATCTCGCAGACATATATACAGCGTTCGACCTTACCGTCCACAGCCATTGCTAGGAATTGCTGTCTGAGCTTATGGTGTAGTTGCCATTCTGGTGGGGAGCTTCACACAGTGTGTGCAGGATCCCTCACTGCCTCTGGAACAGCAGTGGCAGGATGTTCTCAGCTGATCTACACTCTCACACCTCTCTCTTTCTCTCTCTCTCTCTCACACACACACATATATATATATAATATATATACACACACACCCCCCCCCCACCAGGCTACCGGAAATGCACCCAACAGCCTCTTTTTTTTAAAAGAGCCCCCAATTCAAGGCGATGGACTAAATGATCACAAAACGCCCCACGTCTGGTGGATCTGCTGGAGGGAGGATGCTTTGTGGAGGAGGATTATCGTGCACTGTAATGAAAACACACACACACACTCACTCACTCTCTCTCACACACACACACACAGTGGCTGAGCTGATCAGATCCAAGTCAAGCCAGGACTAGCTCTCTGCTCAGTAATTCCCTGCCTGACAATCCCTCTTGCGGTACAGAGCAGTTATTATGAGAACAAAGAGGAGGGGGGGAATGAGTTAAAACCTATTGCAATCTGTACAACCGTTCTTTTAACTTTTAAAGAGCAAAGCAGGAAACTGCTTTTGTATTTTTTTTTCACCCCCTCTGATCTAAAGAACACCCAGTGACTCGTCGCAAAAGTATAAGACTTGGTAAGATTCCTGGCTCACAAACTCCAGGGCTTATTTTTAATTGAGATCATTCGCTGCCAACCCCCCCCCCCCCACACACACACACACACCATCCCCTCAAAAAACTGGCATGAACTGGGCTGGTTTCAGGTTTTTCTGCTCAATTTGTGGACGTATTTGGATAAGAAAATTTATGGGGGTGGGTGGGGGGGAGAGAAAAGACTGCATTGCCCATCTAGGTGGTCGCACAGCAGGGCTCCAAAGTGTTCAAGTAATCTTCGTTGTGCAAATAAGCCCCCGGCTCAGACTAAATTGGCTCTAAATTGGCAATTTCATAAAGATGGTTAGTGAACATGACGATGTTATGAGGGGAAACCAGAGGGGAAGTATTTCATTTTCTTGCAATGGAATCCAGTAGCAAAACTCAGGAAGAATTGTAACTGATTTGTAAAAAAAAAAGGCCCAAATCTTGTTTTGTTTGCTAATTACTAGGGTTTGAAGGCAGGATTATTCCTATCTCACAATTGCGAGGGCAACACAGGAATACAAGGTCTTTCTTTTTAAACGTCAGGCATATCAAAGGGATAGGGAATGTACAGGTAGGGGGTACCAAAGTGAGAGTGAATTAGAATTTATTCAAAGAATATTATCACAGTTCCAAGCATGAGCTATCCTTGCATTAGCATTGTTGGTTCACTGTAGAATAGTAAGTTGCCTTTAAATAGATCGGAAATTCAGTTTGTTTTAGGGGAATTGGAATCCCTCACTATCAAAGCATCAGCCCATTAAATCAGTCAGTCAGTTAAATTAGTTAATTATGTACAACATGGGCCGACACTTGTGAAAACATTATCTTCTGAATATGCATGGCTGTAAAAGTCTTTCTAATGCACTGCCAAATGTTATGCACTAAACAAAAAAATCTTTTCAGGGACCACATCTTTTAAATTACAGGGAATGCAAATGGTTATTTGGAAACAAGCAACCAGTTGTGGCAGGTGCCTCTGTCTGATGAATTCCGAGGAGAATGGTGCAACAGGAGAGAGAGAGAAAGAGAGAGAGAGAGAAATGAGGCTCTGATAAATCAAAGAGGGTTGCTGAGAGCTTAATTGCAACTGTTCTTATCCCTCGCGTCTGTTTCTTTCCACTCACAAACCTTGTGTTTAGTTCAGCCTTACAATAAGCGAGTTGGACTTTCATCTGGAAAATTGCCATTGTACCATTATTAACGCTTTGACCACCGCAATAGCATGCTGACAATTTTTAATTTGGTGAAAACACAACACAACTGAAGAGCTTTTCCTTTGTGTGGTTTGATTCCCCCCCCCCCCCCCCCCTATTCAGCCTGCATTTAGTCCTCAAAGGCAGTGACTTTTAACCCTGGGGGTTATTTATACCAGTGCCCGAGAGCACATAGAAATCCTACAAAGAGATGAGCTCATGTTGTAATTTGAGTAATAATACCCTTGACTTTCTCGATCCCCAATGCACTATTCATCAGACATCCTTGAAGACCTCAAAGATCCATTCATGATATAGTGTTCCAGTGTATTCGGTGTATTTTTGTATCTGACCGAATGTGGATTCAATGAAGTGTTTCAGCAATACTACTATTAACAATCTTCACAAAGATTCACTTTACTTTACATCACGAATTCTGTATTTATCTTTCCCAGTCTTTTTAAACGGATTCCAATTAATAGCAACTGTGATCATGGACAAAAAACTGTTGCCCAACACAAGGATGGCTAATACAGTAATTTTCACTGTACTGCAGTAAAAGTATGTAATTAATGAGCCAATGTGTTGAGCAACCAATCAGATAATGGGGGGGGGGGGTTATTTAACGTAAAACACAGGATGCAAATCAAACCCACATCCTTATGGTTCTAGGTGGGAGTCCCTTTACCTGTTGGGTGGGTGAAGGAGCTTAGAGGATTCACTTGGAATACCCCAAAATAAAGCTAACACTCTTGTACTGCCATGAAAAGACATGCAATATATTGTAGACATCGAAATTGAAATCTGATCTGAATTAAAGCTTGATGCACACTTACTCCTTGTTGATTTTTGTTTTTATGTGTGATGTTATTGGCAGAGAAAGGCAAACTTGCAACCAAAGAAATGGTAGCAATAGTGCTTCATGTAACATGTCTGTGCTTTAAGTAATTGCTGCATTCTGAGCACAGGCTGAAATTGTGCTTTTGTGTGAACTGGAGAAGATTACCAGGGCTTTTGATGTGCACTATTTCCAGTGCATGAAGCATTGGTAGATAATTCAACAGCAAGAAAGGTCAGTTGGTGAACAACATTCAGTTTACAGCTGATTTCTCGTTTCTTGATTAAGCTGACAGCTAATTTATCTCATAAATCAGGTGCTTGTGTGGAAGACATATTTGCTGTAGTTGCTTGAATTGTGTGGTCAGAAGCGATACATTATGGATGTAGTGTAGGTTTACGCTTCCCTAAAGGAATTTTTCAAATACTGTTGAGATATAGGATGTTTAGATAATTACAAAGATACAATGTTTTGGAAAAGAAAATGCTAACACTTAAGAATTATTGCCTTTAGGAATGTAACAGAATATCAGCTCCAATGTTGCTCAATTCCCACAAACCACCAAACACTAATATTTATTACAATAGAAAATACAGTTTCTCAAATCTTATTGAATGCATTCTCTTGCAGATCTAACATAATTGTTGACTTAAGGGAGTTTAAAATCCAAGTGTAATCCGAGGAACAAAGAATTAACGTAGATCTTTCTGAAGGAAGAATCATTGCATAGAAGTCCGATGAAACTGAAAACCTTGTTATACCAAGGCAACAAACTGTGTTTAAAATATAGATGGTGTTGCAATAGGTTTAATTACATCGATGACTCTGGTATTTTGTTATCTGTGTGATTTTTTTTCACACATTTGAGTAAAAAAAATCCAATATCTATTTATGTAATGAAGGTACTAAAATATTACATTTTAATCTCAACAATATACAAACCAAATTATTATCTTAAAACTCATTTTATTCTTTCGGTTTGTATACCTTTGAGCAGCAGAGGCTAAAGTATCAAAGTAAAGTGTGATGTTAGTACACTAATAACCATTGACGCATGGATCCAAATTGAAATCTCTGAATTCAACAAAATCAAACAGTAGCCAATCTAGTCACAGACCCCATTGTTTATTATTTATAGATTTGTTTAACATTGTGTATGTATAATGGTGTTCAGAAACACTACTTCTATTTTTACTACAAGTACTGTATATAACATCTCTATCAGTACCATGTGTCTTAGTTGAAGTGACTCTATACTGCCACCTCTTTTCTGTAAATGAGTTGTTGCAGTGAATTGGACATTGTTAATTAAACAGCCAATTTAGGAATTTGAAATTGATTCTGTAAGCACTCAAAGCCAGGGCTGAAATAAATATCTGATGGACGTTTGTTCTCTCTGGAGATTAATGTTACCCTTCAGAGATTGCAAATGGCATTGATAATGAGACTTCCTCGTTGTGCTGAGCATGTCTGGAGGACATGCTACATCATGAATCTCAGACACGTTTTATCCCTTGAACTATTTGCAGCAATGGTGCTCCAGTATCTTTGATGTAGTCGTCAAAGCTGAAAAGAGGGGGTTAGGACCAATGAACTGGTTAATGTGTTGACCTAAAATACAATGGCAAAATGCAGTTACAGTGCTGCGATTAGGGTTGTGAGAAGAGAGCAGATTAGTACAGTACAACAGAACTGTGATTAGGGCAATGATTAAGGCTGTAAGCACAGAGCAGGTCAGTCCTGTGGTTAAGGTTGGGGTGAAGTCTGTGAGGACAGCTCAGGCTGTGATCAGAGCAGTGAGCACAGAGCAGAGCAGTACAGGGCAGTGATTAGTGCTGTGATCAGGGCAGTGAAGACAGAGTAGTACAGATCAGGGTTGTGATGACAGGTCAGTGCAGTGAGGACAGTACAGTGCTGTGATCAGGGCAGTGATTAGTGCAGTGAGTACAGAGCAGGTGAGTACAGAGAGGACACTGCAGTGAGGAACCACCCCCCCTCCCTCCATCTCCCCCCTCCCTCCATCTCCCCCTTCTTCCTTCCCTCTCCCCCTCCCTCCATCTCCTCCTCCCTCTATCCCTCTCCCTCTCCCTCTCCCCCCCCTCCCTCTCCCACCTCCACCCCTCTCCCCTCTCCATCCCTCTCCCCCCTCCCTCCATCTCCCCCTCCCTCCATCCTCCTCCCTCTATCCCTCTCCTCCCTCCCTCTCCCTCCATCCCTCTCCCCTCTCCATCCCTCTCCCCCCCTCCATCCCTCTCCCCCCCTTCCATCCCTCTCCCCCCTCCATCCCTCTCCCCCTCCTTCCCTCCATCCCTCTCCCCCCCCTCCATCCCTCTCCCCCTCTACATCTCTCTCCCTCCATCCCTCTCCCCCTCCATCCCTCTCCTCCCTCCATCCCTCCCTCCCTCCCCTCCCTCCATCCCTCTCCCCTCTCCATCCCTCTCCATCCCTCTCCCCCCCTCTCCCTCTCCCTCCATCCCTCTCCCCCCCTCCATCCCTCTCCCCCCTTCCATCCCTCTCCCTCCATCCCTCTCCCTCTCACACTCCCTCCATCCCTCTCCCTCCATCCCTCTCCCCCCCTCCCCCCCACTCCATCCTTCTCCCCCCCCATCCCTCTCCCCACCTCCATCCCTCCCTCTCCCCCCCCCCCCCCCCTTTGGCTGTGAACACACAGTGCGGGTCACTGAGGGTCACGGTTCCCCGGAGCCACGTGACCGCTCAGCCTCGGCGCGGTGGCCGCCGGGACAGCACCCGCCGTGTCGGTGTCTGAGCAATGGCGGCGGCGCCGAGCTCCGGGGGCAGCGCGGGCGGCCCCGCACTGACCGGGACGTTGAACCGAAAGAAGAAGCCCTTCCTGGGCATGCCGGCTCCCCTGGGATACGTGCCGGGTCTGGGGAGAGGGTCAGTGACTGACCGGCTGCTGCCGGGTTCCCGGGGGGGGAGGGGGCGGCGAGGCCTAGGCCTCTCTCCCTCCTCTCTCCCCATCTCCCTTCCCCCCTCTCTCCCCTCCTCTCCCCCCATCTCCCTTCCCCCCTCTCTCCCCTCCTCTCTCCCCCCCCCATCCCTCCCCTCCTCTCTCCCCCCCCCACCCCTCCCCTCCTCTCTCCCCCCCCATCCCTCCCCTCCTCTCTCCCCCCCATCCCTCCCCTCCTCTCCCCCCCCATCCCTCCTCTCTCCCCCCCCCTCTCCCCATCCCTCCCCCCCCATCCCTCCCTCTCTCCCCCCATCCCTCTCTCTCCCTCTCTCCCCCCCATCCTCCCTCTCCTCCCCCACCCATCCCTCTCCTCCCTCTCCCCCCATCCTCCTCTCTCCCCCCCCCTCCTCACATCCCCCCCCCATCCCTCCCCTCTCTCCCCCCATCCCTCCCCTCCTCTCTCCCCCCCCATCCCTCCCCTCCTCTCTCCCCCCCATCCCTCCCCTCCTCTCTCCCCCCCATCCCTCCCTCCTCTCTCCCCCCCCATCCCTCCCCTCCTCTCTCCCCCCCCATCCCTCCCCTCCTCTCCCCCCCCCATCCCTCCCCTCCTCTCCCCCCCCATCCCTCCCCTCCTCTCTCCCCCCCATCCCTCCCCTCCTCTCTCCCCCCCATCCCTCCCTCCTCTCTCCCCCCATCCCTCCCCTCCTCTCTCCCCCCCCATCCCTCCCCTCCTCTCTCCCCCCCCATCCCTCCCCTCCTCTCTCCCCCCCCCCCCCCTCCTCTCTCCCCCCATCCCCCCCCTCCTCTCTCCCCCCCATCCCTCCCTCTCTCTCCCCCCATCCCCCCTCTCTCTCCCCCCCCACTCTCTCTCCCCCTCCCCATCTCCCTCCCCACTCCCTCCCCCCCTCTCTCCCTTCTCTCCCCCTTCTTCCATCTCTCTCACTCCCCCCCCCCCCTCCCTCTCCATCTCCCTCCTTCCATTTCAAGGCCTTTTTGCTTACACATCCTTAGCTTTTAGAGCAACAACTGGCACTTATACAGCACCCTCCACGCAGGGTAGCGTCTCAGAGCGCTTAACGGCGGCGAAGCCGGTACCTGTCGAGCGGAGGCGACGCGCGGTGGAATGGGGCAGTGAGTAGCTCGGAGGGGTAGGGAGGTGCCAGGGGGTGACGGGATTTGAACACGCGCGTGAGGATCCTGAAGTCGATCTGTTCGGCAATAAGGAGCCAGTGCAGCCTGGGCCGGAACTGGTGAGATGCGGGTACGGAGTCTGGTCCGGGTCGGTATGCGGGCGGCAGAGTTCTGAATGAGCTGATCTTTTTGAATGGTGGCGCTGGGGAGACAGGCGTTAGCGAGCGTTGCGCGCTAAAAAAAAAAAGGCTCTCTGAGAACCTCATAGAAATAGCTGGAGTAAGTAATGGCGATTCTGAGCCTATTCGTTCGTGCTGTTTTGACTCGTTGCTAATTTATGTTTTGTGCTCGATCCAGTGCTACTGGTTTCACGACCCGTTCTGATATTGGTCCTGCTCGAGATGCGAACGACCCTGTTGATGATCGTCATGCTCCTCCAGGGAAAAGGACCGTTGGTGATCAAATGAAAAAGAATCAGGCAGATGATGACGATGAGGATTTGAATGATACTAATTATGATGAGGTGATTTATTGCGTATATAGATACGACTTCCAACAATTCTTGTTTAGGTTGAAAGTGCCCATGTTTATTCCAAAAACAACAATAAATGATGCACACGACCATCCAACAATAGTGCAGGAATGGCTAGCGTAAGGTGTTGCATTTTTTTTCACTTTTATTTACTTCCTAATGATGTTGGATGATGTCATTGCTACTTAAGACCCTGATCATTATTTTGATCATCGCATTAGTTTCTTCACCATTAGTCCAGTTATTTTCTTTGTCCTTTTCAAGTTTCTTCTTTCCTGTCCTTACAACCGCTCTACTTTAGAGTGAACCAGCTAGGTTTGCCATAAATCCTCAATGTTAAAATTGGAGGTCCTGCGTGTTCAGTGTCTTTCTTCCAGCAAAAATTTTAAGCAAAAAGAGATAAACACTATTCGATTGTACTAGTTTTCACATAGTTAAAGTTTTTTGTTTAAAGTTCAATGGATATGCTGGAAGTCTGTTCTCAAGTGGACCATATGAAAAAGATGATGAAGAGGCCGATGCAATTTACGCAGCCTTGGACAAGAGAATGGATGAAAGAAGGAAAGACAGAAGGTATAAAAGCTTGTTCATGAATTTATTTCATTTTACTACTTTATATTTTCTAAAGAACAATACACCAAAACTAGTTAATGGTTATCAATGTAGAATATAAGTGTTTGAATTCAGTATGTACTGCAATATAAGAGGGGCACACATGACTGGCAATTCTGATCTCTTGTTTTAGCAAGTGGGATTTCCAGCTTGATTACAAGCCAGTTGAATTATATCTGATAGATTGTACATAAGATTAACCATAATTATTCAGAGCTATGTAGGGTGTTTGAATTTTGTTCAGTGAAGTTGAGGGCAGGCCATAAGTAATCCATACATTTCAAAGACTCACTTTTTCGAGTACACTAATTTCTCGTTGCCTTTGTGTGCTCTCAGGAGCCACTTAGGTGAATGTTTGAGACATCTGAATGTACTTGCTCTTGTTCACTCATGCCCTTTTAAGCCACCCGATGTACATAGAAATGGAAAAAACACTTTCTACCAACTTTTACACTATTTACTTATCAAATCTGATTTTACGTGAGGAGTTAACATTTGGACTATGTGTCTTAACAACAGCAAATTACACTTGTATAGCGCCCTTCATGTCAGAAAGATATCCCAAGGCACTGGACAATCAAGGGTTTTGGGTCCGAGCTGGGAGTTGGGGTCAGAAAGGGAGGAGGGCAGGGCGTGTGGGGATGGGAGGATGGCTGAAGGCACGGTCGAAGAAGCAGGTCTTTAGACAATCAACCGTAGAATTATTGTTAAGATTTGTAACTTCACTGATAAGTTGTTTAAATGGGTTGTTTTGAAATGTCATGAACCATGTCTTATATTATGTTTTTATTAATTGTGTTTGTATATTTAAAAAAATGAAACCGGTATTCTCTTTAATTAGGGAACAACGGGAGAGAGAAGAAATTGAGAAGTACCGTATGGAACGTCCAAAAATCCAACAGCAGTTCTCCGATCTGAAGGTAAATTTGATCTTGCCTTTCCAGGTGAAACATCCTGTATTTAAAGGTAGCTTCTCTTAAATCTTGTGCAAGGCAATGTCCCAAGCTTAGAGGATGGATGGCAACCTGCTTCTGGGATTTATGTTCTGTGGCATTGTGTGGGACATTGGACCTATCTGAAAATAAAAAATGTCAACACTTTGCTAAAATAGTTTGAATCATTAAGCTTGTATTTTTGCTTATTTAGAGAAAACTTTCAGAAGTAACGGAAGAAGAATGGTTGAGCATTCCAGAAGTTGGTGACGCCCGAAACAAACGTCAGAGAAATCCTCGTTATGAGAAGCTGACCCCAGTACCAGATAGTTTCTTTGCCAAACATTTGCAAACAGGAGAGCAACATACATCTGTGGATCCTAGACAAGCGGTTAGTATTACTGCATTTATGCAGAATAATTGTAGCTGTATGACCTAAGAAAATAATATAAATTTAATGACTTGTTCTTTGTTATTGCATTTAAAAGGTATACTAAAAAATCCTTTCCTGAAACATAACTCAACATCAACGTTTGTTGATTGACTTATATTATGGACAAGATGACATGAAACTGTTGAGTTTAAACCATATGCAAACTGCATGAGGCGACTTGGGAGTATCTCATGCCCACCCCCATCTCAAGTTCATTACTCATCTATTTTCTGTTTGCACTATTCATGTTTAATGTCATATTGGGTACCAACAAAATATGAAAGTAATTTACCTGGTGGTCTATGAAATTTAGCAGTGCAACAATTACAATAACAACAAAATTACATTTCATGTTGGGAGGATGTCCCAAGGACTCCTTGAGATAATATTTTTCAGTATTTTTATTTAACTACTGCACTTTTATGTGATTTTACTAAAACCACCAGATGGCAGTGTATATTGCAGCATCCTGACTCTTTGTCAGTTGTGTAGCCATCTATGAAATGCACAGCTCTGCCTTTACAAGACAAGTGAAATTTCACTTGACTGTACAACACAGAGAGATACTTGCAGAAATGCAAAAGGTTTGCAGATTCCTTTGTATTCCTGAAACTTAACGTCTCCTGGGATGCGTCTATGGCACACTGATTTGCTTGCCTTGAAATGGGGCTCTGATTTGTAGAAAATAGGAACAACATTGGAATGATTTGTGCAGAATGATTAATTTTATTTTTTTGTTCCATTTGTATATTATGAAATGCATCATGCAATTTAATAGATGTGTTTTAATGTTTGTTATAGCAGTTTCCTGGCTTACCGTCCTCTTTCCCTGGTGGCCTGAATACACCCTACCCACCTGGAATGACACCTGGTCTAATGACACCTGGATCAGGAGAGCTGGACATGAGAAAGATTGGTCAGGCCAGAAACACGTTGATGGACATGAGACTAAGCCAAGTAAGTTCGATATGGTTAATAAACAGTTATGTAAGTTTTGAAATAAGTGTTTTATGTTTTGGTGATTTTATTTTTGGTGGATGTAATATCCTAGAGTTCAGTAAAACCTTAATATCAGTAGAATTATAACCAAATATACCTTCACTTTGTGAAATTAAAATTAAAAATATCATCGTGCGAATGCTGTTATTAATTAAAATTTATTTGAAAACATCTCTAGAACATAACTTTAATTAGTGAGTTTGCAGTTTTAAAGTTCAAAACAAGTGTGTGGGCATTTACAGGTCTCTAATTTGGCCAAAGAGTCTTCTCTATGCAAACACCTTATACAGTATTGTGAGGCAGTTTCTGCAGGACTGGAAGCTGAAATACATTTTCAATATGAATCAGCATAACTTGTATATTGCTACTAGAAAATGTTCATGTTAATTATCCCCAATGATTGTTTCAGGTGTCTGATTCTGTTAGTGGACAAACTGTTGTTGACCCTAAAGGTTACCTCACTGATCTGAACTCTATGATTCCAACTCATGGCGGAGATATTAAGTAAGTACAATGATTTAGTCAAAGAAGGTGAAATATAAAGAAAAGGTTTGTTCACCTATAACAAACTTACAATTCTATCAGTTGCCTGCATATGTTGCATAGGAATATATAAACATTCAGTTACAAAATATCCAGCTACAAAATGTTTACACTGAAAGACATTTTTTGTTTAATATTTGTTTTAATTAAGCAAATTCTGCTTCAAAAACATTGTATGGTTTGTTGCTTTACTTGAGAATTACCCTATTCAAACACTGCTGTAATGATACTGTACAATGCATTGGCAAGGACCGCTTAAAGCCCAGATAAAGAAGATGCTAAGTATTGCAAAGGCAGGGAGAAAACTAGATTGACATAATGGTCTGTAAGTGATTTTAGCAACAATATCTGCAGAAGAACATTTCAGCAAAAATAATTTAAAAAGTTAAGTGGTTCGAGTAGGTTACATAATGTTCCTGCATCTCTGGGCCCTGGGTGAAATCCAACCCAAAACAATGTAGTGAAAGACTGATCTATGTTCTCATTGTGGGTCTCCAACTGGATTGCCACAGTGCCATACAGATTATAAATTGATAAGACTTAGTCTGTAACACTCACTTTGCTTACCTAAAAAGGCCCAATAACATATCAACAGAAAGACAGATTTAAATAAATAAGAAAATGTTACACTAAAATATTAATATCAAATTACTAACAATATTTACAAATCAGAACATACCAGAGCATCTGCTTCAATTAGGACTGATTTTGTTTTGAGTTGAGTTTTGCAGCCAAATAGGTAGGAGGCCAGAAAATTAGTCAAAGAAGAGTGTGGCCCTCGAAATGCCAAAGATTTTACTTCAGCAAAATTGGCAGACTCTTTGTAATTCTTGAAAGCTTTGCAATTTCTACAGATTAAAACCCTGTCGTTTTGCGGTGTACTATAAACAGGGATACAAACTGTCCGTGGTTGTCGTGATCAGTATATCTAAGTGGCAGTCTTGCCAAAAAGCTTATTTGCCAAAACAATTACAGTTTAAAAAAAATCCTTCTTCTTGGCACAGTGACATTAAAAAAGCCAGATTGTTGCTGAAATCTGTGCGTGAGACAAATCCTCATCATCCTCCAGCTTGGATCGCGTCTGCGAGGCTCGAGGAAGTAACGGGAAAACTCCAGGTGGCCAGAAACCTAATTATGAAAGGGACTGAGATGTGTCCAAAGGTAACTAAATGAAAATGTTACATTTGAATATTTTTTGTTATATAGTGGACGCCGCTATAGATTATCCCCCAACTCCCTCAAAAACATTGATTACTCCATCCAACATTGTTTGAGTGAGACACCGCTGTGCGCAATTGGCTGCCGGGTTTTGCCCACAAAATACACAGTCAATCCACTTTGCAATATTACATTAGATTACATTAGAGTATACAGCACAGAAACAGGCCATTCGGCCCAACTGGTCTACACCGGTGTTTATGCTCCACATGAGCCTCCTCCTACCCTTCCTCAACTAAGCCTTCCAGCATAACCTTCTATTCCTTTTTCCCTCATGTCCTATCTAGCTTTCCCTTATTTGCCTCAACAACTCCTTATGGTAGCATGTTCCACATTCCCACTGTGTGTGAAGAAATTTCTTCTAACTTCCCTATTTGATCTATTTGACACTATTTTATACTGATGGCCCTATATTTTGTGAAACACTTTGAGACTTCTCAACGACGTGATAAAGCGCTAAATCAAATGCAAGGATTCATTATATTATATCAAATGCAAGGATTATTATTACGTCTCAAGAAGTTTGTAATGTCCTTTTGTGAGATGGTAATCCTAAAGAGATTTAATATGCACTGCAGAAAAATGTCATTTGTTGATAATGTGATGGTCATCTGACCTTTAGTGAATCTCCTGCAAATTGTCTAATAAAAACAGTAGTATATATTGATAGTTGCCAGTGTCTTGAACAGTTTCATTTAAACATTCTGATAATCAGATGTCCTGTAAAGCAAATTGGTACTTTGACTTGTTTTCTTTAACGAATTTCCAGAGCGAAGATGTTTGGTTGGAAGCAGCTCGACTACAGCCTGGCGACACAGCAAAGGCAGTGGTAGCAAACGCTGTTCGACATCTGCCACAGTCTGTCCGCATATATATACGAGCCGCAGAACTAGAAACCGATCTCCGAGCCAAGAAACGTGTTCTCAGGAAAGGTGACCACCAAAATTACACTTCACAGATTTGGTACTCTTTAGGAGATATATTAATGATATGTGATCTCTAGATGTCGATTTAATATTTTCAATTTGAATTTCAAATGTAATATTTTGCATAAGGGATCGCTACGTAACAATTTGTGGACAATGTAATAACTTGCTGTCTAACTGAAAGCACCAAGAGTTGCTAGTGTATGGCCTTTCTCAATGTCACAGTTCAGTTTTCAATCGTGTCGCAATACAGGTTACCTATCCTCTTTAATTGCTAAACTTAGTGTTATTCAGAGTCTGCTGCTAAGGTGAGCATGATTTCTGATTTTGATGTAATATGTATGGAGGTGAATGAGTGATGGACTTCAATGGTGAGAAATCATTTTTATATATTTTTAAAAAGTCTTCGCTTTTGGGTTGAATTGGGGCATTGTGAATATTAAATAATAATGCAGTGTACATAAACATTTTGCACTGGGCATTGTAAAGTAAAATGAAACAGATTAGCAAATAAATACAGGTAATGCATTTTGTAGATTTATTGTTGATGGGTTTAAAATAGCCAGGAAATGATTAATGAATATTTTTAGCTGATTCTTTATTTCTGACTACAGCAAAATTGTTCAGCCGAAAAGCACCCATGCATTTTCATAGTTTAGGATAATTTTTAATTACAAAAATGTTATCAATGTCACAATGTTTTGCACGATTTAGCCCAAAGAACTGGAAGAAACATGAAAATAAGGCCGTTCAAAATAGCTTTCATTTTCTTAGGTTGCTTTTAGCCATATTATTTTCACTTTCCAAATATCTTTCCATTGACCTAGAGGGGCATCTTGATCTATTCCCTGCTAAAGATCACTTTAAAATACACTTAAGTGGTTTATGTATTTGCTTCTTTTGAACTCCTGGAGCAAAGTCAACACTTAGAAGTGAAAAGAAAGTTCATTGTTGGGTATACAATACAACTCATATCAGTGATTTATTACGCAATTGACTTCTTACAGTATAATAGTACTTTTGATTTTTAACTCATAAAATGTCAGCAGGTCTAGGGAAATTCCAGCCTCCATCGATTGGTTTAATAAGTTTTCTCAAAGCCATTGATAGAATAATCATATTGCAATGATAGTTATTCCAATGTCGGGAACAGCTTTAATAGTAACCCAATACAATTAATAAATACAATACTTAAAATACAAATTAGAATAAAAAAGGTATTACTTTACATGTCCATCAACCCAGTGTGTAATGAAAAAATAAATCTTTTTTTAATCTAGCTCTGGAGCACGTTCCAAATTCTGTGCGTTTATGGAAAGCAGCAGTTGAGCTGGAGGAACCTGAGGATGCTAGGATTATGCTCAGCCGAGCTGTTGAATGTTGCCCTACAAGCGTTGAGGTAAGAAGAATACAGAGCAAAAAATGTTTTTGAATTGATTTCTTTCTAGCAGTTTATCTGTAGTACATTAGGTCATACCACCACATGCATCAGAAGGGATGCTTTCCTGCAAGAATAAGTCTTGCATTTTCTCAATGTTGGACAGTAAATTGTTTGAGAAAGAAAATGAGGGGTGTTCAGGAAGGAGAAAAGAGGATATCAAATGGTTCCAAGGGCTTCTTCCATCCATACCTATTTTATGATTAATCTGAGTAAAGCCTACATGTTTTATCCTCAGCTAACAAGATAATGTAAAATCATACAATTTGTTTTAATTTTTTCAAGCTTTGGCTTGCTCTGGCAAGATTGGAGACCTATGAAAATGCTCGTAAAGTCCTCAACAAAGCAAGAGAAAATATTCCAACGGACAGACACATTTGGATAACTGCAGCAAAACTGGAAGAAGCGAATGGAAATACTCAGATGGTGGAAAAGATCATAGACAGAGCTATTACTTCACTTAGAGCTAATGGAGTGGAAATTAACAGAGAACAATGGATTCAGGTAAGACGGAATTGCATACTGGACACCAATTCTCACTCAGGTTGAATCACACATTGCAATGTATTAAGTCTAGTGAACCTGTTCTATTTGCAGTGCACTAGACCTGAACTGAAAGTTACTGGTCTGGTGCTGCTCTTTTTTTGGCAGTGCCGCGTGGAGAAGACGAGTAGTAGTAGAACTAATATCAACTAGAATGAGCAGCGGCAACTCATTTTGCGAGAACCATGTTTTCTGTGTTAATAATGCACTGATGATGGAATGTGATATAATGATGGAATGTGAGTGATCGAAAATCAAAATAAGGTGCATTTTGGCGCAGATAAACACAATATCATGATGTGATAGTTGGATTCCTTAAAATCCCAACCAGAGTTTCACTGGTCGCTGCTGCCAGATTGATTGTGCAGCCACAAAGCAAGCTGGCAATTCTCTGCCATCCGCTGGAAGTGATGTTGCTGCCTGATAACCTGATAACCTGATAACCTGGAAGTTGGCCTTTTTTTTAGCATTTGGTTGGACAAGGCCGACTGCTCTATAATTGAATTCCTTGGTAGCTCAAAGGTTAATTTGAATACCAAAAAAATCAAACCCCGCTGTTTCAGAATCGCATGCAGACCTGACCCGCATGTTTCTAGATTTAGATAATCATTTCCTCTTGTTAAAAGGCTTGTTTGGTGCTCACTAGTTTCGTGACGCATCGTAAACTTCCTCCAGATGTTCATGACAATCTTTGGACATTTTGAGTAAATATTAATTGTGTCTGTGCCACACCCTCAATTTCCCACTTTCCAGTGTGGCATATACAGTATTAATGTACATCTTGGTCCCTAAATTCAGCATTAATTCAAAAAAAATTTGGATGATAAAACTGGTAAAACACTCAAGAAATAAGTTATAGCTATTGAACCTATTGTTCATTGTTAATGATCAATAGTTAAGTTAGATTTATTTCCAAAAGGTAAAAAACTGCAGATTAGATTTGTTTCCACTTCCACTCTTGATTCCAGGTCCACTGATGTTCTGTCTACTTGCCTGTCAGACATCAAGGCCTGGATGAGCTAAAATCTCCTGTGACTAAACCTGGCAAGACGGAAACCATTCCCCTCAGCTCCCGTCAATGTTTCCTCACTTCTTGCTTTTACCTCCTCTACCTCCCCAGCCAGTCTTTATCTCAGTGAATTAGTGTTCAATCTTTATATCCTGTTCAATCCTCAGCTTTTCTTTCTCGCTCAAATCTGGTCTCTGCCCAAGACAATTTTTCTTCACCTTTGCCACATTTCCTGCCCTCACTCCTACCTCACTCTAAAATGTGTTGAAAACTGTATCCAGACTTTTCCAGTCGAATGCCCCTAAATCTCTGGAACTCCCCCTCAAACTCCCTCATCTCGCTCATCTCTATTTGTCTTCAAGTCCCTTCTCTGATCACTACCTTCCCTGCCCTTCTCTCCTTTCCCTTGCTTGGCATCCGGTAGCTACTCAAAAAGTCCAACATGGGAATTGTTTTTAAATGCACACTATATTTAATTGTTTCTCTCTTTCTCATGGCCTTTTGAATATGAACTTTGGGAAGTTTTCAATGGTGTAAAAGTACTTTGGGTTCTTGAGTGAAAAAAGGCCATTCACTTTATTTGGCAGTAATTTATTGTTTGGCATTGTGAAGAAGTCTCTTGTTTTAATTAGTCTGATCTTCATTCTGTTTCTTTGGTATAACCCCCATTTTAGAAAATTGGCCATTATGTAAAGCATACACTAGCTAGGAGAGCAGCTGGGCAACCTGCTCACAGACGTCGGATCTGCTGATCAGAACCCATTTGTTTCAGGGAGGGAATGTTTTGGGAATTTGATTTTTTGGCAAGTCTAAAATCCGACTTAAACAATGACTTACGAACAGGCATTGGTGATTTGCTTCCAGGAGCATTAAGTACTCTGGATTGATGAGATCGGGTTTGTTTAATTCACATTTGATTTATTGAGAACTATTGCTGTAGATCTAGAGATCATTTATTTGTATGTTTTTAAAAATAAGTAGGTGCCGTTCTGGGATATTGCAAATTCACTTCCATTATGTTTCAGTGTAAAACTTTAATATAATCACTATGGATGGCATTAGCTTAATTGTATTATTGTTAATTAAGACTCTTTTAAAACCCCCAAAATACTTACAGCTATGCACTGTCATAATTACTTATTTGTTTAAAAGGTGAATTGATCACATTTAGCAACCGAGCAACAAAGCGAACTTCTCAAAAGTATGAAAATGTGTGTATCCTGCACATTTAGGAAGACTGTAGTTCTCTGCTAATCGGTTTTATAAACCTTGGTTGAGTTTACTTGACTTTGTGTTTCAATATTTAGTGAGTAGTTTTTCCTGTTTGCAGGATGCTGAGGAATGTGATAAAGCAGGAAGTGTTGCTACCTGTCAGGCCATTATTCGAGCAGTTATTGGAATTGGAGTGGAGGAGGAAGATCGGAAGCATGCGTGGATGGAAGATGCAGAAAGTGTATGTTGTTAAGTATTTCACCAGCTTTCGGTGGCTAAACTATGCTGATGTTAAATGATAATTGTTTCAAGATTTATAACTCTGTTAGCAAATTCAATTGGCAGATTTTCAAATCCTTTCTAGTTTAGGCATGAAAAATAATAATTTGGGAATGAGTGCCTTTCAAACTATTTTAATTAAGAACAAGTGAAGAACTGTAAAAGAAACATTTAGTGAGTAATAATATGAAGTCTGCTAACGCACCACAGGAAATTTTGGTGGTGTAGAAAGTATCTTGCACTTGCCATCAGTTGTAAATGCTGCAGTATGAATTGTTGCTGAGCCGTACAGCAACAACAAATTACATTTATATTGCGCCTTTCAGGTTGAGCCAGGAAGATGCCAGCTGTGTTCCCCGCTTTGAGTTGACCTATCTGAGAGAGTGGTGGAATTACTTGATAATTATGTGTATAGCTATTTTTGTTCCAAGAGAGTTTTATGGGGGGATTTTTGCATACGATCTAGTCTTTCGCATTTTTCATTTTTTTTCTTAATTTCTTTCTTTTCTCAGTGTATTTCCCATGGAGCGCTTGAATGTGCCAGAGCCATTTACGCACATTCACTCCAGGTCTTCCCAAGCAAAAAGAGTGTGTGGTTGAGGGCTGCATATTTTGAAAAGAATTATGGCACCAGGTAAAGTTGCACTGGACGTATTCAAATCACTTTATATATACTTGAAGGGAAATAGTTGCTTAGTAACTGTTTACTGTGCGTTTGTTCGAATAGCTTCTGTAGACTAAATAATTTCTGTTATATAAATTAGAACAAGCCACAAAATGACTGTTAGACCTTCTTGAATATCATTAATTCAAAATGCATTTTAAGTGCTATGGAAGTAAACACGATTGAGGATGACTCCTATTGCTAATGCATTTACTATATGTTCTTTTGCTCATTAATCACATACAATATTGTTGCTGGTAAATAAAATGCCAACAAATAACCAGTAACAGATGTGCTTGATGTTTTTAATTAATATTTCAATTTACTTTATTTCCTCTTCGTTTACTGTAGGTTCAGTTGACTGTTTGTGGGACACTGCTGTGCGCAATTGGCTGCCAAGTTTCACCCACAAAATACACAGTCACTGCACTTTAGAGTATGTCCTGTGAAACGCTTTGAGATGTCTCAAAGACATCATAAGACGCTACATCAAATGCAAGGATTATTATTATGTTATAAAAATCACCCTTTTGAACAATGGACTTCTGTGATTAGAAATAAAGGAACAGGAAAACTGGCTTCTTTTAATATATTCCTTAACCATGGGGCATTGAGATACTTGTATCATCCACGTTGTTTTCCGAATAGAAATTTAGTAAAAGTAACAATTTTGTTTTTATGTACGATTGTTTACATTAGATAATTCCCCCAAAGTAGACAAATAGCAATAGGCTGCTAAGTATCACCCACAAAATACAGTCACTCCACTTTACAGTATATTTTGTGAAGTGCTTTGAGGCATCTCAATGATGTGATAAGGCACTGTATCAAATACAACAATTATTTATTATTAAAAGCTTATTCTACAAATAAGATAAGAATATTAAACTTAAATGTTCAAGTTAAGAGATTTTTTTCATATGAAATTGAGACTTATCATAAAAGCAATCTGAAGTGATTGGATAATTTTATGATCCTTCAGATTTAAGACAAAGCTGTATATCTGGAAAGCTATAATAGGAGACCAAGATAACTACGTGTGAATCATTAAATTTATAGCTGGCTTGAACACAATGGATGCTTTCTTAGGTTGAACATGAAAACAAGGTAATCACAATTAAATGAATGTATCTTTTATTTCAGGGAATCTCTCGAGGCCCTCCTGCAAAGGGCTGTGGCTCACTGCCCAAAAGCAGAAGTGCTTTGGTTAATGGGGGCTAAGTCCAAATGGTTAGCTGGAGATGTGCCTGCAGCGAGAAGCATTCTTGCCCTTGCTTTCCAGGTTTGTCCATAAAATGTTAATATATGTTTCTCCTAAGGCTTTTGAATGTTCATCTTGTTTTCTCATGGACTACAGAACCATAGAAATTTACAACATAGAATTTAATCCATTGTGTCTGTGCCTATATGCGCAGTAACATGGTGATTTTAATCTGTACTATTGCATTGATATATTTTTGAGTCTCCCCCTTTCAAATTGCTCCCTTCTTGTGGACAGATTTACTTCTGTAACCAGGTAGATAGGATTGGACAATGAACTTCTCCAAATTTCTTGTTACAGCCACTTTGTAAATGGTGGCAGAGGTGCTTTTGTAGTTTTGAATGGAAAATACAGTAAAACTCACATAAGTAGTGTCAGTCAGAACCATAATATTTAATCTGATTTATGTGAATTCCAATTTGCAAGCAAACTATGTCATATCGAATTTGAATTAATCAATAGTCTTCACTCCGCATGAGTAATTCAATGTAGCCGATAAATACATTTGCAATAAGTACTTCATCGCATGAATCATGTCAGCTCACTAAATTTTTTGAGGGTTAACATTTGCTGTGCGTAAAACGCAAATGCTTTTAAAAATGCTATTGTGCAAGTGGTTTATGGACCATTCTTTCAATACCAGGCTAATCCCAACAGTGAGGAAATCTGGTTGGCTGCGGTTAAGCTGGAGTCTGAGAACAATGAGTACGAAAGAGCAAGAAGACTGCTGGCTAAGGCTAGAAGCAGTGCTCCTACTGCAAGAGTAAGTCAATCAATGGTCTCTTATGTGAAAGTATTTGTCTACAATGAAGTGTACAAACAATCTTTACGGTCTAAAGAAACACTACAACAATAATCCTTTAATTTAATATAAGTGCTTTACCACTTTGTTGAAATGTCTTAATTTATTGTTCAAAAATACTCAGTCGCTACTCTTTACAGTATATCCTGTGAAGCGCTTTGAGATGTCTCAATGATGTGATAAGGTGCTATATCAAATGCAAGGATTATTATTATTATTGTTGTTGTGACTGTTTGCCGGCAAACATCAATTAGTGAAACTTGTGGGGAGAAAATGAGCAAGCCCGATTAAAGCAATTGTCTATCATTTTATTAGGATTTGGTAATGAATTTAATTACACACACCTGCGTTGTCAAGATGAGCTTTTAACTACTGTAAAGAATTATGAAACATTTATGTACTGCATTGCTCAAAGGATCAAATGGAGCAAGCAAATTGGAGTCAAGCAAAATCCCTTTGGACCAAATTATAGACTGAATTCACTAAGTTAATTCAAAGAAACAACTATTAATCCTTGATGAGTGTGACCAAATGTTCTTCCAAATGGACATCAGGTAAACCCTAATCCTAAATCAGTCTACCAGAAAGGGTCTCCAGTTATCCCTTACGGTAGGATTTTTTTGAAAAGTGTGTTTAAGGTTAAAATAGCCAACATTAATTATAATAATTATAAACATCTCAGGGGGAAGTCTTGCAACACAAATACAAAGGGATAAAATGCAAACCAAAGGAAAGAAAAAAGTTAACTCAATCCTCGATTTGGTGCAATAAGCTAACATTTAAGTTTGCATGTTCGTATGCACAAAATATTTCTTCCAAGAATTTATATCAGAACATTTTAGAACATGATTAGTAGTCCCCACCCAAACAAATCACATCCTTCCCATTAAAGGAATCTCTGCGATTTGTTATGACATAAAGCTGACAGGTGAAACATGTAGCAACTTCCCAGCAATCGATACAAATTGTATTTGACCTAACTTTTTTTAAATTAACTAACTACAATCT
>NW_024704759.1:12135506-12495602 GCF_018977255.1 Callorhinchus milii | reverse complement strand
AACTGGGACATCCTCCCGACGCGAAAGGCTCTCTATAAATGAAATCTTGTTGTTGTTATTGTGCACTGAATGTATCTACATAGCATCCCTCACGGATCCTGGAGCACTTCACAGTGGCGGAGTCTGACAACGAGCCAGGGGGAGGAGGAGGTGACTGTAAACACGATCAAAAAGGTCTTTAGGCGGGATTTGAAGGTGGGGAGGGAGGAGGCGAGGATGCAGGGATTCAGGGAGAGAGTTCCAAAAAGTTTCGGAGTAGCTGAAGGCACGGCCACTGATGGTGGGTGGAGCAGAGGGGGCGAGGGACAAACAGGAGGCCGGAGCCGGCCGAGCGGAGGCAGCGGGTGGTGGAGTTGGGGAGGGGGAGGTGAGCAGACACCCATTCCCAACTGCAACCTATAGTTTGTGCCTGGAATACACCCCTTTCCCAATTGCAGTCTCTCTCTCTCTCTTGATTTTTTTTAAAAGAAAACAAAATACATATATTTATTTGT
The DNA here is from genome assembly GCF_018977255.1 of Callorhinchus milii. NCBI lineage: Eukaryota > Metazoa > Chordata > Chondrichthyes > Chimaeriformes > Callorhinchidae > Callorhinchus > Callorhinchus milii. The sequence goes on along the minus strand of NW_024704759.1, from coordinate 12,495,108 downwards.
TGATATATATTTACGCCCGTCTCAACGACAGTATCAAACCCGTTACAGAAAAGACGAAGCAGCATGTTATCATGGAACTCAACAGACCCGGCCCCTTGTGGCGGGTGGGGATGGGGAGGTGTGTGTGTGTGTGTGTGGGGGGGGGTGTTTGCCTCTGAACCACTTTGGTGAAGGGGCCAAGACTTCCCCCGCCTCGGGGTTGTGCCACCCTTTGCAGGGCACAGTTACAAATTAGGTCTTGTACCCCGCTATCCTCCCCCCACCCACTCTATCCCTCCCCCTTCTCTATTCTCCCCCCCCACTCTCTATCCTCCCTCCCCCACTGTATCCTTCCCCCCCACTCTATCCCTTCCCCCACACTTTATCCCACCCCCCTCCTCTATCCCTCCCCCACTCTATCCCCCCACTCTATCCCTCCCCCTCTATCTCCCCCCACTATCCTCCCTCTATCCCTCCCCTACTCTATCCCCCCCCCTCTATCCTCCCCCTCCTCTATCCCCCCCACTCTATCCCTACCCTCCTACTCTATCCCTCCCCCCCACTCTATCCCTCCCCTCCTACTCTATCCCTCCCCCACTCTATCCCCCCCCACTCTATCCCTCCCCCCACTCTATCCCTCCCCCTCTATCCTCCCCCCACTCTACCCCCACCACTCTACCCCCCCCCCCATCCCTCCTCCCTCTCTTCCTCCCCACCCCTCATCCCGGGGGAAACTCCACTCCCCCCCCCTCCCCACGGTGTGCTACACTACACGCCCTGACACTGACCACAGGCCGCCGCCATTGGGCGAAAAGCCGCCGTCGCTCGTCGAGGCCCCAACACCACCACCACCTCCGCCGTCGCTCCGCGCGTCTCCGGCGGCCCAGAGCGAGCACACGGACACGTGACGGGGTCCCACGTCACCGCTGGTCACGAGGGCAGGAAATACCCGGCGGCCTTTGCAACAGTGCAACGTCGTCAAAGATGGCGGCCGCCTGGGAGCGAGCGTCCCCGCGCTCGGCTCGATGAAGCGGCTCCTTTTCACTGCAGCTGCTCGATAGCCGACGGTTTGGCTCCCCGCTCTCCGCCCGCCTTTGTGTTCGGTCGGGACGCCGCGGCTTTTGTCAACCGGTTAGTCGTGGTGTTGTCGGCGCCGCCGCCGCCGGCGCCTTGTGATGCAACCTAACTTGCTCAAGGGGGGGGGAGGGGCCGAGCGCAGTCAGTCAAGTCCGTCCCCGCCCCCTCCGGTGTCAGGTGACCCGCTGGCTGACGCGTGATTGGTTCGCGTCGCACGTCCGTCAAGGCCTCGCCGGCAGCTGCAAAGTTAGGTTGCACTGACACTTGAGCTGGCAGCAGCTCCCAGACAGACAGACAGACAGACAGAGAGAGAGAGAGACCGACCCCGGGCCTGAGGTTTGTGTCTCCTCTCCCTGTCTCATCTAATCTGACACCAAGGAATAAGAAACTTATCCTTACAAATCCCACCCCACCCCATTTTTTTCTCCCTTCCCCTCTCCTCTCCCCCAACCCCCCCCCAACCCCACCCCCCAATTTGGGCTCAGGCGCTGCTGCTTCTTCCAAATAACAACAACAATAATGATCCCGGCATTTGCTACTACAGCGCCTTGTCACGTCTTCGAAACGCCTCTCAAAGCGCCTTCGCAGAATGTACTGCGTGGCGAGTTGACTGTATGTTTTGCGGGCGAAAGGCGGCAGCCGGTTATAGTAGTAATAACAATAATAATAATGCTTTGCGTTTGATACAGCGCTTTTCGCGTCTTTTCGACCTCTCAAAAGCGCTTCGCAGAATAGACTGCGAAGTGAATTGACCGAATATTTGTGGGCGAATTGCGCACAGCGGCATCCCACAAAACAGTCGTGGAGTGAGTGAGCAAATTACTATTATTATTATTTATTTAGTTATTGAAAGTCATCCCGTCAGCCAGACCAAGGAGCTCGTTAATAATGGGAAATTTTGTTCTCTTTGCACGTCTTGGGCTAATTCCAAAATCCTTGCAGCAGCAGGGTGGCTGACAAAAACAAAACAAAAAAATGTCTGCACTGACAGCAACAGATTTAAAATTCTGAAAATCCTTGTGCTGCACGTTTCAATTGATAAAGCAGTAAACGTACAAATGGACTTGTTTCTGGAGTGAATTTCTGGTGAACTGAACCCTACGAATACTGATGCCTTTATACTGCACTCTTCACAATGAAATGCTGAGATTGATTTGATAAGCATAGTGTAAATCCGGGTTCAGTTGAGGGATTTGAAAACGTATTGCGCTCGAGGCTGTCTTCTGTTACGGCCTCTAGTTGTTTTCTTTTAATTCACTGACTCATACCCCTGCAGTATAAGGGCAATGTGTAGAAATCGGTTTATACTGTGCTCAGACATGATGTCTTGAGATCTAATAACTTTTAAGGGATCAATCTTACTGTTATAAAAAGACCTCTCACCACGCTGATGGTAGATGTCCATTGAATAGCTGATGAGGAAACTGAGGCTTGGGACCCTGAAACCTGGTTCGTGAATACACTCTTGTATAATCAAGGGCTTGATATCTACCTTGATTGGTATGCAGAGCAGTAAGCATCGCTGCTCAAGCTCTGCACCTCCAACTGTTGGAATCATCGCTCAATGGCAAGAGATGATGACGTTCCTATCCTAGATAATGACAATGTTCTCACACATTTCAATCTGAGCTGTGCTGTTCATCAGAACTTGTAGCAAATTCCTGGTATGCAATATCCACTTACTAAGGGCTGTGCTTGTCACTTGTCAAATGCCCAGCTTGTGATAAGCAGGGTCTCCTTGAAGCTGACTTGCCTCAAAATTACAAAGGAAATCTGGCATGGAATCAGTAGTTTGTGGCAATGTAGGTTCCTGAGCCAGGCTGGATCACACTATTCCAATGTATTGCTGATAACAATCCAGCCAGCGTGCTTCTTTGACAAGGTTTGGAGGGGCGAAGTGGTCACTGGGACCAGAAATTCATCCCACACAGTCTCATTATTCTTTCAAACCAGAGCCCTAACAGGTAGGGTGATCTAGCTGAAAAAGTAGCAGGAAGCTTCCCAGAGAGTGCTGTCAATGGCAAACTATGAGGTTTTAGCTGGTTAAACAACAGCAGTACTCCGATGCACATTTTGGGGCCCCCAAACTTTGTCTCTCATCAATTGAACCCCAACCTCCGACATGTAATTGCTTTAGCAAAATTAACTGAAGTAAAGAAATTAATAACTTAAGGTGGATAATACGCAGAGGGATTCACAAGGAAATTTAGGAAGTAGTAACGTAGAGTGGGATTTTTAAGTTTTTTTTAAAATCTCTTTTGCATCCGTGTTACCGAGGGAGTTAGAGATGTCAGACACAAGGGAGACAGTGCAGGAAGAAGCCATAACAATAATGAGGTGAGAAAAATAATCTGCCAAAATAGAAATACATTACCAATAACGGCTTGTGCATTCCTGACTGCATCACACTTCACTGTAATACGACTGTGATGACATCAAGAATTCATGCACTCAGTACCAAGTTTGGTTGTTCTGGCCTGAGATTTTCCGTTATGGAATCAGAGTTATTGAATGGAGAGATATTGGGAGATATGACTCCAAATAGGTTTTGGGAACAGTGGTCATCTTACATCGATTCTGGAAGCAATCTTGTGAGAGAGGTGAAGGACATGGTGGAGTGATTGTGATTGGTTTGTGGAATGACAATGCAACTGGCTGGAGCAATTGTGAGCTTGGCAGAAGGGTGTTGGAGACAGGAAGACAATTTTAAACGATAAATAACTGCTGGAGTAAGTAAAATCCACAAAGAAACTGCTTGGATGGGGATCCTGATGAGGCACACATTTGTAGATTTCATGTTATCTATGCCAGGGTGAGGCTGAAAAAGAGTTGGTTCTAAATTCTGATAAATCATTTAGATAAATAGAGGTTCCACATTGGTAATTTTGCTTATATTTTATTTTGCATGCTGAATCAAAATGATGAAACTGACCCTCACCATAACAAACAGTGCAGTAATTTGTCCTCAAATCATTTTACTAAAGATTTAAAACTAGCTACTGTGTTGTGATCTTTGATTTCAGGCAAAATGGCAAGTCCAAGGACAAGACGAGTTCTTAAGGAAGTGAGGACTCAGGATGAAAACAATGTATGTACAGTAATAGGTATCTACATCAGACACAATTTGACTTCAGTAAAACACAATGTTCCGAAGCACAGTACTCTACAGTACTTTAATCTTTTGCTTAATACAATTTGATACCAAATTAAGGATTAACCCTGTGATTGTAGGACTTTTCATCTTATTTAATGGTAACACCTGCTGCTTATTCATAATTGTATTACCATGCGATACATTTCATGTGGAGTATCAGCTCCCTAGTGCAGAATTGATTCTGAATTCATAATCTGTCAAGACAAAACAAAAAAAATGCATTCCAATCTCTTAATTGTCAAAGGATTTGTGCTTTTGCTATAATCAGCTGTTTCCCTCCACAATCAAATACAAGATGATCCAGTGTAGCATTATTATTCTAAATGTCTTGGGAGCTAATGTGACAGTTTTTTTTGTTCAATATCTATTTTATCTTTTGTAGATTTGCTTTGAATGCAGAGCATTCAATCCACAATGGGTCAGTGTAACCTATGGAATATGGATTTGTCTTGAATGCTCAGGAAAACACAGAGGCCTAGGAGTTCACCTGAGGTACAAGCATGAATTATAACAGGGAAAATCAGATAGAAGTGTTATTAAGAAATGTCAGCATTAATGGAGTATTCATTTAGACAAGTAGTTTGAGGTAATTGAGGTAATTCTCTTGTATTTTGTAGACTTAATTTAAGTTTAAAACAAATGTCTTCCTTTATCCTCACTAGCCTGGAATGATACCAATAAAATGACTCACTGTTTCAGTACTGCTTCATTATTCATTTTATGTAATCAACAAAAAGGTGTGGTTGATCAATACATAATTAAAGTTATGGTGGGGAAGCTTTCAGCCACATTCCTCCATTCTCTGGAACTCTTCCCAAGCCCCTCTACCTTTCCCCCTCTCTCTGTTTTCACTGCAAACTCTCTGATACAATGTAAGGTAACGGCACAGTAAATCCTGCAAAGCCTTTTGAGACATCCTCATGATTGAAAGCCACTGTATCGAATGTTAGCATTATTTATTTATTTTATAAAACTCGCCAAAAATCTATCTTGATTGTTCCATTCGACATCTTCCCCCTACTTCTCTCCCATCTCAAGCTTGTGCTCAGATTTTTCAAAGTGCTACGCAAAGGTGTTGCTCAATTTCTTGAGACGTAAATCTGGATTTAATTTGCAAACACAAAATCTTTCTTAGCTTCGTCCGGTCTGTCACCATGGACAAATGGAAAGACCTGGAGTTGGAAAAGATGAAAGCTGGAGGCAATGCTAAATTTCGTCAATTTCTGGAATCGCAGGATGCTGATCCGTGTTGGACACTGCACGAGAAGTATAATAGTCGAGCTGCAGCGCTTTTCCGAGATCAGGTATGGTAATGCTTTTCAGCTGACTAGTGGGTATGTTGATTCTTGTTTTCGGATAGCCAGAAAAGCTATTTACAACTTACACTTTGCCAATACCTCCAGTGACTATAACTTCAATAGCAGAAAGGCTTAAAGGTGCACATTTATACAGAACAAATCTATTTTTTTTAAAAATGAGCCTCTATTTAATGAACTGGATTAATGATCTATGAGCTATGCTTCTTTTAATTGTAGGAAGGGTGGTGTGTGAGTGTATATATGTATGTGTGTGTATATATATATTATATATGAGATTGATTAAACAGACAAAATAGCTACAAAACGTAATGGTCAAGATCTTGAATGTGAATATTCCTGAAGCTGGCCTTGAGGAAGCTAACTAAACAGCAGCTGTTCATAGCATTAAATTCACTTAGCATTGTTTTTTGTATTTTGTTGCTTATGTACTTCTAGCACATACTGCATTTGAGTCATACACACATGTTTAACTTGTTTCTAGGCAACTCCCTGAACAGACTGATTTCTGCATCATTAACTATATACATATTTAGAACCTCTGGGTTATATAATCTGTTATTAAATTACAAGAGTAAATTTATAAAATGATGCATCTGTTGCTTTGAGAGCCAACTTAGTATGCATTTACTCTTCTCAGGATTTACTCTACTTTACTGTTTTTAGGTTGCTACCTTGGCTGAGGGTAGAGAATGGTCGATTGAAAACTCAGCTGCCCAAAGCTGGACACCACCTCAGCCTAAAATGTCCCTTTCTTCAGCTCACCGGTATTTACTCCTCATTCTCATTTATTATTAATTAGGAATATAATAATATAGTATTCCCACAGTGACAAATTCATGTAGTCCAAGCCTGTTGAGCGCTAATACATGTTGGGATATATTCTGATAAAATCAATCAAAATATGAATTTATCCTAATACAGTATGATTGCTTGGTTGCGAATTTCAAGGGTTTTTCCATGAATGAAATAAATGATTCATCATTACCAAGGCATTATTGTTACCTAAATTGTTCAGGGGCAGTTATTAACAACTGGTTCATAAATAAAAACTTTGAGGGAGATTATTTCTGTTTAAAACTGACTGGTACACACTCTCATTTGACTGTTTTTACTGAGACAATAGCACCTAATAGTGCTTGGGCTAAGGAATTTGATGGTGAAACCTTTGAATTCAATGCGTTTATGTCTATTTTAATATTGAGGTTTTTTTTTTGCTTTTGCAGTAGTTCCGCTGGACCTAACCAGACATCTGCATCATCCTCTGATAAAACATTTGATGACTGGCTGAATGATGATAGCTCCTATCAAAGGTACGCAGCACATCACTTGCAAATATTAAGAAATTCCTTTTTGTCTGTAGGTCTCATTAATGTACTGCTAGCAATTGAAGGAGTCGTGTTTCATTTATTTGCTTTCAATTCTGTACAGTGGTGGAGGATACAACAGTCAGGACAATCGCTATGTTGGATTTGGAAACACAGTCACTCAGAAGAAAGAAGACGACTTTCTCAACAACGCCATGACGTCGATTTATTCGGTATAGAAAAATCCCCGTTATAACAATAATCATTTGATATAGCACCTTATCATGTTGCCAAATGTCTCAACGCATTTCACATGATTTTATCGTAAAGTGCAGTACTTGTGTGTATTTGTGGGTGAACAGGGCAGTCAAACAATGTCCCACAAACAGCCAAGTAGTGAAAGACCAGTTTTAACTGGGGGATTATTTTGGCAGGACATTGGGCAGTGACTCTTGCACTAATATGTTGAATAGTTTAACTATGATTTACAATTTTTCGACTGCAGTTCTAAAACTGGTTACTTTGAGTTGATTAAAAGTAAAGATATGTTTAAAATGTCTGAAACTCGAGTGCCACGCTGAAAAGGAAAAATAATGTATAACTGGTGTGAGTGGATAGTCCATTAAAATTGTCCTCTGTTTTAACAGGGATGGAGCAGTTTTACAGTTGGAGCGACCAAGTTTGCATCAGCAGCAAAAGAAGGGGTAACTATATGTTCACACCTTTATTGTGGGAGCTGCTCATGTAACTCGCTTTAAAATTAACATGATTGGAACGCCCAAGTACTCTTGAAGCTGAATTGATTGAACCTGCTGTGAATATATTGCAATGTGTGAATCCTTACGTTGCTAAAATCTCCCGCTTAAACAGTGCTCTTGGCAACCGGCACAATTTAATTTGGGATTGCACTGCGCAACCTCAAATTATTCAGTACTTTTTGGGGTGAATCACTGTGAATATCCTAGCCATTTGCTGCAAAACGTGCAGTTTGTAAGTGCGGAATGATTCTGGTATTTAATTTGAAATCTTGCAGGTGTATTTAACTTTTAGCAAGCTTTTTAAAAAAAGTTGTTAGTGCTTACAGCATCGAAGTACCAATCCGTCTCATTCAATAATGCTCTTTCCTCTATTGCCATTTCCCACTGTTATAGTAAGTTGTTAAAAGTACTTAATAATATTAATCTGTTTTTATTTATTTCGAAACAGGCAGTGAAACTCGGCAGCCAGGCATCACAGAAGGTGATTTTTTTTGTGTGTGACAAAATATTTACAGGATGAGAGAGTTAGCACTGGATGTGGCTTTAAACAGCTGAGATAGTATTACATTGAACTGGCTTCTCACAACAGCTACACTTGTTTTCTGCTAGAATTGCTTAATGTTTCAAATGTGAAAGGCATTTGTTATGTAATTATGCATTTCATATTGTGTTTTGGGCAGTAGAAACTGTAAGTGTAATTGTGGCACTTAAAGCATGTAGAACTAGCAGATGTCGGATTGATGTGTTTTTTAATGTCAGTAATCCGGATCAACTGGTATTTGGATAAAAGGGTGAATCACTAAAGGGTGCTCCTTCTGTCCTTCTTACTTACTTGCTGGATGAAGGTTTGGGCTTACAAACAGCAGCCAGAGCCGGTAAAATACCTACTTTCTGTGCATGGCAGATTCTACATCAGTAAAATTATTTCATACTAGTTGTCTGCTGTGTTATGTACATCTTCCTTTTGCTTGGTTGGTTCCATCACATGGTGATCCTTTTTTGTTGAAGTGATATTATTTTATAGAAACATTTTTGAGCAGTTAGTCTGTTGCAATCAGTGCTTTAAAAATATTTCCATTTGTAGTCAATTATTCTTTTACTATTTGGCATTACCAATCGAATGTTTTTAATAATTAAAAAAAGTTTAGTAACAAAAGTTGTACAAGCTTTGTCACAGCTGCAAACAACTCTTTGACCTTTTATAAACTCCCGTTGTACTTTCGTTCCTGATTAGATTGCAAGATTCAAAGGTTATAGTACCTGAATAATTGCAGAAGTTAATAGCTTACAAATGTGCAGATATTCACCTTGAAGTTGGTGTTTTAGCTAACTGATTAACAATTTGCTAAATCTGGGAATCCTCAGATAAGTCTGTTCTCTGCTATTTTTTAAGTTATTTACACACATTGAAAGTTGGAGCAGAATTAGTCAAATAGCCTTATCTTGGGAAAGTTTGCATTTCTAGAGTGTGAGGTAAGATTATTTTATATGGAAATCATCCCTTTGTGGGTTGACCTTTAGATTCAAATTCAAAGTGTGACTTTTCATCTGGTAGTGAAGGGAAACTATAATCCACGTTGCTTGCTACTTATTGTATTGGATATGTCACATTGCAAAATTATAAATAACTGGCTGAAACGTTAGTCTGTCATGTAAAACCTTGGATTGTTTCTCACTATTCGTTTCATCTCTGTCTTGTCTGCATGCACTAGTCGGCCATTCTGAAACAATACTATGTTGTGCTGTTTGGTTGCTGCATGTGTCGGAGGTACATATGTAAGATGTGCATTTTTCAACACTGAAATGTCTTTCTTGCTTTTTAAATAGGCTACAGAGTTAGGTCACACAATTAATGAGAATGTGATCAAACCTGCTCAGGACAAGGTAACATAGTCCTGCATGATACAACTTGCTTCGCAGAATTTTTCTAATGGATCATTTTTAATCGCCTCTATTAACAGTGGAGTTAATGACTCTTAGAATAATAAATCATTTCAAGCATTTGCCTGTGTGAATGTGCTAGAATTTCCAATATCCCTCAGTTGTTGATCGGAATAACGCATTACAAAACTCATTTCCTGTGACAATTATAATGAGCATTAAATTTCTGAATAACCTCGAGCAATATTTTGTTCTCAAATCACTGAAATCTGAATCCCTGTGATTGTTTAAGAGTCTGAAATTTTGTATGATTGCCTCTTGACCATTAGTGAACAGCTTTTTAATAATTTTTAAATGCTCCTTTGCATATACAGCTTTATTTCTCTACTTTGCGAAAGTCTTTTTGATTGCATGAAACTTTTCAAGAATAATTTTTTTCCTAGTAACTACGGGTGATTTTAAAAATCAGTATGTCTAAAATTCAACTTTCCAAGACCGCCTAGTTCCTTACTTGTTTGGATCAATCTTCATTTCAGTTCCATTGTTTGTTTTCACACAGACCTAAATAAAGTATTAATATATGTATAATTTTACACATTTTTTGAATGGATTGATTTCTATACTTAAATGAAACTATATTGCAAAGTTAGATTTCAAAACAGATGCCAATCACTGGTGCAGGGCTATTAATTTCATATATCCCATGTAAATGTCTTGCAACTTGAGATCAAGTTTTGTAAAGATGGATTATATTTTACAGCCAAAGTATTGAATCGAGTACTGAGTATTAGTATTCTTATGTAGAGTTGATAAACTAGAATTGATTCTGTTTTGATTTATGCCCTTAGTTATATGATTTGGGAATGCAAATCAACTTGTATTCTTATTACAGATTCACTTATGGGTTTTTAATGCCTCTTTACTCCTCATTTGTTTGCCAGTTTACTTTTAATGTCTGCTTTAATAGGCACTTAAAATTTCGAATCACTTGGTAATTAACCTGGCATCGATTGCAACATCGTAATGACAAGCAGGCTGCTGGCGATGCAAAAATATTTTTTTTTGCCATTTAAATTGTCACAGGTTGTTATCTCATTATTCATCCACTGTGCTCTTAAAACCAATGGATACCTGTGACTCAATAACTTAAGGTATTTTATGTTTGATTCCCCCCCCCCCCCAATCACAGTAACACAAGTTTCCAAGGTTTGCTACACATGCCCTCTAGTGGCAGATCATTCTGTTGTGTTTATCTTACTAATAGACATTTAATATATTATGGAAAATATTTAAAATATGACTATTTCCATTGCTCTGCATAAATGGTGCTTTCACACCAGTTTTTTTTAAGAATAGATTTATTAGGCTGATAAATGGTGTTTTAATTACCAGTTCAATAAATTGGTGACTACTACTTCACAAATATAACATTTTTAATAACTGAAAATGTTTGTACACAAACAGGTGAAAGAGAGAAACATTTTAGATGATGTCTCCAGTGGTGTCTTCGAACTTGCCCACAAGGTACGGAGGATGGCTTCCTCATGGCAGAAAGACACCTCTGATCACTTAAAGCCAGCCTTCAGAGTTTGTGCAACTGCTGCTAGCAGCTGAGAAGTAAATTGTATCCAAGATTAAAAATGGTTGAATTCGCTACTTAGATTAGTTTGGAAATAAATTCCAGATATTAGGCAAATGAATGTTGTCCTCGTTCATTTCGCTAGTTCACTTGCAGGCAGTAATATATTTACTGATATAGATATGTTCTAAATATATATATATTAGATTTAAAAAAGCAGATTTATTTTAGAAAGTTCCATTGTGTTTGTATGAAATAGATGCACAGTTGCCAAAAATGAAGACTGACTTATGTGGACTTGGGGTATTTTTATTTGGTTCAACACTAATTTGTTGTTTTTTCTCCTTATTTGCTGGCATTGATAATTGATGTTGTGGTAAGTGTTTCTGTAGAAAATGTACAAATGTTTCTGTAGAAACAACTGTATCCTGATCTGAAATGACCTAGGATTGCCATCCCTTTAGATCCATAGATAATAACCCACAAGCATAATGCCGAACTACATGCGTCTTGCCAACATGTAATGCACATGCGTAAGATTGTGTGTGAACTACCAAGTTAACATAGTCCTGATGTATAAGTTTGCTTACTTTTTTTGTAAATAAATAACAATCCTTGAATTTGAAGGATTTGTATATTTATAAATATGCAACATTTTGTAACATGAAAACTAATTGTTTGAAGAATCCCCAATAACAATCAGCCACACAATTGATGATGATGATGATAATAATCCTTGCACTTGATTGTAGTCTTGTATATGATTTCTGTCATATGTAAACTTGTTCGTCTTGCTTTCCATCAACTAACCGTTTATTTAGCCTTGTTGTTTATACCCATAGGTCCAGGGAGTGAGTACGAAAGGGTGGAAAGATGTCAATTCTTTCTTTTCAAATAAAGAAGGTGACCCGTCAGCCTCACAAAGGTAATGCACAGCTAAAAACACAGCACAATGTCTTCAGCAATCCAAATAGGGTCATTTAGTTGAATGATGTTATACCAAAATACCAAACTTCTTTATCTATCATTCTGTGGATGATAAATTCACTCTGCTGTGTGCAGTGACTCTATACTTACATTTGGTATTGTGCCTCTTGCTTTGGGAGGAAGTCTCAAAGTGCTTCACCGATTACACTATGAAGTGCAGTGACTGCATTTTGTCGATGAAACACGGCATACTAATCCTTCAGGAGAAGAAAATAATTTAAAAGTAAGAAGTGCTTGTGTTGTTAAAGTATTCACTGTGGAAGGAACATTTGCACCATTTACACCTCACACTTGCATTTGTGCGTGCTGTTTTTTATGATTCTATCCGCATCTTTAGATTGAGTCTTAATGTTTGCCAATGTCCTCTTCATTGGCAGTTGCCCACCTGGAGAAAGTTACCAGAACAGCGGATTTGAAAACAACTTCTGGGACAGCTTTGGTCAAGGTGAGAACTCCAAGGCCACTTCACCCCAAAGTGCAGAAGTTTGGGGTTCGACTGAAAAGAACAATGAAAACTGGGATGCCTGGGGTGCAAAGCCAAGCACAGAAAAGCAAACTAACAGTGGTAACGACTGGGACAGTTGGGATAATAACTGGGCTGTGGGAGGGGAGAACAAGAGTAAACAATCTCCAAAGAAAGAAAAAGGAACTCTGGATGATGGCTGGGATAATCAGAACTGGTAATCTGGCAAACTGCCTCAGCTGGAAAGGAACTGCTATTTGCTTTACTTTGCATCATTGCTGTTGTAAACTGATCTGTACTTATGTCTGTAGAAGACTTTTTTTATATATATTTAATAGAGGACTGCTCGTGGCTATTTCACTGATGATGAAAGTAGTCACAATGAACTGTCAGTATTGTAACTGGAATATTCTCAATTTACATATTTAATTTCACCCTTCTGTACCAGTTTTACATTCTGTGCATTGATAGGAAATCTTTCATTAATTCATCAAAGGTTGTGTTTTTTTTAAGTGTGTGTGTATATAATAATATATATATGATGAATAGAAATCTGTGCACCATCATGGAGAACCGAAGAAAAACCTATATAGTTAAATAGTGTTGTGATTCATTATAGCTCAGGTTTTTTTAAGCAAAACACAATGGTAACATTAATTGCATGCCACAATGCAGTCTGTTTTGTGTTCTATGATGTGTAATTGGACAGAGGGCAAGTCCAATTTTTTACGGTTTCATATTCTCAAATTGTTCTCCGATTCATTCCAAGTTTGAATCCCAATTGGTTAAAATCAACTCTGTGGCTTCCTAATTTAAAATCAATCTATTCCAGCTGTAATCATTTTATAATTGTTACTGGTTTTTTTTTTCAATGCCTTACTAACCATAGCTAAGTATTTAAAAGGAAATCTCCATCTTGTTTCATTTATGTTTTTTTTTCTCAATCATTTAGACAATTTTACCAGCCATTAGCAACAAATTGGGTCAGATGTATGTTCTCTATTTTTAAATGTATAAAACCTTTCAACCTGTTCAAACCTCAAAGGAGAAGTCCATTCTGCAAGCTGTTTGATTTCAGTTTTTAAAAGTAGGTTGATATGAAGTGTGGTGGCGTTTTCTGTATCTGGTCTTTAATCCTGCTCCTGCCTTCAAAACCTATGCCCAACATTCCGGTTGTATAAAATGTGGAGACAACAGGAGCATTTGGTCTTTCAGTATTGGTGCAATACTTCAGTATTGGTGCAATATTTTTTTTCAGCATGAGTAGCGGGATAATGTATTCTCATTTCTGTACTGGTGGGATGATTGAACATTCATGTTCTCCTTAAAAGCTGTCAAAAACCGCTGATATTAATAAGCAGCTGCAAATACAAAAAACTTCTATATTGTTGTTTGTTAAGAGGTAGTTTTGCAATGGATTTCTGTGTTTTGGTCTGTTTGTCAGTGCGCCACAATAAAGCAGATGAAATTCAACATGTAATTTGTTTAATTACCTTCAAATGTGCTTCTGAAATGTGCTTTCTTTAGTATTCAGGCCTAAAGTTTCTTTCAAAAGTGAGGATTTCAACTCTCTTCATTGGAGAGTCACTGTGTGCAGTGAATAAACTCTACTCAACAATTGAGGATTTTTTTTATTTTTAATAAAGCTGTAAAAATAAGATTTCTTATTTCCCGAAGCTAAAAGTAAATAAACCTGCTCAGGCTTAAATCTATTTAACAACTTTGCTTTACTTAATGTTTCATTAAAATGAGCTGAAGCCTTTAATGTTTAATTTTTCATATTCTAGATTGTTGACTGAAAGATTCTTATCATGAATTACTATAACAGCCAGGCCCGCACTGACCAATAACTGAAAAGCAAATAGACCACTGAAAGAAATGACTAACTATAATAGGGGAAGCTGTTCGCGGGTGGAAAATTGACTAACAATATTTGCACGAAGCGGCATTCTGCTACAAATGTATTATTAGATACGGCGACTACCTCTGTAACCCGAGAGAGGTGTTGCGCACAGAGAAAAACAGGAAATCAATGTCAGCACAAATTCAGGTTGAAAAGCTCTAAAGTGAGTTAAGTGGCAAAGTTCATTAATGTTTAGCTCTCAGAGGTGTTTCAACGCTGGTCTTAACAGAGGGCAGATTACACTTACACTTCACTGTGCAGTGAAAAACAACACTTAATAAATGAGGATTTTTTGTTTTTTGTGGTCAGACACGTGTGGAAACTCATCTCCATGCTTAAAAGTATCAAACCAAACAGTTCCATACATCCCACCTCTACATGGAAATTCAAGAGATGGAATGCACACTCTCCCTGGAGGGATGGGTCCTCCTTACCTAATTCCCAAGAGGATGAGGCACAGGTTGGCAAGAGCCAAGGCTTGGGAACCCCAGATTTTGCACTGAGGCACTGCTGAAATGTGTTAAGTGTTATGTTGGAAGCGGCCTGACTCATCTGGGGTTTTGTGGACAAATATTCTGATTACGTCACAACTAGATTGATTTTTTTTTACAGAATTATTTCAGATCAAACAATGGCATTGACTACTGTAAGTTCCATCGCAGGAGGTGTATACTGCATTCGGCTTCAGTGTTCAGATGAGATGATTGCTCTATACATTAAGGAGAATTAGGATCTAAGATGTGCTTGTGAGTGTGTTGCTGTGGCTGGTACCGAGAAACATAAACCCTGCAGTACTCTGAAAAGTGGATGGATGGCAGTAGAGTTTTAAAGGGTTCATCGATTATTTGAGGATACATAATAATAATTCTTGCGTTTGATATAGCGCTTATCATGTCTTTGAGACGTCTCAAAGCGCCTCACAGAACATACTGTAAAGTGAATTGACTATATTTTGTGGGTGAAATGCGGCAGTCATTTGTGCACAGCAGTGTTGCACAAAGAGTCGTGGATTGAGTGATAACATTTTTTTTGGAGAGTTTAATACACCTGGAAAAACAATCCGACAATTGACAAACAACCGGGTTCCTATTTACTGCTGGGTAACCAGGCATGTGGGGTAAAGAAACTTGCCTAACATTTCACCCTGCCTGGGAATCGAACCCAGGTACTCTCGCTTGCTAGGTGAGCGCTCTAACCAATACACTACAGGACTCCACAATGTGTGTGTATTATCAGAATCCAAGGCTAACTCCTTCTAATCTATTTTTTCCTGTATTAAGTCAGCTACCCTTCAAAAACTCATTATGTATGCCAACATTTCTCTCTGCGCCTCTGCTTTAATTAAGATCTTTCCCAATTCTCTCCACCACGATATGTCAACATCTACCCCCAATCTCTCTGCTTTAACATACCAGCATACTCCCCCCTCGATTTGATGTGAAATGCATTCTCAACTTCAGTGAAGGATAGGAACCCATCAGAACCCAATTACATGCTACGTTTGGGGAATGGATTCTCGCTTGCAGCATCAGTGTTAATGTGATCGATTTACACAAACAAAGTAAACCATGTCTTACTAAGCCAGGCTTGTAGCATACATCAAAGTGGGGGGGGGGGGGGGGAAATCTGTGTCTTGCCCAGTGGCATTCATTCAGTACAATTTCTCCCAAGTTGACCTCTGGTGCTCGCACACAACCAGCAGACTCCCAGTTCATGAGACACCCGCCCTTGTTATTTTTCTGTGGAGTCAGTCCATTGTATTCGCTCCACCTAAGTGTATATATAAAACAAAAAGCTACAGGATGCGAGCAGACTTTGCGAAATATGTAAAGGATATGTGCTCACAATTGTTTCCAAATAAACCTTTGTGTACAATGCTGGCGTCAAGATGACCCTTACGTTCTATAAAACGGGTTTGGAACTGACTTCCAAATGTAGGAGCAGAAGGAACTGGATGAAAACAGAGCTTGTGCAGATTCTCAGCGCTTTTAGACGTCTCGAAGATTATGCAAGAATTATTATTATCAAATGCAAGGATTATTATTATAGATACTTGCAACACCAGATTTGTTTACACTGTCAACCTTTGGCTTTGGCTTATGCAACTGTTAAAAAAAATAGTTTTCTGCATAAATTGCAAAAGGTCATTTTTGAAAACAAAAACACGTGTATCGATTGTTGATTTAGGTGCAAAACTTGGATCAAAAGGTTTTTGTCTCCCTCCCTCTCTCCGACCTGTTGCCATTTGCTGTTAAATCTCGTCCTTTGCTGGTAACTGATCAGGTTACAGAATGCATTGACACAACAGTCGGCTTCAATGCGTTATAACCTTTCTGAGGAGGAGAGAAAAGGAGAGGGAGGGAGAGACAAAAAAAAACAGACCGAGAGAGGGCGGAATTGGAGAAAGCTTTGGAGTAGTAGAGTGATTTCAAAAAATGTGAAGTCTCCAAAGAAATCTTTCAGAGGGCTGGCTGCGTGTCTGACAGTGGAGAAGAGATTGTACATGAAAGGACCGACAGGCTCACTTATCTGAAAGCCAGCAGCAGGTGCAGATAAGTCAGAGCCACAGCTTGTTATGGGATTCCTCCTACTTTGGTTCAAAATATGGAAAGTCTTGGGAACAGCGTGAAAAAGAAAGCAACTGAGAGGCATTACAAGGCAGAGGTGCTAATTACAGGGGAGCAATTAAGGTATGGAATTATATGTGCAATTCATCATCTCAAGAACAATATGTGTAATATTGCTTGATGTCTGTAATATAATAACAATAATAATACAAATGCGGAATTTAAGTCCTAAAAAAGTGCAATTCCACCTAAGTAAATCTTCATCTATTGTATCCACTAATTAGCTACACTGATCTTGTTTTTTGGTGCAAATGATCCATTCCCTCCAGGTTAGATTAGATAGAAATCGTTTCCTCATTTCCACATGAAAGTGGATGTCAAGTGACTTGAATATGCTTTCTGGGACCTGGAATAAAATGCATGAGCTGTTTGGGCGTGTTTACTTCTTTCTGTAATGAGATCCATGCAAGTGCAGTACTAGTTTAACCATTTACACTACCATCCTCATTAGCATGAAATACATAACAGGAGCAAACTGAGATGCAGCATAATATTGATATGTATAGGATAACATGATAAAAACTGATGTGCATACTTGTTGGTTACACTAAGGATATAATTATATAAATGTGGTACAGGATCTAGCCCAGAAGGTTGACTTTTTATATTGTTAAGGTGGTTTAAGTGCTACGGTCGTATCGTTTTAAAGTTGCTTTATATCAGTTCTAAACCTCCCATTGTATTGCCGGTTCTCCAAAAGTATACGTTAAAGCACAGGTCGTTTTGGCAGCATGTTGGTTTCAATGATTGTCAAATGAGCTTTGTTATTGGCAAAGTTGGGCTGAAAACTTTGTACTGTAGCATTTTGACATGTGAACGATAAGGTTGAGCTAAAGATAATCAGATGCATTCAATGTTGGGATTGAAAAGGTCTTAGATCTGTTGCTATTTATAAGGACTTACTTAAGAAAAGTTGAGAAAAAGTGAGGAACAACCATGTAGCCCCTCCATAAAACATTGTCTCCACAGGTCTATCATGATAATCTCATAATATAATAATGCTGCTTGCTTTAATATAGCACCTCAGAGCACTTCAGGTGAGTGCTGTTGAGTGTAGTTGCTGTGCATTTGTAGGCAAATATGGCAGCCACAGCAAACAGCATTGAAATGAATGACTGATTTATCTGGAGGATTGTTGGCCAAGGGATGGGGAGAAACTCTGTTCTCTCTTTGATCAGTGTCATGGGTTCTTTAATATCCACTCAAACAAGTAGACATGACCTTGGTTTTACATTTCATCTGAAGGACAGCGCTTCAAACAATGTCCTTTTGCTCTGGCACCTGGTCAGTCTGGACAGTGCGTTCAAAGTCCCAGTGTGGAATTTGAACCCCCAATTTATGTCCCCCAGCCTTAATTCACTGGCCAAACTAATATGCTGCTTCTGTACAACCCGAATGATTTTAATTACCTGCATTATATGACCCCCTCAATATTCTTTTCTCCAGTGAAAACAAACGTGTTTGCCTGAATCTTTCTTGATAACCCTAAAGCCTGCAATGATGCTCATCGCTTTTTCCTGAAACCATTCGAGTGCTTTGTCACACTTGGAGATACTATGAGCCGAACCACACTACATCTCAGAATCACTTTAACAATGATAATACAACATCAGTACAGTTTATGCTCCCCAGCTTGAACATTTGCTTCATGCAGACTAGATTTTCTCAGAGCATGATCAACGATCATACAGAAAGATCAACGATCTTATAGAAAGATTAGGTGTCTATATTACTCCAGGGGTCTGGATTATAATAGAACAAACTAAAGTGAATACCTTTTCCCATCTCATCATTTCTTATGTTCTTACACTTTACCTCAATATATGGTGTCTGAGGCATCCTGCTTTCCTGTTGAAGTACAGTGGAATGTCAAAAATCTGAATTGACCAGAAACCAAAATGAACTTGTACATGTTCCCCATCAATTATTTACAGTCTGGGTTTGCAGGATTAGTAAATAATGCATTAACTGCTGAACCAAACCAGCATAAATCTAAAGAAAAAGCACGCAACCCGAGCAGTTCAAATTGTGATGTACTGTTGTGGTTAAGTTCGAATTGCTGGATCAGTATTTCAGGCCTGCTACCTGAAAACAACACTGTAACGCCTTTGTATTGCAATTATAGATTGCCAATTAGTGTGTGTGTACACTGTATATCCTTGGCCTGTGATGTAAATCGATCACAAAGCGTTCCTAAAATGTCAAGTCCACTGTACTTTCCCCAGTGCAGCGCCATATTATTTATATTTTTGTTGAGTTAAAATACAAGATGTTAACTGTAAGTTAGATAGAGTTCCTCCCATTGTCCTTTAGATACAATTGGCCATTCACTTTGTGGCTCCTTGTGGTACATCTCTGCATGCAAATTGGCTGCTGTGTTTGCTTGCAAGTTAACAGTCACTACGCTTTACAGTAAATCATGTGAAGTGTTTTGAGATATTTTGACAATGTTGAAAAGGTGCAATATCAAATGCAAGGATTATTATTATTATTATAATACTACAGTTGAGAAAATAAATTATAAAGGAGTTACTTTAGGGTTAGCTAGAGGTGATATTCACTGGTTGATAAAATTACTGTCTTGCTTGTAAATGGGTTTCCTCGTTTTACCCCACACTGGTGAGATTGTTAACTTTTCTGACCACCGGAATTTTGCCAAGGAAATTTACTGGAATTCAAAGATGGAACATAGCTGGCAGGTGATAATTCATTTGATGTTAGGTATCTTGTCGTTCAGATAGCATTCAGTGTGGGACTCCAAAGGGACTTGTGGCTAAAGTGACATCTAATGGGATAAAGAAGAAAGGTTTAAGTCAGATAATGAATTGGCTCAATAACAGGAAGCGAAGGGTAATTATCAATGGTGCAAGATCAAACAGATGCGGCTATTTTAGTTGACCAAACATTGAAGGTTTATCACAATGCACGGGAGTGATTCTCGGGACAAATAAAACATTGTGTAAGTAGATTCACGGAATGGTGAAAACGTAAAATCTGCATTGAAAATACATTGTCCCATTTTTTGTATTTCTTTCTATCGCCCAATGTTTTCCTTTCAATTTCCTACCCTGCTCCGAGATCAAGGCTAGTTTTATTCCAAATTTGCAACAATGAACAGGAATTGACGACCAGCTCAAAAAAGACATTGACACTTTAGTTGAGTTGACTGCTGAGTTCCTCCAAGATAAAAATAATCCTTGCATTCGATATAGCCCCTCATCACGTCGTTGAGACATCTCAAAGCGCTTCAGAGAATATACTGTAAAGTATAGTGACTGAGCATTTTGTGGGCGAAAGGCATTAAACTATTAAACGGAAAAATAACCTTAATGGACTTTACTTTACGACTTTGTTATTTTCACAGGCTCCGTCTCCATGATGGAAAGTTAATCAAAGATCGTCGCTATCACCTGCGGACCTATCCAAACTGCTTTGTTGCGAAAGAGTTGACTGATTGGTTGATAGACCATAAAGAAGCACCAGATAGGGAAACCGCCATAAAATTAATGCAAAAGTTAATGGATCATAACATCATTCATCACGGTATGTTATTGGCACAATCCATTAACAGTTTTACAGTCTTACGCCTTTGATGAAGAAGGACTATGTTATTCTAAGACAAACTGCTAAGAAAGCTGTCTTGATGAGGTGTGAAGGTTATGTATTTGTGTCAGGCATTAACCATTATTGTCTTTCTTTTGGGTGGAAGGTAGTTAATGTTTTTTTAAATTGCCTTTTTAAAAAAATACAGCGCACATTTAGGAATGGGGAGACAACAGTGTGTGCGATATTTGTCATCTTGCCAAAACGTAACATTACAGATGGCTTCTTATTAAAGTTTCTAATATATATTTGATTGTAGTTCATAGATTTGCCCTGCAGCCTTGTGGAGCACACCTTGTACTCAGACATCTTGTGCCAGAAAGCAATAGGATATTCTTTGCCTGTAAATGGGTACTCTCTTCTTCATGGCTGTACCATCAGGCCAACATGTCAAGGCAAGGAAGAAGTGCAGCTCACCTGCGGAATCTGTCGCTTATTTACTAGCAGCTGAATTAGATTTATAGCCTAGGGCAGTCTTTGAGGGGGAAGAAAAATCTTTTATAATATAAAAATAATAAAGATAATAATGATTTCATTTGATGCAATGCTTTATCATGTCAACGAAATGTTTCGATGCCCTTCACAGGATTTCGTGCAGGGTGAATTCTGTGCATTCTGTAGGCAAAAGGGAACAACCAATTTACACACAGCAATGCCCCACAAACAGCCAACAAGTGAATGATCAGTTTTATCCAGAAGATTTTTGGCAGGGACGCAGCGAAAAACTCCCTTCTCGTTTCAGATAATGCCTTGGGATCTTTAACATTGAACTGAACAGGAAGAGAGGATCTCGGTTTAATGTCTCATCTGAAATATTTTACAAAGGGTATACGTTGTTTTTTAAAAAATCCTGATCCTCGACCGTTCAGCGCCTTGGGACATCCTCCCGACGTGAAAGGTGCTTTACAAATGTAATAATAACAATAATAAATGTAATTTTGTTGTTGTTAAAAATAAGACAAAACAAATATTGCCCATTAAAGACAGAAATGGTAGTGCAAGGAACAACCTTTGTGAAATGCTCATGAAGATTGTAAACATGGCAGTGACATGTTTACGCACAAACAGTCACAACTTGTCATTCATTTCTGTCAGACCAGCTTTTTAAAAATAACATTTACTGAGGTGTTCATTTTCCAGCTCAATTCCTGGGTCAACCAGGGATAAATCCTGACGAGGAGAAAGGCGTTTAGAATGTGTCTAATGCATTTTTTAGACAAATTTCTTTTCAATTGCTGAAATATTTAACATTGTGTTTAATTCTTGATGGGAGAGAGTGCAGATTAATAAAAATGTAAAGGCAAATAATAACATGCATCACAGAAGCCTGGTAAGAGAAGAGTATTTTAAAAAAGGGGCTACAATCCCGTCTGTTATTGAGAACCTACAACACTGCAAATTGCCTGTACTTGTAGCAACCCTGTGTGCCAAGAGGGAACCGGCCTCTCTCGTGCCAGTTTTGCTATAAGAACTTTGTTAAATGGAGCGTTGCATTGTTGGAGGTCCTGTGCTTCGGAGGAAACCGAGGTCCGGTCTCTGCTCGGCTGGATGTTGAAGATTCGATGGCACTATTCAAAAAGAGACGGGAATTTTTCCCGATAAAACTGGTCAGTCACTTTACCTCTGTTTGTGGGATGTTGCGACAGATTGAGTGTCCTGTTTGCTTATAAGTTCTGTGGAAGTGGCTAAAATGCCTCAAGTGAAAATAATAAAGGGATTTCTTTTTCAGTTTGCGATGGACATTCAGAATTCAAGGATGCAAAGCTTCTGTACAGATTCCGAAAAGATGATGGGACATTCCCTTTAAATAAGGAAGTAAAGGTGTTCATGAGAGGTCAAAGTTTGTATGAAAAGTGTGTTGCCTGTACATTTTATAATCTAAGGGGCTGTTCTGGATTCTTGAATCAAACCTTTGCAGGTTATTATAACATAATATTGAGGGTCATTAAACAGTAAGACTGACTGTAGTTTAAACATTAAACAAATAAAGAAATAATAATAATTTGGTCACTCAATCCACCACTGTTTATGGGACACTGCTGTGCACAATTGACTGCCGCGTTTTGTATATCATGTGAAGGGCTTTGCGAAGTCTTGAAGGTGTGATAAGGCGCTATATCAAATGCAAGGATTATTATTGTTATTATTAGTGTCCCAGACCAAGGCAGCTGCACAATAGTAAACTGGTCCCAATGAGAAGAAAAGGGAAAATTGGCAGTGATATTTTTTTAAACGTAAAAAGTACCAATAATTTATTTACAATTGATTGCATGATCTTTACGAGAATAGCCTGTGGCATGTTTCATTTATGGAGTTTGCATATCGCTACCGAGTTGCTGTTTTGCAATTGGCAGGTTGCTAAATTCTGAGAACACAGTCATGAAGGTACAAGAGGAAGGTGGGGTGAGGTATCAGCGCACTGTTTTTGGCTGCGAAATCATCGACTGGCTGTTACAAGAAGGAGAAGCCTCAACACGAAAGGAAGCCGTGGAACTCTGTCACCGGCTGCTTGAACACGGAATCATACAGCACGGTGAGCAGCCTGCTAAAGTCCACTGGGCATCTGAGAGTTTTTAATTATTAATGCTATGCGTGCAAAGGAAAAGAGAGCATAGGAGGCTCATGGATAGCCCAACTGTAGTATAGCACAACTGTAGGATAGCACAATTATCAGCAGAAGTCAGCGTTGCACTATAAAAATATAAAGCCACGATTAGGACTTCACTTTCACTGATAGAATCAACTTTGCACACACCTCTCTTCCCACTCCCTCTTCGATCCCCTCCAGTCCGGTTTCCTCCCTGCCCACAGTACAGAGACTGCGCTTGTGAAAGTCACAAACGACATCCTCTCTATCTGTGACCAGGGCTCCCTCTGCCTCCTTGTCCTCCTGGACCTCTCAGCCGTGTTCGACACAGTCGACCACGCCATCTTCCTCCACCGCATTTCCTCTGTCATCCACCTCCGTGGGACCGCACTCGCCTGGTTCGAGTCCTACCTCACAAACCGCCAGCAGTACATCTGAACAAACGACTTCTCCTCCCGCTCTCACCCGGTCACCTGCGGGTACCCCAAGGATCCATCCTTGGCCCCCTCCTCTTTCTGATCTACATGCTCCCTCTTGGGGATGTCATCCGCAGACATGGAGTACATTTCCACATGTATGCGGACGACACCTAACTCTATTTCTCCACCTCTCTTTGCGACCCCCAGTCCTCTGATGATCTGTCAGCTGCCTGTCAGACCTGAGGGGCTGGATGAGCGCAAATTTCCTTCAACTGAACGTCGACAAGACAGAAGCCATATTCTTTGGCTCTCGTCAACATCTCAAATCCCATGGCTCTCACCTCCTCCACCTACCCGACCTTCCCCTAAAACTCTCCAAACCCGTACACAACCTTAGCGTCAGGTTCGACCCCCAATTGTCCTTCCTCCCCCACATCCGGTCCTTCACCAGCACCGCTTTCTTCCACCTCTAACGCATCGCCCGTCTCCGGAAATATCTCTCTCCGAAGGCCGCTGAAACTCTGGTCCATGCCTTTGTCACCTCTCGGCTGGACTACTCTAATGCCCTCCTCACCGGTCTCCCATCCACCACCATCCATAAAATCCAAATCATCCAAAACTCTGCCGCCTTTATTCTCACCTGCACCAAACTCCGCTCCCCGATCCCCCCAGTCCTGGCCAGACTGAACTGGCTGCCTGTCTCAGAGAGGATCGATTTCAAGATCCTCACCCTTGTATTGAAGTCCCTGCACTCCTCTGCACCCCCCGAACTCTCTGACCTCCTCTCTCCTCAAAACAGTACCCATTGCCTTTGTTCCTCCAGGTCTGGCCTCCTCCTCGTCCCCCGAGTCCTCCGCTCCACCCTCAGCGGCCGTGCTTTCAGCCACTATGCCCTCACGCTCTGGAATTCTCTTCCTCACTCCCTTCGCCTCACTCCCTCTCTTCCTACTTTCAGGTCCCTACTGAAGACCTTTCTTTTTTGACCGCGCCTTTGGTCATCTTCCTCCCCCTCCCCCTGGCTCCTCCCCCTCCCCCTGGCTCGGCCCCGGGATTCGTTACTGTAAAGCGCTCTGAAATGCCGTCCGGCGTGGAGGGCGCTATATAAATCCAAGTTGTTGTTGTTGTAGTAAAGGCACGACTGTCCTCAGCTATTATACCAACTTTTCAGATGCCCAACTGGACAATGAGAATTTGTTGAGTTTGCTGTATTGCAGTTCATTAAGCAGTTTAACTGAAGCATTGATTTGTAAGGCACTTCATCACTTGCACCTATTTCATTCCATTTATTTGCTCGTGCCTGCTCTTTCTTTGGTTAGAAAATTACAGGTAAACATGTTTTCTTAGTTGTAATTGAATCCTCTTAAAATCTCCCAAACTATGAAAGAGCTTGAGTACTGTGTGTTTTTTAAACAGACTCATACTCAGTGATAATATTTTGTACAATGAAAGTAAGCATCCTAAAAAGAAATTTTAACAATGCTACAATATAACACAATGCTTCTTCCAATCTACCACCAGTTTAGAGCCTAATGCGATGAATGTATAATTCATAAATACCCAGCTCATCAAAATCAGTCAGTGGCTGTTGGGGAATAAAGAAAAATTACACGATGACACATGGTGTTACTGGATCAGGGGATTGAGTAACGTTGAGGCTTTCAAATGTCTGCTATTCACAGTTTCCAACACTGTTTTGTGCAGGCAGAATCCATTCAATGGATCTGAGCATAATTTCACCTACTGTATGAACCACCTGCTTTTTATTGGTTTGGGCCTTTGCAGGTGTATGAATCAGTTTCCCTCCATTCTCAGCCAGGCATCAATGACTTGTAAGAAGGGCAATGCCTCCAGAGGCACTGAGCAGCAATTCCAGAGGTAGGATTCCCTCCCTTCCTCTGAAGGCAACCACCAGAAAAGCCAGAGACCGATTAGCAGCTGAGGCTGAAATCTGAACACTGGACGTATGAAGGGAAGCAATAGAATTATCGGGCTGCCTCCTGTTAAGTTTCTGCAAGCCCAGTTCCGCACACTCTCTGTGCGCTTTGTGCGGTCTCTCCAGCTCCTGTAATGAAATAACTTGCGGAGTTTCAGTACGTTGGATACCGATCCACGTGATTCGTGGGTTTGACCTGATTGAACGTAAAGCGGGAAAGAATGGATTGGTCACGCAAATGTTTTACCTCTTTGCAGTCTCAAGCCGTCACCACTTTTTTGACAGTAACTTACTGTACCAGTTCCGCATAAACTTTCGCCGCAGACGCAGACTAACTGAGCTTTTGAACGAAAACGCGTGGATGGCACAGGAGTACCACGACAGCCCCTTCTGCCTCCGCAAGCTGAACCCGGAACAAGGCAACTCCAGTTTTCTCTCAGGTAGAAGAATGTCTGAGCATGTAACCAAGTTGTATGCTTTTATAAAGCTTTCCGTTGGCTGCAGAGCAAAATGCGAGACTACAGACTTGCGAGTATTGTGTGTCGGCCTGGCTCAATGGTAGCACTCTCGCCTCAGTAGGTTGTGGGTTCAAGTTCCCATGTTGGGGCTTGCAATCACATGGTCCAAGATGACACTCCAATGCAATGCTGGGGTGTGTTGCATTGTCAGAGGTGACGGCCTTCGGATGAGATGTTAAACTGAGGTCCTGTCTGTCTGTTCAGGTGGACGTTAAAGATCCCATGGTGC
The DNA here is from genome assembly GCF_018977255.1 of Callorhinchus milii. Lineage (NCBI taxonomy): Eukaryota > Metazoa > Chordata > Chondrichthyes > Chimaeriformes > Callorhinchidae > Callorhinchus > Callorhinchus milii. The sequence goes on along the minus strand of NW_024704759.1, from coordinate 12,468,788 downwards.
TATTCAAAAAAGAAAGCGAAGGGCGTTTTTCACAGTGTCCTGGCCAACAAATCCCCTAAATAAAATTGGTCAATCACTCAATGGCTTTGTAGGACATCGCCATGCTGAACTTGCTACCACGTTTCGCCCACAAAATACACAGACAATTTTTTACAGGATATCAGTGAAGCATTTTGAGATGTCTTGATGACATGATAAGGCGATATAATAAATGCGAGGATTAATATTATTATTATTATGTACTCCATCATTTGAGTAGAAATTCCCTGGCCTCAGTGCAGAACAACTCATTATGTTGCGATAGAAATAATGTGCTTAATGTAGAATCGTAAGTTGTAATTAATCATTGAAGCTATTGACATAAAACTATCGGGGAGATTTTCGCTCATTGTGGTGATGTGTTAATTCATCTCCGCTAATAATTATAACAATTAGGTAAAGTGCCTCTTACACCGGGAAGAATTGGCTTGACACAATCACTTTTTAAAAGAAAAACCATTGTTGCTAAGAATATATTAATCAAGTTGAGAAATCGCTGCGGGGGAGAAAAATAATCACTCTTGATCTGGCACCTAATACAATGGCAGGAGTAGGCTAGGATTGGTAAATGGACAGGTACTTACAATGGAAATGTCTGATAAATTACTCTCACAATTTAACTGAACACCAACCCCAGGTTACAACGTTGTGCGGACATGTTTCATTTTGTTTTATCTTCTCTCCTCATGACCTGACTGATTAGTTCCCATTCTTCCCTCTTTTTCTTCAATGCATATGATACCTGAGAGAGAGTCGCAAGTGATTGGCAAGGTTATTATTCTTGTCAGGTGTAAAGTTCGTACAATTGAATCAAAATCCTCAAAGTTAATTTTTTTTAACGCATGTTCCCAATGCTTCATAACTAGCGTTGTTAAACTTGGAGGATTTATCATTAAGAAAAGCGTTCACTTTAGTTTGGGGAATTGTACACAGTAATGTATTATCAAAACACGTTTTTACTTATTTTGATAATAATTTTGATATTTACTTTTGACCCAACTTAACTTAAACATAAATTTTACACATTGTCATCATAAAAGGAAGAGACTGTTTATTCACAGGTAATGTTCAGTGAAGCATGAGATTACTAAGCTTTTCGTAAGCATTTTGCGAAACATTACAACAAATTATCTTGTTGCTTCTTTCCAGTGCAACCCAACAAGGAGATAAAGGTTGTCTCTGCTGTGCGTCGAAGCAGTGTTAGCTCTGCAGTGGCAGGAGGGACAGTCTTTTACACCACAACACCCAGTCTGCCTTCAGTGGAGTGTAACCCAAAATCAGGTCAGACTGGGCACTTTCTAAATATCCGTTGTAACTGTGAAAAAATTGTGGAAATCAATAGATTTTGCGCAAGCTTTTTATTTGTTAAATTGAGCATTGCGTTGAGAATGTTAACATTGTGTAATTAAATCTGATGAAAGTGAGCAGTTAGCAAAATCCGAGAGAAGCAATCAGACAGACAGAGAGAGAGAAGGAGACAGAGAGAGACTCAATGCGTGAGAATTCACCGTTGCTTCATGTTGTAGTGTTGAAGAGGCTTGTCACCAACGAGGAACTCTTGTCACCTGGAGCACCTTACTTAAAGAAAACATTAACTGTAAGTGTCAAGCAGAACTGCAGCTCTTTGGTCTGCACGTATTAAATAATAATGATCCTTGTATTTGATATAAAAAGAAGAAGAATTCTGTATTTGCTATTGCGAATGACCATTTTGGCGAAACTTCTCAATGCGCTTCACAAGATTTTACTGTGAAGCGTAGTGACTGTATGTTTGTTGAGGGGAAGGCACCAAGCAATTTGCACAAGGTAATGTCCCCCATGAAATGACCAAAGCGCTCTGGGATGCTGTCCTGTGTGTGTGAAGGGCGCTGTATAAATACAAGTTGTTATCATTGACCAATTTTATCTGGAAGATTATTGGTTAGAGAAACTCCCTTCTCTTTTTGAATCCACAGATTCTCTGGTTGTGCTACCAGCCGAGCAAGGCGAGCACATGAATTGCATGATTGACAACTGAACTCTTACACTAATTATTAAACAGTTCGAAATGAACTCACTTTACAATGACTTGATGTGAGCTGCTAAATCCCGTTTGGGTCTTCCTACTTCAATAACACCTGTGCCAGCAACAGATTCTTTTGATTGCACTACAACAACAACATCAAACAACAAAATTACATTTGTAAAGCACCTTTCACGTTGGGGGTGGGGTGGATGTCCCAAGGCACTGAACAGTCAGGGATCAGGACCCGCGCGTGGGGGGTGCAGGGTTGGGATGAGGGAAGATGGACAGTTAGGAGGGTGACTGAAGGCACGATCGAAAACCAGGGTCCGGATACGATGGTGAAGTGAATGCCGCAGATTGAGGAACTGGCCAAGCTTGATGCTGTGATTACAGGACCTCAGATATGACAAAGACATTCTAATTAATAGAAGAAAATCTGGCCAACCAGCAAATAAAATTGCTAATAAGATTCGCCTGCATGTTTGTGTCACGAAGGCAAAGGGATTGGTTGTTTAATGAATCAGAACTATTCCCTCCCCCCCCCACTCTTGCAGTAATGTATCGCTCAGTTGAATGGAGAAATTAATATAAATATTTAGGCAGTATCATAATGTGTGTTGGTTCGGTTGTATAGCTGGGGATTGACAGCTGCGGCCCCATTTTACCTACTTCAAAAGCCAAGTGGTGTCTCATTCCAAACCGAGCTTTGCATTTGCAGCTTTGACTGTATTATATCGATGAAACTTCATGACCATTTCCTCATTGATGCTTATAGTTCCAGACCCGTGAATGGAAATCCCCTCGGGTAAGCCCCGTTAAAACCTACACACACAAATATACAAATACACAAAACATAAATAATGGACTGATTCTATCCCCTGGGATCTAGCGACCTACATTTCCCTGGACTTAATAATGGCCTAACAGTGACTACTGATTGCCAGAAATAACATCTTTGATGTTGGAGCTGGATAGAAGATGACTCTAAGGATTTCGCCTCCGCATTGAATTGAATTTTGAATAAAAAATTGACAGGACATGAATTTAACCTCTCCATGTCATCCCTGAAACAAAGACACAAATAATTATGTGTACCGAAAATACAATACAGTTTACATTTATATATAATGCCTTTCACATCCACAGGTTGTCTCAAGCGCTCTGGGACACTACCCCGCATGAAGTGCACTATATTAATACAAGTTGCTGTTGTTCAAGCACTTTTTACTGCTGGCTAAGCACCCAACCTGGGAGTGTGAGTTGAAGAGGGTGAGGATGGGAAATATGATCGAAAGTGCGGTTAATAAGTCTTGAGGTGGGGTTTTGAAAGTGGAGAGGACAGGGAGAGGCCATGTCTTTATGCGGCTTGTGCAGATATTGACAAAATGTCTTATTACAAAGGGCATTGATAGAGCAAATACTAAACAGGCTGCCTTTGATTTGCGCTAGCTTGTGAAGTTGGCATTCGAGAGAATATTACACTTGACCACATTTGTTTGTACAAATATGGAGAATAAGAAAAATGTGTTCCAGCTTGAAGGAGTCCCGAGAGATGTCTGTCGTTGCTGACGAAATAATCTTGGCAGGTAAAATGGTTTCATGACATTGGCGTGACCTTTAAACCTCCAATCTGGGCTGAACGTTAAAACTTTGCAGCTGAAGCCAAGCTGTTTAACGACACTCAATTCCTTATCATTAGCGTCGTTGAGAACTGCTCAGCTTTCACATTCTTTCTCTATCCATGGATCACTGAGAGTTTAAAGGTAGAATATCTTTTTGCTGTAATCCTTTCTTTGCCTGAATAGACGTACAGTCAACTGAAAAAAAATTGGCTTAACTCCCTCCACGTCGTCATGTGTTTATTGACAAATGGAATTTTCCATGAGATACCTTTCTGGTTGTCACACACCAGCTGCGCACTTTTAATTGTGCTCATATCTTTGCACATTTCAACAACTCGCAATATTTTGGGAGACTTCTTACCCAGTAACATGTCTTTGCCCCAGAGAGCACAACAACAGGCATATTAGAATAGAAATAGCTGCGGTGTTTAGATTGGCACTAATACCTTTGTACGACACGTACAATACAAGGTTCGCGTCAGGAGGACATTTCAAAGCGCTTTACACACCTGGGCACCTGAGCTGGGGAGGTGGGGCGATGGAGAAGTTGGGGGAGTGAGAGGCAAGCTTTTAACATATGCCGTGTTTTAATACATAATTATACATAACAACAAATTGCATTTTATAGAGCCATTCACATCGGGAGGACTTCCCAAGGCGCTGAAATATAACATACAATATATCACTCATTTTTTTCTGAGGGTAATAATTCCTTGCCAAAAAAAATAAATAAATTGGTCACTCCAATGTCTGTCAATGTCTCCAATGACTGTCTCTACGCAATTGGCTGCCGCGTTTCGCCCACAAATATACGATCAGTGCACTTTACAGCGGATCCTGTGAAGCGCTTTGAGACGTCTAGAAGACGTAATAAGATGTCAAACGCAAGGATTTTCTTTTGACTTTTTTTTATTAATCGGGTATTCGGTTCAATATTGTGCTGTATTGATTCCGCCTCCCCGCCAGAAAAAAAATAGCTGTAATAAAATAACTTTTTTTTCTTCTTGACATTGGCAGATTGTGGGCGACGCTGTGGGCTGGGGCTTTGTGGTGCGAGGAGGAAGACCGTGCCATGTTCAGGCGGTTGACCCAGGAGGACCAGCTGCTGCAGCCGGAATAAAGGTAAGTCTCTCTCTCTCTCTCTCTCTACTTGAACACAACTTCAAGAGAATTACGTGAGGATTTTGACTGACACCCGACCGGTGAGATTTTCCCCACTGGCATTTACAATGGGAAGTTGTGACTGTGGTTGTAATCTGATTCACTACCCAGCAGTTGGCAGGAAGAGTTCTTCTTCACCCCACCCGCACCCTCCCCACTGCCCCGCTCCCCCTTTTCCCCAGCAGCGATGGGAGGGAGTCAGATACAAAGCGTGTAGAGCAGGTCAATGATCACGGAAACCCTCGGTTTGATTTCCCCTCGCAATTGAAGCTGACCTTCTTCTTTCTGTCGCTGTATTCTCATTGAATGCACGGAGGATGTCTCTCTACTGTTAAGTGACATAAGTGAACGTTCTGAAATGTTGTAATCTGTCCAGCACCTTGGGACGTCCTCCCGACGTGAAAGGCGCTATACAAATGTAATCTTGTTGTTGTTCACTTTGTAAGTTAATGTTATGGAAAAATCCTGTGAAGCGATTCAAGACATCTCGACGATGTGGTAAAGTGCTCCATCAAACACAAGGATTATTATTATTATTATCATCATCATCATTTTTATGACTATGCATATTGAGTTTTGCTGCAGAGATCCTGCCACAGTGCTCATAGTGTTAAACAGGAGCTATTTCACGTGCGTTTCACTCAAGGAATGCCACATAGACAATCTCATTTGACTTAACTGACGCAAAGAGGTAACCATGCAAACTGACATAAAAGGTATTGTACAACCCAGGGCTAATCACTCGTACCAGGCACCAATAGAATCCACCCCCCTTACCACCGCATCACTTATAAACCCAGATTCACAATAAAATGAATAACTACTTCAGTTAGAATTCAAGAGCATTTAATACGTGTCCAAGTCACTTAAAATCACCAGTGTTCATGTTGCTTAGCTCTCACATTGACTGAAGGACTAAAGACCTGTGGTCAAAGTAACAATCCACTACTGCCATTTTCTGAATACATTACAAGATTGACACTGTAATTAAGGCAAACTTTGTGGTTTACAAGACTTATACTGTAGTTTGACATCAATTTGGTTGACTACCTGCTAACTAATTCACTCTATTTACCTTCCAAGGTCAAGTCTTGTCCAACATGAAAAGTTTTTAAACTAAAACATATAAGTCTGGGCTGTAAAAGAGCAGAAGGTAATCTTTAACAATTCTGCCTAAACATTTAAATGCTGGTTATAGAATATAAAACTATTAAGATTTAACAAGTTTCAAAGTGCAGTATGAGAAGTTATGAAGTTTATTGAGAGTTCTGCTCACTCGCTGGGACATTTTGCTGTTGCTTTAATTTGTGTACGGAGAGAATGTTTGCCAAAGGCTCTTATTTGGTCCAGTATTAATACTGTGTGACAAGGCTCCCGCCTCACTACTTGCCCAGCAAGGACCAGCCTGCGAATTAGGACTTGTTGGGTTAACTGGAGTCGAGTGAAAAGGATCCTTGCCCCAAGTGACTCGCCTGTCCCTCCAAGTCCTGCTAATAGCCAGGCTGTTATGTCATCAATAGGATCTTGATGTATGGCAGAAGGGCTGGGTTTCTCAGTTGTTAAGTTCACTTAGGTTGGTAGTGGGTCATGCAGATCAAGAAACAAAGTACAATATCTCGTCTATATTGAATTAATTCACAAGGGCTTCAACAATTGGTCTCATCGCTCCAGTGCCAGGCGACTTAAAAAAAATTAGGTAACTCCACATGAAATGTCTGATATTTATCAAGGTTTATCACTAAAATTTAAGAAAATTGTGCAGAATTTTGGAAATGTCTGAAATTCAGCCTTAATTTAGAAGTCGGACAACAACTCTTACCATAATTTTTGGGCCTCTGATTGCAAAGCAGTGAAGCCTTTTGTGTGATCTTTAACATTTTTCTTCAAGACAAAATGGGTTTACAGATTTAGACAACGTAGAATTCGGTGTTGGAAATAGTGGGAATGGGTTGTTGGGAATCCTGTAGCTCAGTAGTTAGAGCACTCGCTTTGCAAGCGAGAGACCTGGGTTTGATTCCCGGCAGGGTGAAACCTTGGGCAAGTTTCCTTACTCTACATGACTGATAATAACCCCTCACGAAACCCCCCCAATAATAAATTGGTCATTTCAACCCACGACTGTTTGTGGGACACTGCTGTGCGCAATTGGCTGCCGTGTTTCGCTCACAAATATATGGTCAATTCACTTTACAGTCTATTCTGTGAAGCGCTTTGAGACGCCTCGAAGATGTGAAAAGCGCTATATCAAATGCAAGGATTATTATTATTATTAGTTTACTCATTTTCTTTACAGTTGGGGCCAGATTCAAGACAAACCTGTTCTGATTGTACATTGGTTCGGGTGAGGACTTATCCTTTCGTTATCTTGCTTTCTGATGCATTATGCAGCATTCCAGAAAACTGCTGACACAGTTACCTGTGCTGTTGTTTTAATGAGCGTGTGAGACTCAGAGCAAACACCGCTAGGCTGATGTGAACCTGAATTGGGTCATGAAACAAAAAGGGAAATCGCCGAACTGTGCAGATGTGAAGCAGGCCGGAGCCCGCTGAGCTGAGGGAGCGGGCAGGTTGATAGGAGATTAGGAGGTCGGAGAGGTCGGGGGGAGCAAGGCTATGGGGGGCTTTGAAGATCAGGACCAGGATCTTGAACTGTATCCTCTGTGTGATGGGAAGCCAGTGGAATCGGGCGGGGTTGATAGGATCACAGAGCCTGGTGCGTGAGAGGACACGGGCTGCAGAGTTCTGAATGATTTGCAGCCTGTGGAGGGAGCAGTTGGGGAGGCCGACATGCAAGGAGTTTGCATAGCCAAGCTTCGATATAATGAAGACGTGTATGAAGGTTTCGGGGGCCTGCGGTGTATAACAGTGGCAGAGCCGTGCAATGTTGCGGAAGTAGGGGAAAGCAGAGCGGGTCATGGAACGGGCGCACGGTGTTTAACGTGTTGGGTGTGACTCTTGCTTGTGTAGGGCTCTCCTTCCTGTACCATACACACAAACTGCAGCCTCTCTCTCATCCCTACAGAGTTTGGAAGATTGCCTGACCTTAATCTGTCCATATGCATCCATCCAACTGTTGGATGTCAGATCTTCAGTTAAATTCATTTACAATAGACAACAGGTTCACATAAGCTGTTTACATTTTACTGAGCTGTTTCAGTTGGGCCAAAATCAACATCAAATTTCTTTCAATGGGATCGGAGAGCTTTGAGATAAGAGAAGAATAATACAGGCAGCTTTCCAAGATCCGTGCCAATAATGGGAATCCCGACTCCAATAAACTATTCTGATTTTTTTTTTTTAAATGTTTCTGTGGTTCCGACTCACACTGAGAATCCTGTGGTTGTTAAACTTGTGAAATAGCTTCAGACATTCTCAGAGGAAATTAGTGATTGTATTATCATGGTGAATCAACAAAGAGAGAGAGAGTGAGGATAGAGAGAGGTCTTTCTTTCGCATTGCTTTGCAAAGTGGCTGAGAGTCAGAATATGGTAGTGTTCAGAGAAAGAGAGAAAGGAATAGAGAGAATTATGGACAACAACAAAATTACATTTTTAGAGTGCCTTTCACGTCGGGAAGACATCCTGAGGCGTTGGACCTGCCTCAACAGAGACTGTAAACTGTTTGTGGAGTCCTGTAGCTCAGTGGTTAGAGCACTCGCTTTGCAAGCGAGAGACCTGAGTTCAATTCCAGACAGAGGGCGAAACCTCGGGCAAGTTTCCTTACTCCACAAGAGCCTAATAATAATCCCTCCAAAAAAAAACCCAAAACAATAATAAATTGGTCATTTTCAATCTACGACTGTTTGTGGGACATTGCTGTGCGCAATTGGCTGCCGCGTTCGCCCACAAATATACAGTCAATTCACTTTACAGTGTGTTCTGTGAAGCGCTTTGGGACGTCCTCCCGACGTGAAAAGCGCTATATCAAATGCGAGGATTATTATTATTAAACAGTAGGTTTTTAATTATGAAATTGTCTAATTGTTTACACAGCGAGAAGGCAAGTTGTTTTGTTGGTCTTTTTTGGTGGGAGTTTGTATTTTTAATTGTGTGTACATACAGCAAAATATAGGAAATTAGCAATAAAATGCAGGAAGAAAAAAATTGTTCTCCAGAGATCTTGCTCTTGAATCACTTCCAATCTTATTGTCCCTCAAGCACGCAACTGCTGCCTCAACGTTCTCACCAAGTTACCTGACGAAAACAGAGCCTTGGGATGTCCTCCCGCCCTGAAAGGCGCTATACAAAATTTAATATTGCATTGTCCTGTGTTTCCGCTTAGCTTCAGTCTGTCTGTGGTTCTCCATTGCTCCACCTTCTGTGAGAAATCTGTTACTGCCACTGTGGTTCTGTTCATACGAATGCTTGGATTCAGCATTCAATGAATCACCTTTGTGTATAGGCTTATTGAACGTCACTTCATTTCTTAACCATGTCCTTGTGTGAAGAGAAGTCACTTGTTGTGTGTGTGTGGGTGGGTGGGTGGGGGGAGAAATCCTGAACCCCTTTTAACCAAAGCTTTTCAAACTAAAGACTGAATTAAAATCATCCAAGAACTGTACTCAAAAACTACTGCGAGGTTTAACCGTTTGATTTAGGGCAATTGGACCATATCATGTAATTTACTGCCTAAACTTTGTTTTACTGTAATATTTGTCAAAAGGTGGCAAACAAATCTGCAGATTTATCTGCAAATTTCACTCAACCAAATGGCACTGGACTAATAACGATAATCATAATAACAACAATAATCCTTACATTTGATATAGCCCCTCATCACGTCATTGAAATGTCTCAAAGAGGTTCACAGAATATATTGTAAAGTGAATTGACTGTATATTTTGTGGGGAAAACAAATGCCTGAAGGTGTGACATTAAAGTACCTAACCTTTTTGCTTTCTCTCAGGTCAGGCAGTTTGTTGTCTCTGTGAACAGTGCACAGGTAATGCATTTGGAGTATAAAACAGTCAGCAACCTGATCATGACTGGCCCACGCACTCTGGTGATGGAAGTTATGGAAGCAGTGGAGTGACACAATTTGTGTTGAAAACTCGAAGAGCTGGTTACATTCTCAAACCTGTCGTTCTGAGAAATCAGGTGTTTCAATGACTGTATTTCTTCCGCCAAGAAATTGTTCACCCGTTCCGTGACTGTTTGCATCATAAATTGATGTTTTTTTCTTCAATTATCCCCCTGTTTATTCTTCATAGGGATTCCCAACTTTATTAAAATCATCCAAGAACTGTGCTCAGAAACTACTGCAAGGTTTAACCGTTTGATTTAGGGCAATTAGACCATGTCATGTCATTTACTGCCTAAACTTTGTTTTTACTGTAATATTTGTCAAAAGGTGGCAAATAAATCTGCAGAATTAGCCCGTATAACGCCGCGCAGCACAGTAATGGCTCCCAATGAAAGGAAGCTGACTCTGAGCTAGATCGGAACCTCTAACATTATCACTCCCTCCAGCATGTTACTGGCAAAGTGTAAAGACTGGCCGAGCTCCCAGTTTCCATTTCACTACAGAAAACATGACCACCTGAGTCTGAAACTAGCAGAAAGGACAGGGTTTTAATTCACTGATATTTGTAAAAGAAAAGTGTTCCTCTGATTAAAGAAATGAGTACCCTCAGCCTTTGAGACTGCAACCCCCAGTCCCTTCATCTCATTCCCTCCCTTGCCTCCTTCAAAGCTCGCCTCAAGACCCTCCTCTTTGACCGACCGGGCCTTAGGTCATCTTCCTACCCCCTACTCTCCTGCCATTTCAAAATTAAGGCTTTATTTAAGAATTTGCCAAATTCTGAGCATTCTATTGCTACTTTTAAGATAATAAACTTAGACTCATTAGGAACATCTCCCCACACCCGCATTGTACACTAAATATAGTTTTCTTTAATATTATTAATGTATTCAAGTTTTGAAACATTTAAAATAAAATAAGTGTTGTCTTAATTAATGGCTTTATATTTTGATTATTTTTCTTTTACAGTAGAATTAACCCTTTCAATTAATGCTAAGTTTTCTCAAATATCCGAGCTGATAATTGTCTTTTACTGTATCTAGACGTCCAGAGGATTGATGTGAACGTCATCATTTTCATGGCAGATGGAATGTTACTGGTATCAGACATTTCGTCACTCCATTCATCTGCAACAGAAAATAAAAATTCACTGCAAGAACAAAACAGTGGGTAACAGAAGCCTGTAACAAAAGATTTTCCCCCCTGAATTAAGCTAATAGTTTGTACCTTGTTAGACTTTGAGATACATTCTGCAGGTAACTTACCAACTTATGGATGAATGCAATGCTGCAGATAGACTTATATAGCAACTTTTTGGTCGAATTGTCGACTTATACAATTTTGATCAAAAACTCGCGATACTATACCATTACAATCTAATTAAATCTGAAAGAAATGATGAAGAAATCAAGTAATTATTATCAAAATAAATGGTATCATGACTTTTTTGGTCACCCTGCTGGTAAACATTCCCCAAGCTCCTGTCAACTTTCACTGTCTTTATGTGTAATTTGTACGTTGATTTTGTGGGAAGATTCAGCTGATGAAGTCTCGCATCAATCGGTTCCAGCTGTGCTCAGGTGGACCCAGAACAATGACTGCAATAACAAATCCTAACCAGGTGGTGGTAGTACTGGAAACTAGAAGTCACTTGGTTTAACAAATTCTTCGCAGATCTATGGATGATGTTAATAAGACAAACTCAACTGAAAGAATGTTATGCACATCCGAAACCTTTTTTTTCTAAGAAACATTTTTTTCTAACAAACATTTTTGTTTGTTTTTACATAGAATTACCTACACTGTGCAGTGTCAAAACAGATCATTTGGATCATTATGAACTATTACGTGTCGTGGTTTATACTCCGTATGAACCTTCAGCACTCTTAATCCTCTCCCTCTATTCTACTATTCTATGTTATAATCTCTCTTTATCCTGTCTTATTGTTTGCCTTAGGGACAAGCTTTCTCCAGCCAGTGGAATCAATGTCAAAAATAAATGACAATCTACTGTCTGGTTGTAATTATATCTGAAGGTGATATGTGTACACCCAAAGCTTCGAAGTTTCTCAGAGTTTCTTCACGGGTATTCACTTTGAAGGGTGTTCATGGTCTTTGTGTTGAAAAGTAAAACTTGTAGTTTGACGGGATGGTGGTAGGCGGTTTGGGGCGGGGGAGGAGGGTGCTTGACACAAGTTAAATAATAATAATAATCTTTGCATTTGATATAGCACCTTATCAAGTTGTTACACCTCTTAATAATCATCACCATAATCCTCGTGTTTGATACAGCACCTTTCATGACGATCGCAGGACGTCTCAAAGCACTTCACAGGATTTATCCCAAATTGTAGTGACTGTGAATTTGTAGGTGATTGTGACAGCCAACTTGGATAGAGCAAGGTCCCGCACAGAGCTAATGTTTTAAATTGGAATTTCATTTTGATTTTAGGAAAGATATTCCGGTACAGGAACAGGTAGGATATCCAGGCCTGAACGGGTTAATATGCAACCTCATTTGCCACAGAGGGGCAGACTCACTCTAAATATACGACTGTATGACACACCCCTGGAAACCATAGCGTTTGCAAAACAGTGAACTGTTACCCAATGCATTAATGATCCTTCCCCCCCCCACTCAAAGCTACTCTCTCCGGCCGACCTTTTCTGTGGAATATGACATATTGAGTGACCAAGTTGTAAAAGGATCCATTTAAGGCTGACAAGACACCCAGTTTGACCTCAGCTGTAGGGAAAAAAACCGCCTGCTTATTTATTATAACACCAGTACAAGACCAGGGGGCCATCAATGCTGCATCAGGTAAGAAGCACGCTTTGTGTTCAAGCAAGTTATGTTACTCCCAGGTTCATGATAAGAAAGGAAATTACCCTTGCTGGCAATTTCCTGAGCGGTGGTTGTATTACTTGGGGAATGATCTGCACTTGTCACATTGGCATTTCAATTTAATTTTTTTGGAAAGCTCAATGTGTATTCTAACATTACAATTCTATTAAAAAGTTCCATTAGTATTGGAAATTCGTACCATTTCTCTGAGGAAAGGTGTTTAATAATGGCTGGATTGATTTGGCACCAGTATTAAATACCTACTCTGAAGCTCGTTGAGACGTCTCGAAGACGTGATAAGGTGCTACATCAAATGCGAGGATTATTATTGTATTACTTTTAGAAAGATGGGATGAATAGGGAAGTTTGCTCTCAGTATGCCCTCAAATGGGTATTCTAACTAATGACTGAATATTTAAACAGTGGCTTAAAATTCAATCCTTCTGAAATGACCCCAAATTCAGAAGGATTTCAGTCCATTTCCAATCTTTGTAATAGAAAAATGTTACAAGAGCAATACATGGGTTAATGCCTTTTATTGCCTTGCAATACAGAAGCATCGTTGATCTCTCCTGCAGCCATCTCTGGATATTTTTCAATTTTCCACTTTTTAAACACTTCGTATTTCATTTCCGAAAAAAAGTTCCATTTATCTGTTTACATTGTGTTATTAAATACGTTAAAGCAGAAGAATAAAATTGGTCACTCACTCCATAGCTGTTGTGGAACACTGCTGTGCGCCATTGGCTGCTGTGTTTCACCCACAAAATACACAGTCAATCCACTCTACAAGTTTATCCTGTGAAGTGCTTTGAGACACCTTGATGACGTGATAAGGTGCTGTATCAAACACAAGGATTATTATTAAGCATTTACTGTTTTATAATGACCAATGTGTTGGGCTGAGTGCTCTGGAGAAACTACAGGAAACTGGACGGAAAAAGTTACAAACGAGTTATTTTTGCATTAAAATGCTCGTCAGGCAAGAACAAATGATTAAAAATGTTGGAATGGAAAGAATAGTGACAAGATAGATATTGCAGCAAATGAATAAAATAAATTGCTGCAAATACACAGTCTCTGTATTTGTCAGCAATTCTCTCTGAAGGACTCGAACGTTTTCGATATTATAGGTGCTCTGTATCGAATGCAAGGATTATTGGAAAGTGTGGAATGTCAATTGATTGTAACACTGACTACTGTGCTTAATTAGTTGTCAGATAAATAGGATGCAAGCACCAGGATCACAAAGTTAAACCCAGATTTTGTTTTAGAGCAGAGAACACACAGAAACAAGCACAAACATTATTTTCCAACGACACAACTCGACTTTGGCAGAGGTGATTTGTTTTTGTAGATCAGGTACGCATGTAAGAACACGTTTTTTGCATTTGATATAGGTTAAGGATTTGTTCTGCCCTGAGCTTATGCTTACAAGTCAGGGAGACCCATAAAGTTGCAGTTTCCCAACTTTTCATAATGTAAAGTTTCCTTATGTAGCTGCTCCTTATGTCTGGTTAATACTCAATATATTATGACCACAATATAGGCAAGTGCCTACATGCTAAAGTAGCAATAACTCACTTGTGAGATTCCCATCAGTGTGCTTGAGGAAACTGACCTTTTATTATAACAAACAGATATATTAAGTCTTAGGCAGCTGTCAGTGTAAAACAATTATCATCCAGAATCAAGCTCGAGGGGAATAACCTTGTTCCGTTAATATGAGGATAAGAAGAATATCATTGACTGCACTGAACAGAGTCAGGCCATACAAACAATGTATATCACAGTATGCCTTTGTGGACTTGAAGAACGTTACTAGCTCAGGATAAATCATCTCAGACATTTTGTCTCGGAAATGATTCACAAAAGTACAATTTTTGGGGGGAAGAAGTAATGGGGGAAAAAAATAGTAATTTTAAAGCGAAGTGAAGGGTTTTGCTACTGTTTGCCAGAGTTTAGTTCTGAGTAAGAAATTTAGACCTTGTTGTACAGTGATATTTTTCATCTCGAAATTAATAATCATACACTGGTAGTCCAATTCAGTGCTTTACGATTGTTTTCCAATTAACGTCCCATTTCTCTTGAAGGCAGTGACAAGCCACATGATATTATTCACTCACAAAGCAACCAGGGCAGTGCTCTGCAATCTAAAAATTAAAACTAGGAAGGAGCCTCAGGTTTCCATTTGCATTTGGGAAATTTACTTTAAAAGGAACTTAGAAGCCTCATTGGATTTACCACAAATTGTAGTGACTGTGAGTAGGTTCAGTAAGCCAGCACAGGAATTGAAACAGACAGCAATAGGCCTCAGACAGAAGCTGCCAGGTTTCCCTGTAAGAGAGAGAGGGAAATAATGGGAAGCGTTTCCTTATCTTTCATTTCATTCTAACATGTGATTTGGGATGTGACCACTCGACAGAACACTTAACGCATCCAGCAAGCAGCAGCAAACTTTGTGAAATATCAAATCAGTCCGTTTGTCTTGATGTCAGCTTCTTGGGTGATTTGTTTGCGTTCAGAATGATTATTTCAGATGGAGCTCTGCTTTCCTCTACGAATCTGAGGCTGTCAACAAGATAGTGTCGACTCCAACTGAATTAACATGAACTTTTTGGTTGTTTCCTGGCTAAAAGAAGGGACCAGTTTTGTTCTGATCCTGGCTTCCAGGCGGTCCATGACAGCTTGCTGGAACAATGCCTATTCTTGCATTCCTTCGCTGCCTCGACAGACACCTCCCATAATAATTAGGACCAAGTTCACAACTGAACATCGCAACCGAAATTTCAGGCATTAAGTCACAGTGGACTGCAACATTAAAGTAACCAGCCCTTGATCACTTCTGCTGGCTTCTTTTTATTTTTATGCAATACCAGAGAAAGAAATCCTGTCACTGGACTATTGAGCCATTATTAGACTATTATCATTATTTATTAATTAACCCTTCCATTTGATATAGCCCTCATCACGTCATTGAGAGGTCACAAAGCGCTTCAGAGAATATACTGTAAAGTGAATTGACTGTATTTTGTGGGCGAAACGCGGCAGCCAATTGCACACAGCAGCGTCCCCACAAATATTGCTATAAAAGAAGGGAGAATAAAAACACCAACGACAACTTGCATTTGATGAAAGAAAGGAAAAGGGAGTCTCTCTTGGTGACCTGGTCAATGATTCCACAGCTAAACCTGGCCATTCTCTTCATGGCTTGTTGGGAGTCATTGCTGTGTGCAAGCAGGCTGTTGAATTTGCATTCAAAAACAGAAGAATTTAACAAAAGGAGGAGAGGTAGAGTCGTGTAATCCTCATGACCGGCAGCATGTGAGGGAAGATGACAAGTGCTTCATCACACTATCGCTTTGTACCAAGGTGCTTCCTGACAAAAGCCTTATTCGAGATCTTTGATGTCACAGTATACCATACCATCTCCAGTTAGATTGCTTAAGGATGGGATCATTCCTCTTTAGGGTTCTGGATCAATAGGTATCTTGACCGGTAAGAGAAAAACACCCTCTAGACTAGATATAATATATAGTAAACGTCTGAAAACAATTGGGTAACCTGATAGGTAATCAAAGGGCTCAGTCTATACTGTCCACAACCACCCACAGATAGCCCACAGCTACATATATGTTAGAAGGAGCCATAAATCACGTGTGCACTGAATAGCTCTCTGGTTTTTATTTCCAGATAAGCTTAAGATGGGTGTGAATAAGATGATCTTTTATTTGTCAAGGGAAGAAAACAGGGCTTTGTGAAGCAGAGCTGTGCATAGGGTGAGGGGAAGAGGAAAGAGCTCCTGCTTTTTATAATGGATCCAGGTTATCACAGAGAACTACGTGTTCTAATAATAATAATAATAATAATCCTTGCATTTGATATAGCGCCTTATCATGTTACTGAGACGTCTCAAAGAGCTTCGCAGCATATGCTGTAAAGTGAATTGACTGTATATTTTGTGGGTGAAACGCGGCAGCCAATTGCGCACAGCAGCGTCTCACAAATATTAGAGTATTGCAAATATTAAAGTCTACTTTCATTGCAGGGTTCTTCAATCCCGCTATGAATAATAATAATAATAATAATAATAATAATAAGTAATAATAATCTTTGCAATGTCTCAAAGTGCTGCACAGGAGTTTAATACAAATACTATACTACAAATTCTGTAATTAGCCTCCAATTCTCTCACGTCATCCCTTGCTACGTATAGTATAACATTCCACCTGAGCATTACAAAGGCAGAATACATCAAGCAGTTCCAATGATGTCAAAACTTGTAACATTTGAGTGATTTATCTACACCTTCCAAATGTTAATTTGTGTTAGCTCTTTGAAGCACGTTCCAGCCTGTGTTACAATTCAAAATATATGCTGCTGGGTGTGCATTTGTGACATTTGTCAAAGTTTTGTCAAAGGTTTATTTACCAGAGGCATCTTTCATAATAATAATAATAATAATAATAATAATTCTTGCATTTGATATAGCGCCTTATCAAAGCGCTTCACCGAATACACTGTGAAGTGAATTGACGGTATATTTTGTGGGCTTAATGGTGAGAATACCGTGTTCTGTATATATCAATCTATGAAGAATGGGAGAGACAAGTTCTCATTCACAACTTGGAAACCAGTAACCAATTCAGGGAAAAAATATTTCAGATGTTAGGAAACAGTAACTGATTAGACAATTGCTCAGAGCCAGGTGATCTTAGCTCTAATTCTTGATAAATTGACTCTTGGCTTCAAATGTGAGTGGAAGTTTGAACACTAGCAGATAGTAAGGAAGAATTTAACTTTAAAACTCTGCCACACAGTTTCAGGTGTGCAGGCCATAGACTGTGAATACTTTCCCGAGGAACTCAGAGCATTTCTGAGTGATTTCTTGATGTTTCATCCACAAAATACACAGTCACTACACTTCACAATATATTCTGTGAAGCGCTTTGAGATGTCTCGAAGATGTGATAAGGCGCAATATCAGAAGCAAGGATTATTATTATTATTAATACAACAGTCAGTCACGCTGCCACTAGATCTTTATCACCAGGAATAAATAAAATCTTTGACTGCATAATTTTCGAATGTACTTTTAATAATTCAGCCAGTTTCAAGGCTCTGAAACAAGATCAGAGACCAGCTGATTTAAAGACACTTTACTCCTGTGAATGACTTCTGTTCAATAACGCAATAAATATGGATGGAGCACAGTCATTCATCACCAACAACTTAAAACATATTAGTTCAATGTAACATCATAACTCATTCCCGTATTATCATGCAATACTGGAAAATCCTGCTCAAGAGAGGAACAGAATTCCGTCCACATATTGAAACAATTACTGCGGTGGAAGGAAAAAGAAAAACTGCAAATGTTGGTGGTAGTCTGAAATAAAACTAGTGGGAAACCGAGATGAGTCACAGAGATAAGAGATCACACGGTCCCACTGAGCTGAGTTTCAGAAGCTTGTGCCTGTCTGGGCTGGAGAAAAACTTAAGGCTTCGCTTTGTGCATTAGCTAAGAAATGTAGCTCGGAGAACATTCACGTTCTGAACCTGAGTTTCACTTTGCGGAACAGTGAGTTGAGAATTAATTGTGTTTGTGAATCTTTCGTTTATTCATAAGAGCCCCCGCTGTAGACACCATCATGACGCAACAAAAGAACTTCATTCTTGCTTTCGTAATAGTGGTGATTCATCTGATCTGGCAAGTGGAAGGAAAAGGTACTTATTTTAAAAGTTTCTAAGCACATGTCGATAAAATGGTAAAATTCAGCAGAATCTTCTGACCCATTGTTTGAAAGGTAATGGTAACTGATAGGTAATAAAACTTAATGTCTTCAATTGTAATCATAAGACTATTTATTTAAATGTTAAACACTTTTTTAAAAAAATTTGAGTGCCAACTTTATCTCTGAAGTCTGTCCTTTAAGATCCTTGATAAATCATAATATGCATTTAAAATTATATTCTGGATGTATGTGTGCAATTTTAGCACGAAGCATTAAATCAAAGACAAATGAGTTTAAAAAGTAGTTGTATTTTGGCATGCTGCAAAATTATTGTTGCCAAATGTTAAGATCTTATGGTTTAAAAAGAACCTCTTGGCCACCGGTTCAATATCAACAATTTTAGTTTTGTTGGATTTGAATAACTTCTATTGTGTCTAATTTATGTGGAATATTGCTTTGTGCCCCGTGCCATTTAGCAGCTCTACAATATCTGTATTCATGGGAGGCACAAGACAAATGTGTTTTATGTGCAAAATCTAAGCCCTTCTTTGTGACCCCGAAAGTTTTCCATTTGCAAAATTCACTTTCATTCTGCAATTTGAATTTTTTATGACCGCTGCACAGGAAATAAGAAAATTGAGAAGCATTGGAAATGCAAAACGTGCATTGTAATAGGAGATAAAAGTGATTTTTAAAGTAAATACCGGCAGTACTTAATTATACAAGCTATTCAGTATTCATTCAAATAAGGAACCAGACAACAAAGCACTTTTTTTTAGATCGACTGACCCAGTATAGGTCAAATTTCCTATTACAGCGCGATAAACATTTATTATCTCCCAACCGAATACCAATGCCATTTTGATGTCAAGCTGGTAAAAGTAACTGATGCTTTGTCTAAATTAAATAACGTGGAAAAGTTAGTGTTGAATTTGTATATATTTTGCTTCGCATTCTTTAAATGCAATTTGTCGCTGTATGCTAAAGCGATAGGGTTACGGCAGTAGTAAGTAGCCATAATTCTTTTTTCTAACCCGTTGTCTGGAATAGTAGCTACTTTGTTTTACCACAACAAAGATAATACCAGCGGTTGCAAATTAGTTTTTTTCTTAAGGGAGGGCGGGGGGAAAATCCATCACTGATGAAAAAGCAATTGTCCCAGTGAGCGGACTGGTATCAGCACAGCTGGTACATTTAGCAAAACTTGGAGCTCATTCATCATGATGTGCTACAATAAAGATGTAGTTGTTAGGTACAGTGCTGTATTATACTGTAACATGTGGGGATGTTAACTTCACTCATGCTTCTGGTAATAAGGATCAATGAAACTAATATGAATATTTTAATCTTTTTTATCACCATTGATTTATTGTTGAACCACCACATTGGAATAGGCCGAAAATAGCAAGCTGATTTGACTTAAATGAGTTGCCGTTAGTTCACAGGAGGATTTTACTGAACAATTCACAAGTATTTTTGATACCAGCAACATAAAATGTCAGGTCTTCTTTTATCTTGCTTCTCAAGTTGCCAGATCTCACTGAAAACACTGAATTCTTAAATGCAGTGTTTGTGCTCAGAAAATGTATGTTTGAGATATTAGACAGCAGATGGAAAGGGCAGAAGATGATAACATTTGGATCGAATGGCTGAGCAACATGAAGCATGGAGATGTGGATTTGCTGAAGATAGCAGTCTCAGTATCAAAAAATTCTAGCTATACTGGATTGTGAAGTAAGATAAGTCCCTTGTAATCAGATTCAAATTGGGTTTGAAGTCACTGCGATTTTTTTCAGAAATATTCGAAGTTAAGGAACGTCCAAAGCTTTCATTGTTAAGCCAATTTAAATTATCTGCAGTTATCTTTTGTAACGTTATTATTTGTACAACTTCTTTCAGTGAGATTCTTGCAACTTTCTTTTGTTTTGCTTCTCAGGCAAGTTGAAGTTAACAGTTCTGTCTGAAGACAGGCTGCAAATGAAATGGAAAGAAGCTGATGGAAATAAACAGGGATATAAAGTCCGAGTCAAGCCTTCAGCGGGTAAGTGGGTGTTGGAAGCTTTTCTTTTTGCAGTTGTGAAGTAATCTATCCTTGTTCTGCTCGGGTCCAAATCCCTGACTGTCCAGCATCTTGCGACGTCCTCCTGATGTTTAAGATACTGTAATGAGAGGACAGGAGGTAACTCTGGTTATTTATGAAAGCACGTCGGAAAAAGCTTTCAGTCACGTATGAAATCATATGTTCCAGCAAAACATACTACACAGACTTACAATAGTAAAGAATGTTTGGAACGGGAAAACCAGACAGTAACCTCTTTACTGGTTTAGAAATAGAATACAAAGCTGGCTGGACATCCGAGCTGTGTGTGGGTGTGTGGGTGGGGGGATAACCAAAAGTGTGGTTAAACAGGTAAGTAGGTCTTGAGGCAGGCTTTGAAAGTGGGGAGGAAGGAGGTGAGTCACAGGGACTCGGGGATGGAGTTACAGAAAGCATGTGGGTAGCAGGTGCAAATAGTTTCATGTTGCTTTCAACAAGGATGGTGGGTCCATAGTATCTGCCCTTACAAACGGGATGGTGGGGGAGGGAGTTCTGTTTCCATTCTTTTGGCTGACATTTCAAGCAAGAAACATTGAAATGCCATATATTTGATGTGCTATATGCAAATAATATTCCATATGTGCAACTTTAGGTTTATTTCCATTTTCAAGCCAATTCCACGCCCGTCCCTACACTTGCCATCCTGTTTGAGAGTTCAGCAATTAGTCCGGATTTTTTAAAAATAAGACATTTGATGTTTGCCTTTCCTAATGCCGCTGTGTTTCGGGAGGAATTTCTTCCTCATTTGTAGCTGACGGGGAAGTTTCCAACCTGCTACTTGTTGGAACCAAAACAAACTTTGGACAGAAAAGTCTCTTGGAATTTGGTTCAATTTCATCCCAGAGTCTCATTGAAAGAAATGCGTGTCTTGTAAAAAGGCACAGAATATGAATCATAGACATCCAGTTTAGTTCATGATATTTCTCAGTCCAGAGATTGATTCTATCTTTAAATTATCATTTCACAAAGTCATCCAAGTACTTGTTAGAGCAATAATATTGTAATGTTTCCCTAAGGGAAGGTGGAAAATATAAGATGTGGCCCAATTAATATTTTGAACGGATTGGTATGTTACTGGAATTCTCACAGATTGAAGTCACTATTTCATTTTTCAGTCATGATGTCGGTTATAATAACACCCTTCTGCGAATTTCGAGTTTGGATTCATGCCAAAACGAAAGCAAATATCTCAAAAAATGCTCTTCAGGCAGGTTGCCAAAACAGTGCTACATGTTTGTGCAGATGAACTGCTGGCGAAAAGACAGCAAAACATCAATGGAAGAAAGTGGCAGAACATTGCGATTGTTTCTGTTTGTTGTGAGATGAGCAGGTTTTACATTGACTCAGTTCCATCCATGATTCTGTGGGTTGAATGTCTTTACACCCGTAGCTACCTGCACATTTCATTAATACAGATCAAAAAATAGAAGGCTACTTGTTACAGGATTGTATTTAGGCCTATTTTCATCAATATCCAGAACATTCACCGATATGCAACATTTTCTACAAAATACACAGTCGCTACACTTTACAGTAAATCCTATGAAGCCCTTTGAGATGTCCTGCCAACGTGAAAGGCACTGTACAAAATGCAAAGGTTATTATATCATTATCTTTTTTTAATATTATGAAAGAGTTCATTACTTGACTGATTCTTTGATACCATTACAAACAACTTCTGATATCAGAATTCAGACATACAGAACATTGTTTTGATGCTTTATTCATTTATTTTAAAAATGTTGGATTGCACTAATATAAAAGAATTCTGAACAGCTACTGACTTGTGAAAATGTTCCACGTTGAATTCTGTCCTCACCAATGTTTCAATCACAAGGTGCTACTGAACAGGAAATAATCCTGAAGACAAATACAGCCAAAGCGACTGTTGTAGGTCTGACTCCAACCCAAGAATACACACTCCACATTCTACTACTGAATGGAACCAGAGAAAGCCACTATGCCAAAAGGAAGTTCGTTAGTAAGTATTTTAACAATTCTGATGAATTACGGCTGACGTAGAGGTAAAGCGGTTTGCAAACCGTTAAGAACCAATATAAAGATTCTTCACTACAATCACTTGCGACACATCATAGATTCCACTAGGTTAATGCTTGGAGTGTTTCAAACCAGCCCAGTGAATGTTACTACAGGACAAAAAAAACTTAGTGCTAGTAATTGGGGAACTCATCTGTGGTGCTCGAAGAGTTAATTCCGTTTCATACCTTTAAAAGTAGAAGCAATAATTGAATGACCAGTGCTACACGGATTAAATATTTAAGAGTTTCATTTGAAACTCCTGCTACAATACAGGAGATGACTTTTGAAATGATTCCATTCAAAGGATCCCTTACTGAAATCAAAATCCTTTTGAGATCAAAATCCTTGATCTCCTCTGAAATCCTTTAATCTGTTTGATATGACTTACTGCAGGCAACATTGTCATAGATTCAACAGATAATGTGAGGAATAAGAACAGATACTGAGCTCATGATACCACCCCTCTAACAAAATATTGAGAATGGGCTGAGCTTTATAAAATTGAATGCGTAAGTGCAGGATAATTTAAACCAGAGATCCATTAATTGTCAGAATTGTAACCATGTCGTTAATAAATTAGATTTTGTTTAATTAGCTTCACAATGGACAGTGATGTCAATTTCCATTTATGCCCATTTGATTATAGCTTAGAAATAAATTAGGTTCCTTATATTTCAGGGATAGCTTTTTCCAGGCATGGAGGTATATTATACTAATTAAAATATGAACCCTCAACAATTTACATTAACGTAGCACTTTTCATATATGGTGAGTATATCAAGGTGCTTCAAACAGCTGACTGGGAGTCCAAGATGGACTGAAGGTTTGCTTTTTTATTGAACCTTTTGGCAGTTGACTTTGCCAGCCTATACGAAGCTCCCCTTCTCTATCCACTGAGATCTTTATTGTAATAGCCAGACTGAGTTACTGGGCAGATTTTGCTTGTTGAGATTTCTATTAGTGAGCGGCATGTATTTTCCTTTCAGTCAATGTCCTAAAAAAAGAGCATTCGAAGAAAGCCTCGCAACGTAAGCAACAACAAAGGGAGATTGGTATCACAGCGAGTGAGAACGGTACTCGATCCGATTTCAATATTCCTCCAGGCAATGTGACGGAGCCTGGTCAAACAGGAACACTGAATGGCGTGCCATCAAAACGAGGTATAATTTATGTTAAATACATCCCTCATGAGAAGTGGGAAGATAATTTGGCGTGAAAAAATGAAAGCTTGTATAATTATCATATTGAATGTACTTTGTGAACCATCCCCATTTTCAGCGTCATAATAATAATCCTTGCATTTGATACAGAGCCTTATCAAGTTGTTGAGACGTCTCATTGCGCTTCACGGCATATACTGTAAAGTGAATTGACTGTATATTTAGTAGGTGAAATGGGAATTTTTTCAAATAAATTATTTGACTTTTTTGACATTATGTATTTTAATATTTTACGTTATGCATTTTTTTTACATTAATATTCTTAAAATAAACGTTGCTGTAAGGAAGTTACTTTGATTTAACTGCAGGAAAGGGTTCGGAACGACGAAAATCATTTGACAAGACAGAGGAGAGTAAAGTGAAGCAGGCAACCAGCCTCCCTGCTAATGAGAGCGGAAGAGTTTCCCAAATGAAAAATACAACACAACTTCTGTCTGAAAATAAAAGAAAGATGGTTCAAGAAAAGCCGCCCAAAGAAAGTTCAGCTGTAGAAGTCACAGACAAAGGTAAGGATCGTCTGTGTAATGTATCTTTTAGAATGATCGTATAGCATGAGTGTGACTGTATGGGATTGCTGTTTGTATATTAGGTGTAGGATTACCGACAGCTTCATCCCTATTAGTGGTCCTAATGCTTACATCAACAACAAGCATTTATATAGTGTCCTTCACATGGGGTAGAGTCTCAGAACGCTTGTGCACCTTTAAGAGGAATATTGTTTGATCTCACACACTCGTCTGTTGAAACAGAGGGATAAGATCAACTAAAAGCTAAAAGGGCCATGAATGATACTTCCCCTCCTTTCTCTTTT
Organism: Callorhinchus milii; assembly: GCF_018977255.1. Lineage (NCBI taxonomy): Eukaryota > Metazoa > Chordata > Chondrichthyes > Chimaeriformes > Callorhinchidae > Callorhinchus > Callorhinchus milii. The sequence continues at coordinate 12,444,193 of NW_024704759.1, read as the reverse complement.
TCCCGCTCAAGCGATCCGAAGCACTATATAAAGCGGTTTACAATCCCATGTTATAGCCACAAGAGTGATACAAAAAGAAGAGAAAAGCAACCGAATGACTTTGCTTTTGCCTGGCTTCATATGGATTACTTCATCCCAAATTCCTGAAGCTGCAGATGTAAAGCCTGGAGGCAGCTGTTCCACATTTTATGTTGGTTTGGGTTTGGGTTTGAGTAGAGGGTCCTTCTCCACTTCAATTTATCACTACAAAAAAAAACCAGAAAATTCTAAGAATGCTCCATGTCAAACCATCCTGAGTGCCCCTGAACAAGTCAGGCTGTGTCTGAGGTCACTGATGTACCTTTGGGAAAGAAATGTCCAAGCCTTTGGTTACTTTGAACATTTCTACTTCAACGCTTATTAATTTGTGCATTGTGGTAGTAAAATTTGAAGCCCTCATCCCTCCACTCATGAAAAATCACTAAAAACATAGCCCATTTGTGGAGTCCTGTGGCTCAGTGGTTAGAGCACTCGCTTTGCAAGCGAGAGACCTGAGTTCAATTCCAGGCAGAGGGCGAAACCTTGGGCAAGTTTCCTTACTCCACACACCTAATAATAATCCTTCCAAAAACCAAAACAATAAATTGGTCATTTTCAATCTATGACTGTTTTTGGGACTTTGCTGTGCGCAAATGGCTGCCGCGTTCGCCCACAAATATACAGTCAATTCACTTTACAGTGTGTTCTGTGAAGCGCTTTGGGATGTCCTCCCAACGTGAAAAGCGCTATATCAAATGCAAGAATTATTATTATTATCATTATTATCCTCTCTTAAGATAATAATAATAATCCTTGCATTTGATATAGGGCCTTATCACGTCTTTGAGACATCTCAAAGCGCTTCAATTCACTTTACGGTATACTGTAAAGTGAATTGACTGCAGATTTTGTGGGCGAAAGATACTGGTAAAGTAACAGCAGCAGAATACAATCATAAATAATCATCACTGTTATGACTTGGCAGAATCCCGATTCAAGTGCCAGGCGACAGGACCTGCAGATGTCATCTTTCTAGTTGATGGATCTTGGAGTATTGGCCAACACAACTTCCGATTAATGCGGCAGTTTTTAATAAATTTGATCACGCCTTTTAATGTTGCTATGAACGAAATAAGAATAGGTAAGTGCTCGATATCCCTTTTTTGGGGGCTCATTTTAGTAAACTGCTCTATCAGTGTTTTCCTTTTAGTTCCTTTTCCATTTACTTCTAGGCTAGAGATAAGGTCTTACGTCTTGTAAATGTAAAGCCAATGGGGTTGAATAAGCGACATGTCTAATGTGGTTCAACAGGGTTATAGTTTAAACTTAGCTTTTATTTTATATTACAAAAATAACAAAGTAAGAATGCAACAAATTGCAAACCTCTCAGCGTTTTTTTGTGAAAATGTGACATGGACAAACGTGTGACGTGCAGGAAATGGCAACAAACTGTTGAAGGCTACCTGTCTTTTTTATAGGATTGACTCAATATAGTGGAAAGCCAAGGACGGAGTGGGACCTGATTGCTTATTCTACCAAGAATGAAGTGCTGGAAGCTGTGCGCAATCTTCGTTACAAAGGAGGCAACTCATACACAGGTATAGATTCCGAAAGCTATGGCTCTTAATTGCATAACTAAGAGCTCTGTCTACACCTGAGTAGCTTTGTTCTTGTTTGTTTTAGGATCTGAACCAGACCAGCGCGTTAGGATTGTTACCTTGTCTGACAGTGGTTTATAGGTTTATGAACGTATGAGCGAACCTTGTTAATAATTAATGTTATCTGCTCATGAAAATAATAAGAATAATACTAATCCTTGCATTTGATATAGCGCCTTATCGTGTCGTTGAGACGCCTCAAAGCGCTTCATATGATATCCTGTATACAAGTGGATTGACTATATTTTTATAAAAAATGTTATCCGGAGAAAGAGAATGTGAAACCCGACCACTGATGCTTTCCACAAGTCTATTCATTCTTTGACTCTGTTCATTTCTTTAGCTCTTGCCTTGAATCACGTCTTTGAAAAGAACCTGAAGCCATTAGCAGGTGCTAGATTGGATACTCCGTCGTTTCTGATACTGCTTACTGATGGGAAATCACAGGACAACGTTAACCCATCAGCTCAACGTCTGAAAAATGCCGGAGTGGAAGTTTTCGCGATCGGTGTGTATAGCTCTTTGCAACTCTATCACAGTGGGAAAACTGAAACGTGCATTATTCACCCATTCGGCAGCAACACCACAATAACGTGCATTCATTCTCGAGGATATAATGTCACATTGACCCGAATGTCTGCCACACATCCCTCCTCGATTTCAGACTGACATTCAGTGATTGACAGGAAACAAATGACTAAATATCTGTATAATAATTGCTCATTTTCAGTGTTTCAATATTTGTTATTTCTCACCCTCTTTTAGTATGTATTTTGCTTTGAATTACTGGTCGAGCTTGGAATCACCTAAACTGAGACAATAAAATAAAGTTTGCAGCGTCAGTCGAATTGGAGAAATTCTGTGCTGACTGAATTATGATAGTATGTGGAATTTGAAAATAATAACTATTTCCTCGTTATATTTTTTGCCCCTTGAATTCCATATAATTGAACACTGATGTGATACTTCAGACTATGTGCTTCTACCTGTGTGCTGTCATTTATTCAGATAACTGCTGCTATATAACCAGCTACTCGATGTTTTCCAGAGCATGTGAGACATTGAAAGAAACAATCTGCAGCATAAATTGGTGGAACATATGCTTCTACTTTAGCCTGGAGAAAGTATTAACTCTAAAATATAGTGAATAGTTGCGTGATTGTTTTAAAAACAGTTCAAATTTAGTGTCAAATACCATAGTCGGATTGGGTTTAAGGACATATATAAAACGTAAATTTATTTAAATACATAAAACATAAATTTCTTTAAATATAATCTATTACGGCGAATAAAATATTAACATTGGCCTCTGCTATAAGCTGCTCCACACAGCAGTACATGTCAGAATACACTTAAAGAATATACTTAGATAAGAAGAAACTACTTGGTGCTGTGATACCCACAGTGGGTATTCTGGAAGGATTGATTAGATCACTGAGTTCCAGCTGTACCTTTGACCAAAGTGTCCACTGGAAACCAATCGTTGCCCGGTGGAAGTGATGGAAACATGTGAATGCTTGATGCCCTCAAGTGCACTCAAGTCTCTGGTTACCCAATGGCATTGGTCAAGGTGTGAGAGCCCCTGCTTTCCAAAGTAATGTTCAGTGGGACACAAAGAGGGTAGAGCAGGAACAAATTCAAGTTTGATTAGAGTAGAAAGATCAAACTACCCAATGGTAATAAGGGTTTAATTCTTCTCGGACACTGAGATGAGTGCAAGGTTTTAATAATAATGTGCAGTCAACTTAAAGTTAAAGTATATTCCGTGAAGTGCTTTAACACGTCTCTACGACGTGATATGGAACTATATCAAATGTAAGGATTATTAAGGTTTGAACCAAGATGAATCTGTCAGGCACTGCTCGATATTAGCTGATGAGGCTCTTGTCTTTATTTCTTTTCCAGGTGTGAAGAACGCCAATGAAGCAGAATTGAAACAGATCGCTTCGGATCCACTCGAACTCCACGTGCATTACGTCTTCGACTTCAGGTTTCTCGACTCGCTCAGCGACAGGCTCAAAAAGATTCTTTGTGCACAGATGAAGGCAAAAGCCGTCGAAATGAAAAGTAATCATGTAACATTCGCTATCTTTCTTGAAAGATTACAACTTAACCTCGATTAGAAACGACCACTTTCTAGTGTGATACTTTGGTAACTTCTTAATGTCTTTTCGGCAATGTTCTATACATTATCTAGCAACACCGGGGAAAGGCGCATGAAGTCTGCTGCTAATATTAGGGCAGAATATGCGTTGACTCAATCCACTCTATTTCCCTTGAATTGAAATGTAAGCTGAATTGGTAAGGATTCGAAATCCACCGGGCAGTTTACAGCACTTCACTTGCTTTAACCGTTCACAATTAGCTTAAAGGTACAAACCATTCATTGAGAAATGGTTTCCTTTCACATCTGGGAACACAGCTTGTACGTTCGTGAGTTCGGTTTGACACCTCGAGTGATTAGCAGCACTTGAGTTCGCTTGAGATTTGTGGCAAGTTCTATTACATGTGTTTTTTTTTTCAATTCTTCATCCCCTCTGCTGGTGGAATCAGGTCCTGCACTTTAAATTGTGATGGAAACTTAAAACCACTGATGACCTGGTCCAGCTGAAAAGGCAGAGGGGAGAAAATAGGGGCTAAAAATGCTAAACGCAACTCTATCATTAATGTCTGCTGCCAACAAAGAAACAGACATCAATGAATTCTCTTTTGAAATGAATGCGGTAATCTTCTTAATGTAAGATACTCCTGTCTTGTTTCTGTCATCAGGTGGACTCAATAAAGCAGACACCGGTGGTGTTTTTCACCCAAATCCTACAAACCTGGTTCTGTCAGATATAACTCCAAGGAGTTTCAGAGTCAGCTGGACACGAGGCACGAACAAAGCAAACATTTACCGTGTTGTGTATTATCCAACCAAAGGGGATAAGCCTGAGGAGGTAGAGAGTTATATTGTTTTAAAACCAAAAGCCTCTGAGTGCAATATTCTCCCTTTTAATTCATTGCAGTGTGAAATCAAATTCAAAGACAGATTAATTAACTTCATGGATAAAATGCCGAATGACATTCTTATCTTTATATTAACAAACCAGGTTACTGAAACCACTTTTGATATGTTTCGCCCTCAAAATATACAGTCAATTCGCTTTACAGCATATTCTGTGCTGAGCTTTGAGATGTCGCAAAGATGTGATAAGGCGCTGTAGCAAATGCAAGGATTATTATTATTTTACATTCATATTAAATGACAGTGTGAGTTATTGATTCACTGGCAGCTACCAAACTACCACGTATCAAAAATAAAGGGTATCTTTCAATGGACGTCATACAGCTATTGCTCTTATATAAGCTGCCTGTTCATTTGTGTAGGCAACTGAGCCTGACATGATGCTGGTCACCAGAAACCAAGTGGGAAATAGTTTGTAGCCGAATTAGAGATTTTGAAGGGATCTAAGATTGATATGGGAATTATTAAATATGGTGAAAAAATGGTTTTGATGTGATAAATGTCACGCTGAACCTTTACGAAATGCGTATTAGAACAGGAAATGCCAAGCAAACTCAATTGGGGGGGGGGGGGAATTTAAAAAGTATGTATATATCAGAGTAATTCCGCTACAAACATCTATCGTGTTGGCGTGTGTCTTAGATCTGTTATATAAGCCTGCGGTTTGGATTTTTTTTCTTGGTTTTTCAGGTGATTGTGAATGGAACGGTTTCCTCTGTAGTTCTGGACAATTTGCATTCACTGACCGAGTACCAAATTGCTGTTTTCCCGATTTATGAAGACAAGGCTGGTGAGGGCCTCCGGGGCATCGAAACCACACGTAGGTTCCAAATGCACTGAGCTTCACACAGCATTAATGTGAGACAATCCCAGAGATTCTAAGAGAAATGCTGTAACCGGTGGCTGGAGTAAACTATATGTGTGATGTTTTTAGCCTAAAATGTCCAATAGAGAGCGATATAAAGCACTTTAGCCTTCAGCAAGATGGCATTTTCAGGCACTTTGAGATGTCCTGCCAACAGGAAAGACTCTGTATAAAAGTGAATTGTAATTATATTTATGCGCAAACTGCCTTCTTCAGCGGGTGGGAAATGCAAGCTATCAAATCGGATCATATGAAACAAACAATTTTGTGAGAAAAGCAGACAGATTTTATATGTTTAAAAGCTTACAAATAGCGCAAAAAAATCCAACAGATTTGCTGCAAAATATTACTGAGTAAGATGCAGCCTTAATACCAAAATGAATCACAAGTCATGTTTGTTGGTAATAAGTAATCTAGTACTGTATATTTGTAAGAAGTGTCAAGATTGCGCTTTATCAAGCCAGCGATCTTTCCGACATACAGCCCAGCATAAATGAACAGTGACTAAATAGCCTTTGAAGGATTGATTTTCCATCTTAACATCATTTAAAGTTCAATTCCATTCGTTTACTACTTTATTTTTCACAAAAGTTGCATATCTTGTTGTAAAGGTTTTCATTTGATTTTTTCCCATTTTTCCAATTTGACTTCAGTGTCTTTCCCACCTCCCGACAATCTCACGATCCTCGACGTCACACACAACAGTATGAGAGTCAAGTGGGAACGCAGGGAAGATTCCACTCAGTACATGGTTCTGTACGAACAAGTTTCTGGTGCAGAGGCGGATGAGGGAAAAGAGGTAACTTACAAAACGTGTGACCCTCCCTCCACCCATCACCGTGGTGCTCTGCCACTGACAAGCGCTCTGGGACGCTAGCCTGTGTGAGGGGGCGCTGTATAAATGCAAGTTGTTGGGCTTTCAGCCACCGGGTCCCCACTGTGTCTACAGCCACCTCTGTCCTCCACCCTCCCTGCTCAGTGCCCAGCTTATTCTCGGTGAAGAGCTTTGATACATGTTCCTCTACGTGAAAGATGCTACAGAGATACAAGCTGTTGTTGATGATCTGTTATGCGATTAAATCGTTAGATTCCTATCACTGTTCTGATTGCACTTTTTAAATAAAATAACACCAGAGGCAGGCAAACAGCACCGTACGGTAGATGAGATGGTAGCGGAGACAGTTTGAGTCGAGTCTTCCTGTTCTAATGTGACGAGCAATATGTCTGACAATCAGTCGTGTGATGAAGTTCATGAATTTTAAAGGAGGATGTTCTAGGTCTCTGTTTAATTTGTGGTGATTACCACTGTTGGTTTCACGGTATCTTAACGGAGACATTCTCCTCACAGGTGAAGGTCGATGCTCAGTTCACTGAGATTGAACTTGAAGGACTAGCTCCAAATGCAGATTACATTGTCACAGTTTATGCATTGTACGGAGAGGATGCAAGTGAACCAGTGACCACACAACAAGCAACACGTGAGTCTGATCAATTGCTTTGTTGACTTGCGTGGGTTTTGCAATTGAACAATCTCATTAACGTAAAGTGTATCTTCTCACTCCCCCCCCCTACCCTCACCCCCCACTCCCTATTCCATTCCTGACTGAGGAGACAGATGGGTGAACCATTCCTATTTCTGCTTATTATCAATGATAGCTTCTGTGGGGAGTGACTTGACCTGACAACCTTTGGTTTCATCCGGTGTCTCTCTTTGGAAATTTATGTACCTCCTTGCATAGCTCAGTTTAGTTGAAACAATACATGAGGATACAGAGCTCTACCACTCTATCCTGGCCATACACCATATACTACATCAAATAAGTCGTAAAATCGCGGATTAATAAATGTTAGGAAATGCTGATTTTTCAAAATGATCCAACTAGTTGGCCATGGAACAAACGTGCATTTTTGCCAAATGACTTGGTCTTCATATATCTGTGATAAGTAAGTTCGAACTTGATCGTTTGATTATTTTGCTTCAAATACAATTTTATCTTATCTACTTGCAGTACCCCTAAACCCTCCAGCAGAACTGCATGTCACTGATGTCAGTCACAGCAGTGCTCAGGTTAACTGGCAGCCTGCTTCAAGGAAAGTGAAAGGGCATCGCATTGTATATGTAACAACCAGTGGGAATGATCCCAAAGAGGTGAGACTTTCTGTTGGGTTTTGAGCAACGCGAGGACTCGAGGGGATGTATCACTGTGTTGGCAAGTCACAGCATTAATTCACAAGTGTGAAAGACTTGGAATTTGCTTAGGTAATTTCTTAATTATTCTCAGGATTCAGAAATGTCCTTTACTCTCTGTTCAGATATCATCACATTCAAATTGCACAAAAGCCTTTGTATTTTTGATGAGTTTGTAGCTCTTTGTAGAACCTTAAGAACATGTTCAAATTTAATACAAAGTATGGCTGCCCATTTTCCTTACTGTTAAAGGACGTTAAAGATCCCAAGACACTAATCAATAAGAAAAGGGAGTTTCTCCTGGCATCATGGCCAACAATCCTACAGATAAAATCAATCATTCACATCATGGCTGTTCGTGGGACACTGTTGTTGGCAAATTGGCTGCCGGCTACAAAATACACAGTCACTATGTTCTACAGTAAATCTTGTGAAGCTCTTTGAGATGTTGCGACGACATGCTAAGGAGCTATATCAAACCTGCAGAAGAACAGTAATAATTATTCTGTGGATATCTGTGTCTAAGTTACAGTAAGTGTATGTGTAGAATTTTTCAGTTAGGGATTTACCTTTGGTTTTGGAATTTCTAGATTGTAGTCACTGGAAACACTACTCACGTGGTCCTGATAAACCTGACCTCATTCACAAAGTACATTGTAAATACGTTTTCTGTTTACGATAATGGGTCGTCTGAGCCAGTCACCGTCACCATTGAAACATGTAAGTATTTTTACATGCAACATCCATTGCTTGACAATTGTCTGTGACGAGTGATGAAAGGAGCCAATTTGACATGAAGGAAGATAATAGCCTTGAGTGCTTTTTTTTATCCTTAGTGAAGGTTCCACCTCCATCAGAATTGAAGGTCACCGATTTTTCAGGCAACGATTTAACAATTAGATGGAAACATGCTGCCAGCGATGTCGTTGTCTATAAAATAAAATGGATCCCGCTTAGCGGAGGAACATTGAAGGAGGTCTGTTTGTCTTGTATATTTACCATTTGAATTTGTTCCATCGCTATCATATCTATATTCTGTACGGGCTAGCTATATTTCTAAGATCCTTTGCAATGCCAACCTTCTCTGCACCTGAACAATATTCTATACTTGTATATGAGGAGGTGGGGATACCAATATTTTTGATGGTGTTTGCCAAATCTACAAAGGAAATATACCAGTCTGGATTTCAAAATGACTGGCCCAGAATATAACAAGCAAAACCGCATTTTTAGCTTGTACCTGGAACTGACTATTTTATATTTCGTTTAGATTTTTCTACTCTTTTTCAGTTTCTTTTACTTTACCCATTTTTGTTCTAGTTTTCCTTACAATTTATTTGCTTGTAGCTTGATGTCAAAGGTGACATGGACACAGCCGTGTTAGAGGAATTGGAAGGGAACACTGATTACCAAGTGTCGCTCGCTGCAGTCTACAATGATACCGCTAAAAGTGACGCTATTGTTGTCCGTTACAACACTTGTAAGTGACTATATCTTAGAGTTAAGATGTAGAGTTATCGTATATCAGGCAATGCAACCGTTGCACAAAACGTGACAGATTCTGCTTTCATCATTAAGTTATTACCCTTGGGTAACGCTGGCTCTGTAAATGTTCAGCTCTTGGGAATATCAATAGCACAACTCTCATCCTATATCTACAAATATATTTCTATACTGTATGATATAAAAACATCTATCCGTATAAAAAAGACCCCGGATTTAAAGGATGATCTAAACACTGCCGACATTTATCAGTATCTTAAAGGGGAAACTCCACCAATTCCCGTGGAGAAAACGTCATGTGTTCTAAAAAAGGAACCTTGATTCATCTTTAGAAATTCCTTTTAATTTGCTGGTTGTTCATCTTGTTCAACATTCTAGTTTCCAGAGATCCACCGAGAAACCTTATGATAGACAGCAAGACTCCAACTGCCCTCCAAGTCAGCTGGGAACACACAAACCCAAATGTCCAATATTACAACATATCATACGTGACCGTTGAAGGTGACCATGCAGAAGAGGCCGTAAGTCACATGTACTATATGGTACGTTTTATTACACCGTGTAAATGATTTCCGTGTACCAATTTTCATGTTGGCGGAAATAATAGGGTAACATTTGTGGGGTTCCTAAACACCTTATGTTCCTTATTTGCGCATTCGGGACGTTCTGCAAATGTAGGTTCCTTTCAAAACGTGTACATTCCAAAATGAGATGCGAGAGTACAATGTTCAAATGTCTGACGATTCTACACTGAAATGACAAGGCTAGACAGAGCTTACCCTGTCACCACCGACACAGACTCTCTTTAAATCATTTCTTTGTAAAACTAATCTGTCTATCTCTGTTGCTTTGGCTCCAGTTTTTTGACGGGCTTGCATGATCTGTCACCTTGACTAATGATTCTATGAATATTCTGAATTATTTGCATCCCTTCGCCATGCATACTAGCAATCAAGAACAGTCTGGGAATAGTTTCAGCTGAATGCTTTCCTGATAGCAGAAGGATTGATGAATGCTTTTGAGGGTAATAATGATACAATGAGCCTTGCATTTGATGTAGCGCCTTATCATGTCTCAGCACTTAACAATGGCATAGCGTGATGCTGAGAAAAGGAAGACTGTCTAAGTAGATTGTTCTTCAAAGGGAGCAAAATGCTGCATTTCGTTAAATCAAAGTCTTATCATATTCCAGATCATCCCTATCAAGAGTAACAGCAAAACATTGCAGCCACTGGAGTCTGACACCACGTACAGAGTGACAGTCACGGCAGTCTATTCCTCAGGCGATGAAACCAGTGTGTCTGGAGTGGGCAAAACCTGTACGTACAACGACAATATTTGCTGCGTCTTGCTTTGCTGTTTTCAGAATTTGGCGTGCTTATTTTAACACCATTACTCCGTGTATAATTGTTTGAGTGGATATTTAATTGTTCGCTTGCCCCGATATGTAGCAGTGAAATCAATCTCACAACATCCTCTCCACATCAGGTTCCACCAGCCCGTCAACCCCACTTCGCCTGACTCCACTGGCTCCCTACTCCTAGCAGATGACATTCAAGATAATTGTCCTGATTTTTAAATCCCTTCACAGCCTTGCCCCACCCTATTTCTGAGACTTCCTGGAACCCAACTACTCCAACTACCGTTCTACTAACTCTGCCTACTCCAATTTCCCTTCCCTCTCACAGCCGTGCCACCTCAAGTGGGCAAGCCTTCAGCCATTTTGCCCTGCCTCTGGAGCTCTCTTCCAATGACCCTCCGCATTGTCCCCTTCCTCTCTGCGCTAAGAATTTCCATTGAAAAGATTTATCACTTTGCATTTTTGACTATTTTGACAGTCTGATACACTGTACTCTTACTGTAAAGCGCTTTGAGTTGTTCTCCTGTCAGGGAAATGTGCTCCTCAGCAGATCAGAGCAGTGTTTCATTAATTTCTCTTCTGCAGTGGCATTTTCTCCACCGACGAACCTGCGGATTTCGAAAGAATGGTATGACCACTTGCACATCACCTGGAACCATCCTAAGCCACAACCCATGGGATTCACTGTGATGTACCAGGCGACTGATGGCAAGTATGGATTCGGTTTTGTTTGCGTTGTGGAGGGGATTCATCTGCTTCAGAGGGTTGCCTTTTTCTTGTAACACAAGTCCTTGAAATTTTTAGCATTGGTGTTCACGTCTTAGCGCATTGATGCAGTCTCAAAGCTACACTCGTTTGAGTAAATGACACAAATCCTGTTTGATATCGGAGGAGAGGAGATCAAGTACCATGCTGCTTGTTAAGGTAAATTCCTCCATCCACACTTGCTCTGGGAAAGTGTTCATTCCATCAAAGCAAAAACATTGCCTCCTAAGGCGGCGCACTTTGATCATTCCTTCCTTTTTGATCGTGCTTACGGTCACCTCCCACCTCTCTCCCCCCCTGGCTCGGTTTGAGACTCCACCACTGTCAAGCACTCCGGGACATTACCCCTCGTGAAGGGCGCTGTATAGATGCAAGTTGTTGTTCTTGATTCAGGTGATAGCAAATGTGGACTTCAAAACTGATTCAGTGTCATCTCCAGCAAGCAGTGTGAATGACTAAAGTCCAAAGCCTTATTTAGTTCTGTGCTACAGTAATTCTGTTGCTGTGCAGTCAAAAGAATGAAAAGGCTTCTTTTATTTGCAGGTCCAGCCATGGAGCTGATAACCAAAGAGGATGCCGACTCGGCAGAAATTCTGAATTTACAGAATGGTCTGGAGTACGGCATTAGAGTCTTTGCTTTATACCGAACTGGCAATAGTAGTGCTATCGAAGGCAAAGCTTCAACATGTAAGTTTGTGTGGCTTACGTTTCGCCCACAAAATATACAGTCAATTCACTTTACAGTATATTTTGTGAAGCGCTTTGAGATGTCTCAACAACATGATGAGGCGCTATATTAAATGCAAGGATTATTATTAAGTACAGAATTAGGGGCAGGTAAGAGGAAATGACAAGGCAGTCCTAGTCAAAGGATTTAAATAAAATACTGCCTTTAACTCTCTCCTACCTAGGTTTGATTTACCAAATTATAACATTTAGATTTTTATTGCACTGTCAAGAAAAAAAAGCATACATTTATCCTATTCCTCAATTACATTTAAAATAAAAAGGATTTGTACATCGTGCATTGAGCATGTTTCACCCTTTCCGACAAAACTGAGCACTGTTGAATTCTTGTTCTGCAGACTAGATGCTTGTTAGCCTTTTTTCCCCTCAATTCTATTTTGTTTTGCAGTGTACTTGAACATAACTGAGCTTAGCATCTACCAAACGCAGATCACCTCCCTGTGCGCGAAATGGAAAGTTCACCCCGATGCCTCTTTCTACAGGATAGTGTTGGAATCACTTCGAGGTACAATCCCCGGACACTGAATTACATGGAATGTTACAGCACAGAACCAGGCCATTTGACCCAACTCCTGTTACTGAAAACGGATAAATGTGAACTTGGGTTTAATTTTTCTCCCTGTTCTTTATGATATTTCTATTGTATTTCCTTTTTCTGCCTTTGGACTGGCATCCCATCAACTGGTGCTAACAGTGAGCAGAGCTCTCACTTAGGCAGCAGTTTACAAGGGTTGAATCAGAGCACAGAAGAGGTCATTACTGTAACCTCACTGATCACCGATCCCATTGGTAAAATGCATGGTTGCAAGGTTTATGGCAAAGAAACTATTGCATCATGAATATCAGCACTGCAAATGACTTGCCAATACCATCATGGGTTTAACCAGTTTCAGTTTCTACAAAAGCTGTCCCCATTCCAGACTTGGTTTATCCAAGTAATAAGTAATATTACTTACTTATTACTTATTACGTTCTTCTATTTCTAAAAGATCTTTATCAATCTTGACTGTTGTAATTGAGCATTTTCTATTTGCAACTATAGACGGAAAGACCCAGGAAGACATGTTAAGAGCAGGAACAGATAGGCACTGTTTTAGACTTCTAGTTCCAGATACACAGTACAGAATTACCATCTATACACGTCTAGAAGACATGGAAGGAGCTGGTGTTTCCATTCTCCAGTCTACACGTAAGTTCCATAAAGTTTATTCCAGTCACCAACATCAACACTAGGGTATGTTTAGGCTTTACTGATTCTATATACACCCCACAAGAGTTTTTATAAATGTGGGCACTCAACCTTAAATTCATCGCTCACCATTTAGCCAATTGCCATTATTACTACTTTATCATTAGAACATTCGTATGAGCCAATAACACATATCAGAAGATATCCATGTTTTTCTCCTTAACACAAGTACTTCTTGTACAGTTTAGTGAATGAATGCCCAAGTACAAGGCACAATCTTCGTGGAAATGGGTTTCCAACTGTGTTCGTGTAGGCAGAATTGTGCTATTTTCAGCACAAGGGAGCGCATCAGGTAAGATACACACTGATTAGTTTGATGAAGCCATTTCTCCGGCCTGATGATCATTTCTTTCTTTGCTTTTACTGACAGTGCCTCTTCCAACCAGGTCATCTCTTGACCCAGGTGGTATTACTGCTGCCATAAAGGGTAAGATTATTGTCATTTCATTTTGTATTAATGTGCAAGAGCCACAGGCAACTTCATTCACTATTAGGATTGGCTTTCCTTCTATGAACCACAAGATGGCATTGTGGTTATTTTAGCTCCACGGATACTGATGCTGTATGTTGGGAGAGTCAATATGCAATGTCATTATTTTTCCTAAATAATAATAATAATAATATTCACAACTACACCAAGTTAGTGGATAATTCAGTTCACAAAGTAAATGGCATCACCCACATCCAATTCCAAACCTGGTGTAACAAATATTACTGATTTTTATCGTTATGTAGGAAGTTACAATAATATTTGCTACACAAGGTTTTGTGACAAGAAATAACCCCCTTCCCCCCCCTCCGCGCCCCCACCCCCCCCACACACACACACCCTTGAGCTCTTTTGTTACACTTACTTGTCAACACCAATAAGTAAATCACTTCACTGAAACGCTGCAGATGAGTTCTGAGCAGAGTTCTTAACAGAAGTCACAAATAGACAAGACAACGCGTTTAAAGCTGGGAGAAAAGCATTGAATTTCAGCCGCTTAAAGTCTTATATGTTAACGCTGTCTTCACCTAGTGTTGTACAGCTCCCACCAAACATTAAGCACACACACAAAAAGGTTTTGTAGAGAGAAGCACAGTCATAGCTTGTAAGGTAACTAATGGCTGGCTAGGATTGAAAATACTGCTTAAATCTTGGAAGAGTTGTGATCTCTATAATCTTTGTAAAACCACTCGAGCTTCATCAGAACTTTGTGATTAAAATACTGCCTACAAATCCAACCCATTTATTACCTTCCATGTGTTTATATGGTTTACTCCAGACACAGGGTCACATAATGGATTTTAAGCCTCCAGAGTAGTGAACAGTTGTTTGTAGCTTCACATAAATGATCAGTCAATTTGTGGAGGAGCGATAATTCTTCCTCTCTTCATTAGCTTGCAGGCACATAACAGCGGACCTGGCGTTCATAATAGATGGATCCCAACATGTAGGAGAAATAAACTTCAAGAAACTCATTGGCTTCCTGTACGAAAGCGTTAGTGTTTTAGACACAATTGGTCCAGAAGGAATGCAGGTAATGTATGAGCTTTAAGCAAGCATCTGATTCTCTTCACCATCTTTTATTGCTTCAATAAGTAACACTCGAATGCATCCAAACATATTCAATATTCATTCCATTCAAAATGAAAGTTAAACTACTCTATTTGCTCTTAGAAGTTGAACACTTCTTTTTCCCTGAATGGATTTTCTGATCGTGGGCTTAGACAAACAAAAAAATCCCCAAATATATCTTTTTATGTAAAAAAGAAAAATTGTTGATGAAAAAACGGACTTGTACTAATCATTTGCATAGATTGTTGTTTAACTGAATCACGTTTGCTCATAAATCTTTAGAAACTGATAAATATCAAATTAGAAGTGATAAAATGACTGTAGTATCTGACAGCGTTGTACATAAGGAGTTTGTAAAGTAATAAATAATTCTTGCATGGGGAGGACAGGAAGATGTCTCAAACTACTTCACAGGATATATGGTAAAGTGCAGTGACTGTGTAATTTGTAGATAAACATGGCAGTCAATTTGCGCATAACATTGTCCCACAAAGGTCCATGAAATGAGCTGTAGTGTAAATACAAAATCAGTGTCAATTAGGTTTGCTTCTATTTCTATGTGGTGTTTTATTATCAAAATAGTAAAACTACAAACCCAAAGGAAGAAGAAACTGAAAAATGTTTTTGGGGATTTTTTTATTCTTCTGATAAATGCTAATTTATTCTTTTTTTGTAACAGGTGTCAGTTGCTCAGTTCAGCAATTATATGAAAAGTGAAATTGAATTTGGCTCCTTTAGAAGTAAAGAGAGTCTATTGGGAGCAATCCATGAATTACCTTACAGAGGGAAACAGGCAGGTGCAGGTACAGACATCACTTGGTGACTCACAATTCTTTTATGACATTAATAATAATAATAATAATAATTTATTTTAAGGGCAGTTTTTCATAATCCTAATTATGAAACTAATCATTAAAACTACTGAATAAAAGAAGTTTATCTTCACAAAGTTTAACAACCAGATCAAAGCGACTTGAAAGTTATTTTGGTGTTGTGCTCGTTTTCTCACACGAGGGACAAATGGTGAACATTGTCCATATCATTTTCTGCTAAATCCCAGGACTAGGTTTTTCCTTCTAGACTCTTGAATGTGCTTTAAGAGTTATAAATGTGTGCCTGCATCTCATCCAAAACAAACAGCTGTGTGCAGAAATATGTGCCTGTGCCCACCATCTACTATTATTGAGGTTATTTTAACAATTTTATTTGTTGCAGTGCTGTGTTTGTCTGCATTTGCAGCTATTAACGTGAACACGGTGTACACAAAGTAGGTTGTAGATGAACAAAGAGCTCATCGTAAATGGGCACATCACAGACAGGAGAAAACATAACTAGATATTAAACAAATTCTCCAACAGAATACCTATTAGAGGGGAAATCTATTTGTGGACGAATATGGTTAACATCAATTGGATGAGTCATGCTGGAGTATTCAATAAATATTTGCAGTGTTGCTTAGAAAGAATATATAACAGGAAGCGATGACAGATGACGTTAAGGGATGCAGAATGCAGTTCACACACGCTTCTGGTTTATGGAGCCATCATCTGTTGAGACTGTTGTGATTGTAATATAAATACAAGTTGTGATACAACGTGAATATTCGAACTATCCTCCGATAATCACCCATTTTATTACCTTTGGATGAGAAGTTACACAGAGGCCCCTCTACCTGTTCAAGTGGATGTTAAAGATCCCATGTCGCTCTTCGGAAAAAAAAGGGAGTTTCTCCCAGTGTCCTGCCTGATCCAACAAATCTCCCAAATAATAAAAATTGGTCACTTCCTTCGTGGCTGTTTTGTGCGCAATTGGCTGCCACGTTTTGCCCACAAAATACATAGCAAAATCCATTTCATAGTATGTCTTGATAAGGCGCTGTATCAAAATTAAGGATTATTATATTGTAATGTTTCAATTACAAAATATACCAGGTGTCCACAGAGCGACAGAGACCACATTAACAGAGATATACAAGTCGGACACAAATAAATGTTATATGTTTATAGTATTGAACCAGTTAATAATCATCAATTCATCTCAGATAGTCATGAATTATTGGAATTCACACAAGATGACTTCACCGATGTATAAACTGTGGCTTTGTTCAACTTTATCTTTCAGCTAAGAGTGGAGAAAGTGTTAAAGATCTGTTTTCCATTAACGAAACGCTAAGAAGGAGAGGCGTTCACAAAATTTTAGCCATAATAAGCGGTGGAAACGTGCTCAATGAGATACGCCAAACTGCAGAAGAGCTGGCATTGAAAGGTGATTATGGGACTAAGAGAAAATCAACNTTTTTTTTACAACACGAATACAGTAGATAAACCTAATTGAGGCCCCAGTGCAATCTCATATTTTTTCATTTGCAAAACAAAACGAAACACAGTTGTGCACACTGGATAGATTTTCTAATTGCAACTTTGTAAATTATTTAGTAATACAGAACTCAGATTCCTTACAGAGGTATATGTGCTGTAGACTGTTAATATTGTCTTTTGTTGAGAATTTGTTGTTTAAAGAAATAAAACTGCATAAATTATGTACTAACAGTTTTGTGGAGCTGATTTACTTAGTATTTACTTAGTATTATTGACATGGCTTTTGTTGCATTACCTCAGTTTTTAATTAACATTTCTAAAAAAATTCAAGCTTGGCTATGTGGACAAAATATTATTGCCATATGTACTGAAAATGTTAAACACAATAATTGCTGCCATTTGTGGTCTCATACTGCAAATTGGGATAATAATAATAATAATAATCCTTGCATTTGATATAGCGCCTTGTCACATCTTCGAGACTTCACAAAGCGTTTCACAGAATATACTGCAAAGTGAATTGACTGTGTATTTGGATGACTGTACATACAAACCAGACGTTTTGTGACTATTAGTCTAATCATTTTTAAACAGGATTCATTACCTTTGTTCTTGGGCTTGGCAATGCTTCTGAGATGAGGATGAATGAAATTGCTAGCACTTCTAACAGCAGGACTGTTTTCTATGCAACGGGCTTCAGTAATTTACAGAGCATTGGAAATAAATTTATTGCAACCATTTGTCAGACTGTTTCCACATGTAAGTACTTCACTTTCTCAGACTGCTCACTCCTTTCATTCCAGACAATATTGTACAATTTTACAAGACAATATTGTAGATTTGTCTTACACTAACCGAGTTCTGGTAATGCAATGCAAGAAAATGAATAACCATAGTTATAGATTTCTGGACATCTTACACATCAGACGTTAATTATCCTTTGAGTAAAGAGAGCGAGTAATGTGCCTTTTCTGAAATGTCCATTTGCAACCCTATCACTTCTCATAGTGGTGGAATGCACAAGGGGTGGGGGTGGGGGGGAGTACCTGATTATTTAATGAGGTAAATCTTACATGAGATAAATTTGGATGCACAGAGCTAGCAAAAACAAGGGGCCACAGGTTTAGAGTTGCAAAGGGCAATTTCAGGAAAGACTTCAGGACATACTGTATTTCTTTGGCCAGAGAGTAATTAAGACTGGAACAGGGTGAACAGGAAAGGTGGTTCAGGCCAGGATTCTGGACTCATTCAAAAAAACAGCTTGATGCTGTGAAGGGAGGATAGTGAAGGGAGGTGGGTTTTATGGAAGGATGAGATCAAATAGATCAAATCTCTCTTGTGATTCTGCAGAACACATCTTTATACAGACACACACGCACACAGTTTAAAAAAAAACTTTAGATTTGCCTGAAAACTCGACAAGGTGGTACTTGCCATCCAGCAAATAGTTTTTATATGTTGCCCATTTTATTACTTAGTAAATTGCGAATAAACAAATCCCAAACAAGGTTGTCGTGACTTCGAATAACATTCGAGGTGGACGGTATTTCTTCCATTAATTCATTGCTCGTTGTTTATTTTCAGCCTGCCCTCTGACACATATTAGAGGCACCATTGTACCAGGTAGGGATGTATTGCTGATGTATCTTAATATTCTATTTTAAATGACCTATATCAATCTTATATATTTATAAATGTCAGTGGGTTACAATGAGCTCTTTATCACAAGGAGGGTTTTTTATATACAGTTTTTATTTTGCAGGAATTAACATGATGGAGGCATTTGGACTGGTAAAAACAGAGTATTCAGTGCTTGACGGAGTTTCTATGGAGGCTGACATCTTTACTGGGTCACCATCATATAGGATTTTTAAAAATGCTCAGCTCACACAGCTCACTAGGTAAGTATGTCTGGGAACCATCAGATGTTCAGAAGCTCAAACGTTTTGCTTATTAACCAAAGAGTAATAAAGTCCTCAAACTCACACCGGAGTTTTTAGTGTGAATAGTTGGCTCGTCAGTGTCAGAAACCAGGTGTACCACATTTCCAGTTAACAGGACATCAGTGCTATTAGCAAAGGGCAGTGTGGGGGTGAGGATAGAGAGATGATGTTATAATGGTATTGCCCTATAGTTACAATTTCTGGTTCTCTGTTGTTTTTCTGCCTAGGAATATACACCCCATTGGACTACCTCCTGAGCACACCATTAGTTTTTTATTCCGACTGCTTCCAAACACACCCAAAGAGCCATTTGCAATTTGGCAGATTGTGGATAAAGACTTTCAGCCTCTGGTTGGGATCATTTTGGACTGTAAGCCTGTGGAGCATTGAATCACATTTACTTACTGTTGTAGTTTTGATGTTATTCAATATAATAATAATAATCCTTGCATTTGATATAGCGCTTTTCACGTCTTCTAGACGTCCCAAAGCGCTTCACAGAATATACTGTAAAGTGAATTGACTGTATAATTGTGGGTGAACGTGGCAGCCAATTGTGCACAACAATGTCCCACAAACAATCGTGGATTGAAAATGACCAGTTTATTATTGTTTTTTTTTGGAGGGATTATTATTAGGCGTGTGGAGTAAGGCGTGTGCCCAAGGTTTCGCCCTGACCTGCCGGGAATTGAACTCAGGTCTCTCACTTGCAAAGCGAGTGCTCTAACCACTGAGCTATTGTAACATGAACTGTATAACAAGTATTTGGTAAAAGCTTGCAATTATGTTTAATGATGTTTGCTTTCCTCTCAGAATAATTAAAGCTGTAATTCATTTTTTTGTCTCATTATACATCCAGATACCAAAACCTCTCTAAACTACTTTAACCTGGACTATAAGAATGACTTTCAGGCGGTTACGTTTGATCAGCCCCAAGTTAAGAGGATTTTCTTTGGAAGTTTCCATAAGGTAGAGATAATAATAAATAATAATCCCTGCATTTGATATAGTACCTTATCACATCTTCGTGATGTCTCAAAACGCTTCACAGAATATACTGTAAAATGAATTGACTATATTTTGTGGATGAAACGCAGCAGCCAATTGCGCACAGCAGTGCCCCACAAACAGTCATGGATTGAAAATGACCAATTTATTATTATTATTTTTTTGAAGCAATTATTACCCCCGGAAAAGCGATCCACCAATCAACTAACAACCAGGTTCCTACTTACTGCTAGGCAAACAGGGGCATGTGGAGTAAGGAAACTTGCCCAACATTTCGCCCTGCCGGGAATCGAACCCAGGTCTCTCGCTTGCGAGGCGAGTACTCAAATCACTGAGTTACAGGACTCCCAGCTACAGGAGATGATTTTAAACCAGTAAGAACTCATTGCTGTTGTGAGGAAGTTATTCTCCTCCATTGACTCACAATTGCATGCATGTGTCTGACTCCATTTGACCTATATAAAGAGCTCTAATATAGTATTTCTCATGCAATCTATTTTGTGCGTTTCATACTTACCACTGGATAAGCTACTTTCGGTGTAGCTTGAGGTGGTACGAATACATACCATTATTGAATACATTTCTATAAATAGAAAGCGATGCTGGTTTTAGTTTGACCGCATGCATTATTGAGCACGAAATGCATATTTAGTGGCAGCCGGGTTTCATTAAGGCGCCCTTTTTTGACCTTGATCATACAAAGGAGTACATCTTTCACCACGAGTAATTGTAAACCAGATCTGGGCTTTCCTGTCTCCCCTTAGGTTCATATAACAGTGAATGGGACAAGTGTCAAGCTTCATATTGACTGCCAGGAGGTCGGAGGGAAGTTAATTAACCGTATTGGAATGTTCCCCACTGAAGGTTTCGAGATTCTAGGGAGACTTGCAAAACCAGGGGTACCGAGAAACAGTTCAGTACCAGTAAGTGACAAACATAGGAATCAGTTTGTTTCAGGTTTAAATTCTTCTTTTACATTATTCCGTTCCACTGTTTATTTTCAGATCCAGTTGCGGGCATTTGAAATAGTTTGCAATACCTCCTGGGCTGACGTGGACAATTGCTGTGATCTACCTGCACTCGTGAGTCAAATTAATATATATGTGTATGTACATAAGTTTTACTTTATCATGTTTTCACTTAGTGTTAGAGCTAATGGCCATTTACATGCAACAAGAAAGCTTCCAAAAGAGTAACATTTACCAAGGCCTCTCAATATTTGGTTTATCACAGTGAAAGAGAAGACACTTTTGCATTTGGATATAGACGTATACCTTTCCTGGGACACATTTATTTTCTCTCTTAAGCAGTCTTCTGGGAAGAGGTATAAATGGCAGATCATAATTAGATAAAGCAAATCTATGTCGAAACATCTCTCGACTTTGGGAATGTGTTTCTGCTGTTCTGTTCCGCTGCGCAGCTTGGAACAAGCTAAAAGCTTTGACTAATAGGAACTATTGCAATCATCAAACAATCCACAAGACACAGTCAGAACATGTGCTCTTGCAGAGGTACAGATGCTTGTAAACTGCCCCCTGGTTAACTCTGTTCACACATCTTTTCAACCCAGTCAGACCATTGCTACCTGTGGTATCCAATAAACACACACATCTCACTATCTCATTAGCCAGAGAGTGACTACCCTATTTGAGCAGAGATACAATGATTCCAAAAGTACTAACAATAAATACAGTGAAATGCATCTATAATATAAATGGGTCTACAATCCACTATAGATTCATTAAATCAAATGGATCTAGATTTATTCTACTTTCTTAGCACTTCAGAGTGCCAGAATTTGACAAATTCTTAATTGCAGTCTTAACTTTGTGGAGTCCTGTAGCTCAGTGGTTAGAGCACTCGCCTCACAAGCGAGAGACCCGGGTTCGATTCGCGGTAGGATGAAATGCTGGGCAAGTTTCCCTTACTCCACCCGCCTCTGTTTACCTGGCAGTAAGTAGGAACCCAGTTATCTATTGTACGGCAAACCAGTATTTTCTGATTGTATTGTTTTTCTGGTTGTAGACAGATGAAGTGAGCTGCCCCACTCGTGCCCCCGCTTGTACTTGTTCGTCAGCTATCAGAGGACCATTGGGGGCCCCAGGACCACCAGTGAGTTGTAATCTCCTGTGACACAAAGTGTAAACCGCGGGAACAAGAGTCAGAATGCCTTTGCTGAGTAACAACAGGTCACGGTTAGGTCAGGTGTCCCTGCAGGAAAGGTGAGGGGATGAGTCAATGGGACGAGAGCTTAAAATAACTGAGTTGGTGCTTGTAACCCTGTCAACATGGACTACCGTGGTCTTAAGCAACACCATTCAAAGAGCATCAGTATTCTGCCCTTCAATGTTCTTGTCCAAACACAAAGCGTGTGGGGGAGGGGGCGCTCTTCAAATCAATGACTTGGAGTGGAAATTCCTGTAATATGATCTCACGCTGCTTGTTGATGTTTTTTACCCTAGTGAAGATTACCTTTTTTCCATTAGGAGCTGTTAGTGAAGCTGAGTGCAACGTGAATTGCTTTTAGTCCGGTTATGATGGGATTCCGAAGGCGCCACATTTGTCCAATGCTACAATAAACTAATTTGCAGAGCTAGATGTATTTTGAAGTCGCACGCCGTAGCAGAGAGCACTGGAAAGATGTGATTACCTTTTTAAGAATGCATACTTAACTTACAATGAATTGGAGTCTTAACACTTTTTTTCTGTTAATAGTATGGGAGTCATTTTCCATTTTTCAGCAACTTTACTATACTTGACATCATGAGATTATAGCCTAGTTTTGCCCATTATAGGCATACCCTATGAGGTTTTGAGGATTTACAGAGTGGACAATGATTTTATCTGTGCTTTGTGACGTGAGAAAAGTTTGAATGTATTAATTTCTTGCAAGTTAATTGCTCACTCTTTTAAGAATTCAAATTTGTTTTTCAATTGAATGCAAATTGTATGTCTTGTAATCTTGGACATTTTTGTAATGAAATCTGCAGGGCAACCCTGGTTTAAGAGGAGCCAGGGGTGAGCGTGGGGAACCTGGCCCAAAGGCAAGTGTGAACTTAAATCAATTGTAGCAAGATTTTATTACATTTAATTCCTAATTCCATCCATGCAGTGTTAAAATATAATCCAGATGTAGAAGAAAACATTCATGTTACTCATTTGTTCGTCAACAAAATACCCAGCCACTACTGTCTAGGAAATCTTGTGAAGCGCTTTGAGACGTCCTCCTGATGTGTAAGAAAATGTAACGTGAAAGGCGCTATATCAAATGAAAGGATTCATTTAACTAGAACAAGAGTTATCTAGAACGTTTTGAATCCTAGACTTTATCGTAAAGTCTATGAAGCGCTTTGAGACGTCTCGACGAGGTGATAAGGCACTATATCAAATGCAAGGATTATTATACATGTTATCGTTTATTTTTTAAGGGTCAAGAAGGTCCAATCGGCAACCCAGGGCCTATGGGACTAGATGGTAAACCTGGATCTATTGGGCCAAGGGGAATGAGCGTCCGTGGACCTACAGTGAGTATGACTTATTCATTAACAAAAGAACATTCAATTTTGCATGCAAACATTTAAGTCATCTGTGGATACTGCTTAAAAGATGAGGTTAACATGTTATATCCCGTAATTTGGCCGTGTGTACATGCCATTCTCAGTCTCATTTGGGTGTGCTGAACTATGATGATGCTTTTCTACACGTGTCAGACATCTGGCTTACCACAAAAGTAAGAGAGCCATAATTTGATGATAATGAAAATGATGAATCCTGTACATACTTTTCATTTACTCAAAAGGGTCCCACTGGTGAAAAAGGACAGAAAGGTGAGCCTGGACTGAAGGGAAAACAGGTAATTCAAGTAGATTTATTTCTCCTGATTACTTTTCAATTAAACATGTTTATTTAGAAGTAGTCTCTACTTCAGCACGGCAGCAACTGAGTGCTGCAATGGCTTGAACAATAGCAAATCTCAAGGATTTGAAAAATTGTGTGTCTGAATGGTTCAATTTTAAAATACTCAAGCAAGTCTGGGAATTGCTATCCTAATCAACATTTGATTAGAAATGAAATATAGGCTGAGAAAATTGATCTCTGGAAATTTCCCAACGCGGGGCAGAACCAAAAGAGAATGCTTCCTCAAATATAATATCAATTTAAAGTTCACAAAAATGCTAAACCTATAACTCGATCTCAGACAAAACTCAGACATATTTCCCCGGTAACTCTGTCAGATGGCTACACAATGGAGCTATTGACTATTCATTGTGTTGGACAATAATAGACTCATTTGACAGCTGAGAAACCAAAACATGTCGACCCCAGAAATTATCAAACCATTGCCTTCAGGGCTGGCACTTGCGATGTCGCTTCAAGCCCTTAGACTGTCATTAAGATATACAAATGATGAACATGATGGAATTTATGTTTCTCGTTGGAAGATGTTGTTGCCTAGGGAATTATATCATATAGAGTTAGGGGTAGCAGATCATTTCATCTGTGCAGCTTTAATTCTCTTCAACCATTTAGCAATGTATATTATTTTACTCCATCAGTTGAAACATAGTGGAAGAATTGAAAAACTAGTTTGAAATGCTACTTTACTTCCAGTAGTAACATTTCTACATCAAAATAAAAGGCCTTTATTTAAAGAACTGCTCCGTGCATTTCTTTACTATATTCTATAAGTAATTACGGTAGTCACAATGTGAAAGAAACATAACTCGGTTTCTGGCATTTTGTGGACTGTTTGCGGGACACTGCTGTGCGCAATTGGCTGCTGCGTTTCGCCCACAAAACGCATAGTCACTATACTTTAGAGTATATCCTATGAAGTCCTTTGAGACGTCTCGAAGATGTGATAAGGAGCTATATCAAATGCAAGGTTTATTATTATTATATTATTATTTTAACTAACTCCAGTCAAATTGCAGTAATGCCACAGCCAACATGAAGCCCAAGTACTAAGCTGCCTCCCAGGGGAATCTCACACCCGAATCAAGCCTCAGGACTCTGAAACTGAATCCATATCAAAAATCTTGCATTGATTCGATGGGAATCACAGTGTTCGGCCTAAGATATTTGGTATAATTCCAGCATTAAATTACAACTGCGTAAAGTCCTGCTTAAAACCACCTTATCCAAGAATCGCAGCTCTGATTTAGCCAGCTTGAGCATCATTGATTAGAAGTACTCTTTGTTTAGCTCATCTTCTAAGACTTAAGAATGCACTGTGTTGGTAATGTTGCCTCAGACAGTGTAGGAATGCCAAGCAAATGAGCGCTGCCTTTATACGTTCTCTTCCTGGGTCCACTCCAGAACCTCTTCCACCAAAACTAAAGTACTGTCTCTTTCTCTAGGGTCCACCAG
Organism: Callorhinchus milii; assembly: GCF_018977255.1. NCBI lineage: Eukaryota > Metazoa > Chordata > Chondrichthyes > Chimaeriformes > Callorhinchidae > Callorhinchus > Callorhinchus milii. Next base: position 12,418,633 of record NW_024704759.1, on the reverse strand, counting down.
GTCCTCAGGGGCCACAAGGGAGAGATGGCCTTCAGGGACCAAAGGTAAAACTGTATTTGTGTGTAAATCTCCTTGGAAAATTCTGAAGCGAGTAATTGTTAGCAGAATATATTTTCATGTGAAATGTCAGGAGAAAGTCCTCCCGACGTGAAAGATGCGATACAAATGTAATTTGTTGCTGTACTTTAAGAGATCTTGAGGTGCTGGTAAGGAGACTTCAAAGTCACTTCTCTTCGTCATGACTCTTAGAGTGAAATAAGGAAAATTTGGAGCAATGGGAATTCAACTGGGAAACACAAATGATGATTTTGTGCTTTTGTGAGGGGAGGGGAAACTGCCATCCTTTATACTGATTGGGACAAACATTGAATTTTCTGTGACATGGATTGTGCCAACTGTTTTAGGGTACAAGAGGATTGGAAGGATCACTAGGACCCCCTGGACTTCCTGGACCAAGAGTAAGTCTCACACGATTATGGTTTTGTGGTTCATTATGAACTTTGCTAAATATTGCTCTTGATGGCCAGCCAAATCTCACCAACTTAAGCCTAATACACGGCAGAATTAAGTAAGTAGAGCTCACCCTCCAGGGAGAGAGTACACATTCCATTCCAGACACAGAGACATTTTCATGCACAGATGGCATACATACATACACACACACACACACACAGATCCATACACACACACACATACATACATGCACACACACACACATACATACATACACACACATACATATCTGGTTTGGATAATCTGAAGTGCCAGCTGATCTTAAAAAAGGGAAATTCGAGTATTAAAGCTTATTTTGCAGACATTTCACTAATGCCATGGCGATTCATTCATAACAAAATATTCAGACTTTTATTAAACTTTTGTGTTTGGAAGATGTATTTTGTCGACAAGAGTAACTGGCTGTTTCACAGCCCATTTCACCCTCCTATTCTATACTTCAAAACACAAATACCCAGTGTTCCTCTCTCAATATTGAAGGCAGGATCGCTTGATTACAGTCCGTTTAATATGATTTCATATTGAAATTATTGCTCGCTATACACCCTTACTGTTTTCACTTGAAGCAAATCGTACATGAACGACTTCTGCTTTTGCACCCCATCATGACAGAATAAGTAACATTTATGCCAATATCTTTGTCTTGAAGTCCCAAGAGATATCCCTTGTTTCATCACAACTGGCCAACCAGAAGCCCAATACAGCTTCACATTGGATGCTATTTTTTTCCCCTGTTATTTTACTTCTGGTCCAAACAAGGCCCACATCTTTTTGTTTGTTCCATTGAGTTGGTGTTGGCAGATAGTGTCATCTTACTCCTGTGCTCCAGCAGTTTGGTTAAGCTTTGAGACTTGACAGCAGGTGTCCTGGAACATCAGTCTCTGGGGGCCAGGAGTTTCTGTGTGTTTTCAAACAATCTGTCTTAAATCTGATCACTAAAAATAGCAAACATACTGTTATATCCTTGTAATTATTGCTGTGGTAAGATACTGGGAGCTAAGGGGTTCAGGACACTACCTCGCATGATGGGAGCTATATAGATGCAAGTTGTTGCTGATACATCCACAGTGATGCTGAAAACAATGCTAATATAACAATACAAACATCAGTTTTCCAAACATTAGGGCAGCTTTATTACTGCGGTATCAAGACTAAATTACTCAAGTATGGAAAAGAGCTTTCCCGCACCATTTTCTCTTTTTTCCTCTATTCACGTTCCATACTCTTCTTTTAAACTTCTTTGTAAAATGTTTGATGCATGACTACACCTCATAAACTGGAATCGAACAGACAGTAGTCAGTAGATTAAGCTGCTACAAAACACCCTTTACAATCCTGGATGTTTGTCTCAGAATTTTGTTTTATTCGGTTAAATTATATATATTTTTTAATGGATTCTAAGGGACCGTCAGGAATCCCAGGACCATCGGGCTATTCAGGGGAAAGGGGGCTGCCAGGTGATGTTGGGCCATCTGTAAGTATCATACAAATCACAAGAGAGACTTTAATAAAGAAAGTTCTTCAGTCCATTTGAATTGACACTTCCAGAATCTCACCCTTACTGATTACCACTGTTAATTTCCTAAAGATGTCCTGGCCTCAACCAGCCTCACTGGTAACTGTTCCAGCTGTATATTGTCCTATTTACCCCTGCATGTTATGGTGTCCAGAGCTGTCAGCTGTACTTCAAGCAATAAGAATAATTCTTGGATTTGATATAGGTGTGGCCTGTTCAGAGCACTGTTAGCTTGAGGCTAACATAGCAAATTTATTTCAAGTGGTTTGGGCATTTCACCCAGGATCTTGTCAACTTCTCTAACTCTGTTTTTTTTATTGGATTCCTGTGTGGAAAAAGTGAATACAAAAGCAAACACAGCCTCCAAGAATTATTGTTCAAGCTATCTTTGGTTAATTAACATTATATTTTATACTTACGGTTATTTTGTGCTTATGCAATTATGCATTTAAATATAAGAGATTGCGTCAAATATTTCACCGCTAAAGTTTTTATTGTTTCATAGGGTCTTCCTGGTGCAAAAGGAGAAAAGGGTGAAAAGGTAAAAAAAATGTTTGTAACCGTTCTGACTGTACTAAAATGTCAATGTAAATGTTCGCCAGAAATAAACAACAACTTGCATTTATCCTGCACATTTCACATAGGAATGATGGGGTTGAACGCCAAACAGGGGAGAGGGGTAAATGGTAAGAGGGAGGTGACAGTAGAAGACATCGGTTTTAAGGCAGTACTTCACAAGATTGGTTCGGCTGAAGAAAGCCTACCATCTTCCCATCACAGCATTGTTACTTTTTAAATGAGTCCAATGTCCTGGTCTAAACCACCCTTCCTGGCAACAGAGAGGTTGCAAGACAGAAGGGTAAAGGGAAGGAGTTCCAGAGGATAGGGGCGTAGAATCTGAAAGCTCAGTCACCGATATCATTTGTTTTCCTATCTTTTCATTGCAGGGTGAAACCCAATCCCTTGCTACGGTTTATCAACTTGTCACTCAAGCTTGTGAGCAGCTTGTTCAGGGTAAGTAAATTCCAGATCCAGAGATTACTTCTCAAGAATGTAGTGAATAATGCACTTATTACTGTGCAATGTGTGTCAATAATGCTTGAATGGTAAAATCGTAAGTGCATTATGATATTAGCACTTGAGTTTATAAACTCAAATACCAGTACAGAGGATATGGGTGAATTGCTGGAAGTGCTATCATTGGATGAGACATTAAACTAAGTTCCCATGTATGTTAAAGATCCCATAGTCCTATAGGAGTTTGTGAAAAAGCAGTGACTATTGTTACTGATATCTATGGAAATAATTTATCATAATTATGTCCACATAGAGAATTAAAATAGCATCCACAAACATCTTATCTATTGCGTTCAGCTGAGTTATTAAGTATCACAAAAATAGGTTAACTTGGAATGAGTGAAAATGTTGCATTGAAGAGGTTGGACTGCATGGGGTCAAATGTGTGCGGTATTAAAAGGGCATGTGATTTGGGAGCAGAGCTGAAGGCCAAATCTGGCACTGATAATATTGAAGAGCTGTAGCAAGTATGGGACCATTGATCAAAATTGTTCTGACATAAGGAGTGATACAATTTCTGGTTCATAGTGCTGGGAGTGACACAAGCGGGATTTATTCTTTCTGCTCCCAATTGCTCTCGCTCTGGGCTAAGGAGAGCTGTGAGCATTTACAACTGATCCGCTGCACACAGCACTGCGAATTATTGTCCATTCTTTAATGTTATTAGCAACCACTTAGTAAAAATACAATACAAGAATAACAGCAACAAAATTACATTTATATAGCGCCTTTCATGTCGGGAGGACGTCCCAAGGCTCTGGACAGTCGGGATTGGGGAGGGCGGAAGCATATAATACACGAATACAGGGTTATCTTGGAATGAGTGAAAGAAAATATGCATTGAAGAAGTTGGAATGCATGGCATCAAATTTGTTGCAGTATTAAAAGGGCATATGATTTGGGAGCAGAGCTGAAGGTTATATAATACAAAAATGTAAATATAGAAATACAATACCATTTGCATTTATGTAGCGGCTTTCATGCTGTGAGGACATCCCAAGGCACTTAACAATGCAGTACTTTCTTGGCACCTAGGCAGAGAAAGTGACCTCTTAAATTACTGTTTTGGAGCGGATTCCAGTTGAAAGCATCTCCTCAGACAAGTCTCCACTGAGATTTGCTTCACTTGAGTAGGTAGTTCAACCTCAATTCACACAGGATCATCACCCAGAAGTGCGCAAAATAGCTCGGGCATCAGTTGTCTCTCCCTATTCGTATCATTTATTGCTGTTGGCTTAAATCTGGCCAGGTGACCTCCTCTTAGTTTTAATTGTGATTGCTTTGTTCATGGTCATACAAGTATATGAAGCCAAGTACAGTGCGACTAAGACACATTATGAAATGGTGTTACAGAATAACTGACATTTACAAATGCAGTGATTCTGCTGATTTTAATGTTTCTTTTAATTACTAGATCACATGGTCAGAGTTGATTCTCTCCTGGAAAAGTTTACAAGGAACCCGGCACCTGTACGGATCATCCAGGGGCCAGCAGGTGAAGTGGGTCACCCAGGATTACCTGGTCCACCTGGAAGTAGAGGGACTCCTGGAATACCTGGAATGCCAGGAGAACCTGGCAAAGATGGTTATCCAGGGGAGAGAGGTAACGTTCATCTCCAAGCTCGTACGTTAAGATACGAGCTGAGATTTTTGCTGCACAAATAGCGCAGGTAGAGAAATACAATGGAGTAACTCCAAATCGGGAGGAAAATGCAGCATGTGATATATTAATTATCACCAGTGAGGATTCTCATATCACAGACTGCATGCGGCGTTTAAATAGACCCAAAATGAAGTTTAGACTGAAGTCTATTAATATTAAGAGCTCATGTATGTACTTTCTGTCGTGCTAAGTTCATATTTTCCATTAACTATCGTGCTAATTTGTCACTGCAAGACATTGACAATAAGATAACTATTCTTTATAACAAGAGGCAATATGAATAAAGTCGAGCAGAATGTTTCAACAGTCACTCAGTGCTTTCAACACTATAGTCTATGATTAGAATTGTTTTCATTATCGCTATTTATCACGTTCGTTCAGTTTATTTTTGCTCTGTGGCAGAATGCTTTGATAGCAGTCAGTTTAGGAATCTTCTCGGAAAGATGAAAGGAGTTTGATGATCGTTTTCTCATTCCATAGATTTTTTTTTGTTCTTCGACTAAGTTTCTGGTTTCAGGTCATTCAGTGCTTTGCACTTGTAAATGTTTGGCTCTTTTTTCAATAGGAAACCAAGGTGAAAAGGGAGAGAAGGGCAGTTCAGGGCCTAATAGGGTTGGCCCTGATGGACCAAGTGGCGCTCCAGGTAATAATTATTACTGTTATCAGTCAAGATCGATTATGTGCCATGTATTTCACTCATATATACAGTCAACCCGCTTTACAGTATATTCTGTGAGGCGCTTTGAGACGTTTCAATGGTGTGATAAGGCACTATATCAAATGCAAGTATTATTATTGGGTGTAAATGCCTATGTATTATGCACTATATGTTAATGCATGTGTATAAAGGGAATTATAGTTGCCCTTGATCATGTAATTAACAACCAGTGAAAGATATTGGTGCTACAGACACCTAAAACGGGCTACACTTCAAACTAAATTGGGGGGCAGATTTGTTTCATACAAACTTTGGGGAGGAACATCACATCCACTTGCCAAGCAAAATCGTTCCATTGGGAACTGTTAATAGAAACCAGCCCTTTATTTTCTAATACACACGGTCTTTTAAATGGTACAAAATATTCCGCATTGAAAGGAGAAGCGAGCTTGTCCAACTGTGGGGTAGAAATCTAATTCGGGTCTAGATTTACTTCATTAACATAGCATTCAGAATTTGTCAATTCATAAATCCAGTTTTTCAATTCGAAGCAGGTTTTCTATAAGTTCTTTTAAGCACTGAATAGAGTAGTTCTAGGATCCAAGTAGAATTTTACCCCTAATGTTCCTGTACACCAAAATAATAATAATAATAATAATAATCCTTGCATTTGATATAGTGCCTGATCACGTCTTTGTGATGTTCTCAAAAGGCTTCACAGAACATGCTGTAAAGTGCAGTGACTGTGTAAAGTGCAGTGACTGTGTAAAGTGCAGTGACTGTGTAAAGTGCAGTGACTGTGTAAAGTGCAGTGACTGTGTATGTTTTGTAACGTGCTGAACACTTGACCCTGTTTTGTAGGCTTCCCAGGTGAAGGGAAACCAGGAAGGCAGGGATCGCGAGGATTACCTGGCCCAGCAGGAAGGCCTGGCTTGCCTGGCTCCCCTGGTCCCATTGGGCAGCCTGGTTTACCTGGACTCTGTGACGTCTCTGCCTGCAACACCTTGAATACAGGAGGTGAGTACGGTGTCAAGATGTTTGAAAATATCTTTGGCCAAATTGAATGGTCTCCACGATGAGTAGAAAGCTTTTATATGAAGGCAATGATGCTTTTACTATCTGTTCATTTTTTTTTCAATTTTAATTATATATTTCCTTTGAAATTATTTCTGTTAAAGGTTTTTAATGTTGCATTTTGTTTAATTTAGGCGAATCTCAAATCGAATCAGAGGGTGAATTCCAGTATGTGCCTTGAATCATTCCTCATTCTGTTATTTTCATAAGTAAGGTTGAATGGAGAACAGTTTAACCTGGGGTCAACCTAACAGCATAACTTTGCTCACCAAAGAAGCATTCAATTGGATGAACTGCAATGTCTATTATTTTGAAAATAAGCTGGGTTTTGGCAATAGACTGGGATGGAGTCCCAAGTTATAACATATACATTTGCTAAGAGGTTGAAAATATTGATGGGGAGCATTTTGATACTGAAATGTAATGTCGATACAAATCAATCTTCCAGTAGCTGGAAATGGCTGTCATTCCAAGATTAAACTTTTGACAGTTGTGTTCATTTCGAAGCTGAATAATATGAATTTTATGAGCTGTATTAAATGCAAGAAGAAAAAGGACCGATGTGGTGGCTAATGGAACACTTAAGACTTTTAAGAAAGTATTTTTCAATCTCTGTATGCAATCTCCACTATATATAACTGATTACAGAAGACATTCTTACCTGCGGAAGTTTCATCACATTTCATCACATTTCCTACGATTACAGTTACTACACTTTACAGCAATTATCTGTGAAGCGTTTTGAGACCGTTATAGGCTTACAGACACTGTATCCAATCAAGAATCATTATTATTTTTTATTATATCTGTATTTTTTCCCATAATGTGCGAAGTTCATTTGGAGTTTGGCACATTCTCTGCCAATGCACACACTATTTCTGCTGCATCTCTATTAATGTACAGTTTGAAGATATTTGGAAGCTAGAAATGTACAATATGGTTAGTGGATGGCTTCTCTATAATCATCACTTTATGTAATCATACATTCGTAAAATATTGATACTTATATGATTTATGTGTGAATGATGTACTCATTAAATGTAACAAACTGTTTAATTACCAGTCCAGACTCAAATGGATTCCAGACTAACAAACATTTCTCTTGGCAACACACATCTTTACCTTTTCATTTGCCTGATTCCCTTGAGTGACAGAAGAGAGAAAAAAAATAATTTAGTCACTTCAATCCACAACTGTTTTTGGGACGCTGCTGTACGCTGCCGCGTTTCACCCACAAAATATACAGTCGATGCACTTTACAGCATATCCTGCAATGCGCTTTGAACGTCTCGAAGACGTGATAAGATGCTATATCAAATGCAAGGGTTGTTATTATCATTATATAGAATCATAGAATGTTACAGTACAGAAAAGTCGTATTTCTCATCAAGACTGAGCTGGTGTTTTTCTCCATATGAATCAACCACTCCTGCTCTAATCTCTATTCTCATACCTAGGTATACAGATTGACAGGTTTGTGCAGTTCCACAGCACACTGTGGAGTCTTGGGCAATTTTCCTTACTTACTTTTTCCTTGCCAACCAACCTAAAACATGGGAACAGGCTGTACTCCCTAAGAGATCGGGAGATAACTGCTGTCCCTTTGAAACACATACACAGTCAATTCACTTCACAGTATATCGTGTGAAGCGCTTTGAGAAGTCTCAACCACGTGATAAGCTGCTATATCAAATGCAAGGATTATTATTATTGTTATTAACTTGAGTTTAGGCAATCCATTCCTTGATTTCAGTTGCTATCTTGCCAGCTTCTACCATTATCATCCTCCACACACAGCTATCTGTTTATGTGTGTGTGTGTGCACTGGATATGCTGCAGCTCTTCAGCCACACGGCATATCGGTTTATCTTTATTTACATAAACATACGCAACTGTGTATTTATCCAAACAAACTGATAAAAACATTATGAAAGAATTAGATTCGTTCTTTTCCCTGATAAACTGCCATCTTGACACGTGCACATGCAAAGTCCCCGGCTCTTACACGGTCTGGTTTGACTGGGGCTCTTTTAATATCTCCTAATGCTGCAGTTTGTTTAGTTATACACGTCACAGATAGTTAAAATAAGATTTAAGTGGTCAACTGACGTCTGCAGATATTTGCCACGCACATGCGTTTGCAAATCTTAAAAGAAACTATTTATTTACTCATGCTTGCTATACGTCATCCAGCCGACGATATTTTATTTTTGCCCCCTCTACATTTTTCTTGTTTTTTTTCCTGTTTGTGCGTTCCCTGCACTCAGTTATCTTTTAAATGTCTCGTTCCTGTAAGCCTCTAGAATCTGACTATTGGAGGATACATCTATCTTTCCATTTAAAAAAAAGTACAGGACAGTTCTGATGCTTAAAATGCCTTTGTTAAAGAGGTATTGTCGTTGAAGTGAAAAGAGGTATTGTCATCTGGCCGCTTAGAAAATGAAATAACCTCCTGTGAAAACAGGTGTAACCTGTCACATTGGCTCCTGTCAGATAATACATCTGATACATAGTGGGTGTTCAGAAAGCTGTTTGTTTTAAACTAAAAAAAATGTTGAATTGCTGGAAGAGTGAGACGATAATGACTGTGCGATCTGCTGATCAGCCTCACAAAATTGTCAAACAGGATACGTTATCAACTCATGTGTAATATCCTACAAGCAAATAGTGCAAGCAGGATGATTGCTGTTCATTGCGTGCATACATTTAAGGACAAATTTTGTCATGAGCTTCTCGCTCTGTCCATATGTAATGGAATCCAAGTATGCCTCCCAGTGCTGGTTTGTTTAAGCATTTCCTCGTGCTATCATCGCCTCCACTTTTCCAACAACAGCTTGGCCATTTACTTTGGCTTCATGCTGTTGTAATAAACACAGATGTCAGCTGATCTTTGTGACTGCTAAGATCCAATAAAACCATACAGTATTATTTAAGGCATGCAACCACACCAACTCAATGTCTCGATTTAAAGAGACATCATCTTTGTTTACAATGGTTTAGTGGCAGTTTGCCTGGGATTTAGCACTTAATAAAACAAGATGCCGTACTGCAACTACAAGCGATTTCATTACAATGAAAATGACTCGACTGATCTGAAAGCTCGTCTCTCCTGCATCAGACCATGCCTCTTCAGAATATTAGATATTAGATAATATTATTAGTAAAGAGAGAGTGTTGGAAAGCTCCCTCAAGTGGCTCCCTTGCAGAGCCCAAAGCTTCCCTCTCCACATTGCAATCCATACTCTGCTGAATCTAAAAACAGAAGTCGCTGGGAACAGTCAGCAGGTCAGGTAGCATCTATGGAGAGAGGCGAGTGAGTTAATGTTTCAGGTCGATGACCTTTCGTCAGAACTGGGGGCTGTTGGAAAGGAGCATTGTATGAGGACAAACAGAAAAGGGGGCGAGGAAAGACAGACAAAGGAAAAAAATAGGTGGAGGGCAGAAGATGATGAGATCAGAGGTATTGATGGTAAGTTTTGGCCCTGCTGAATATGTGTGTAGACGGCAGGTAAGGAGACTCAATCACAAGCTTACCCATGATCTACCAATATTGACTGTCGAGACTCACATATGAATAATGACCAAGGACTATAGTGGAAATGCGCACCCCAGGATGGAAAAAATAGGTCAAATGATTTGAGGAGAAGACAGAAGGTGAGAAATGTGGAAAAAAAATGGATGTTGGTGTGGCTTGGGGTGATGGTGAAATGTGAAAGAGTATTGACATTGAGATGTTGTGACATTAATTTGATGCTGCCACCATCATGCCAACAAAACTAAATTGAGTTCCACGTAAAAATAATATTCCTAAAAACATTGTTCTGTTAAATATTTGATTCAGTTGTGCAGTACTTACTGCCTCAGCAGCATCAAAAGGACGAGTTAGGTTATATTTTTCAATAGACCACTGAGGAATTTGAGCCATATCATACAGTACTGTAAAATAGTGTCTAGAACACTAATATATTATATACAACGCACTTGAAATCCCTCTGTAACACATCATTGATTACTGTGCTTATTGCCACCAGATGTGAACACACGTACATGGCTTTGCTTTACTCTGTGCTGGTGTGCAGACATGTAAGCAGGTGTAAGAGTAGGACGGTTCTAGTTGGACACATAGCTGCAAGCTTGCCAATCGACTGCTCGTTACTCCTTACTCATTACTCCAACGCAAATTCTATGGTTCGCAAGCCTTGAACCTTGCCAGCCTGTGTGTAATACTTTCTGTACGTAGATAAACAGAGTGCGTTGCTCCGGGGAGAAATTGTGCGTTCCATTGAAGACAAAGGGAAGTTTCTATGTAGAGGCGTCTGCAGCATGCAGAACTCTCAGTCTGTTACGGGTGCTCAAGCGTGGCCATGGGTTTCTCAATTTGTCCGACATCCAGCTGAGCACAAAGAAACGAGTTTCATCCTGCCTGAAATTATGAGAGGATAATATTGATGGTTGCCAAGATGTCTATTGACTTTCCTTCTGTTTGTATTTCTCTTGTGAGAGGGGATGGGCAATTTATCATGCAGATTTTGCAGAAAAGCAATACCACCTTTTGATACATGTTACACTAATTGCACAATGATGGATATAGGTTGCCACCTAGTTATTCAAGAAACAATGTTTAGTTTGAAAAGGCAACACACTGTAACATTGTGGATCCAGGCATTATTCATACCCTTTAATCTGCGCAGGTGTCTTTCAATTGATTTATCCTTTGTTCCTCCTACACATACTGAAGAAATATAAAGAGCTTGCCTTACTCAATAGGCATCCATTCTGACCCAGATGAACCTTTTCATGCAATCTGGTAACCCTTTTAGGCAAGCATAATTACCGATGTGGTCCAGTTGTTTTGAGAATAGAACCATGACAACCATTTGTAAATCCATGAACCTTACATTTGACACTGACATTGCTATCTACTCTGTGATACTATTCATTGGCAGGCAGTTGGAATTAGAGTGTATAGTTTAGATGCATCACTGTTAGCCCTGCCTATGGGATTCCCTCTTAATCCAAGCAAATCTTGTGATCTTGCGACTTGTAAATGATCAGATGGCAAGGAGGCCCTTTCCGAGCCTTGTCATTTAATTAATTGGGGAAATGATAGTCAAGATAATTAAATCTTTATTGTTGTTTCCTCTTTCCACCAATTCCACAAATTGCATTCCACTGATAATCCTTTTTTAAATTAAAAATAGGCAATCCCCTCCACTCATTAATAAAAAAAATCCTTTAAGATAGGCATTCAGACATATGAAACGTGTTGGTTACTGCCCAAAGGGTGTGTTCTCAAAATGTTTTAATACTCAGGGCAACAGAGTCATTACTTACAAGTTCTAACACCTGCAGTGGAAATAGCAATCCAAAGAAATAAAGGGAAGAAAAGCATAAAATGGTAGGGTAGTGGGGCATTTATGCCTTGCGACTAAATAGTCGGATGCGGGCTTGTGATCTGATTCCACACACAGCAAGTTCCTGATCTCAGTGATACCTGCCACTTTGTATTGCCTTGTCTGAAAGTGCTGTATTTTCTGGACTTAACTTTATCAATGACCACCAATCTTAGTAAATCTACCTTTGCCTGACACTCTAAAGCTACGTGTGTACTAGATCATATGCTTTTGAAATTCCTTTTACCGACTGTAACAGCTTTTCCTCCAAGCTACTGTACACAAGAGTAGCTATTTAGCTCAGTACACAAGATATTACAGATGCTGGAAATCTGAAAACAAAAATAGAAGTAGCTGGGAACACTCAGCAGGCCAGGCAGCATCTATGGAGAAAGGAAAGTGAGTCAATGTTTCGGGTCCACGACCCTTCGTCAGAACTGGGACATCTTGGGAGGCTCTCATCCAGGACTTGATGTCTGACAGACATTCTGTCAGCACAGCAGTGGCCCTGGAGTCAAGGGTGGAGTCAGGTAGAGTTGAGTGTCATCCGCATACATGTGGAAATTAACCCCATGTTTGCGGATGATGTCACCAAGAGGGAGCATATAGATGTTAAAGAGGAGGGGACCAAGGACAGAGCCCTGAGGAACATCACACGAGATGGTCTGGAGGATAGAGGAGAAGCCATTTGAGGAGATGAAGTGCAGGCGGTGTGAAAGGTACGATCTGAACTAATCAAGGACAGCGCTGTGGAGGTTGAGGTGAGAGGAAAGGCGATGGATGAGGATAGAGTGGACGATGGTGTCGAAAGCAGCAGAGAGGTCAAGGAGGACTTAATGCTGTAATAAAACAAAGGTTGGGCTGTATTTTGGAAGGATAAGACCAAATGAAGGACTATTATAAATAGGCCAAACTGTTTTCTCTTCTAACCTTGCGAGTTCTTCTTCTTGATATTGGTTTTCCTCCTACATTCCAACATTGTCATTTTTGCTAACAGTAGACTGTGTTTCAGTTTTCAACTGCATGGAAAGTCAAGGTTGCACTTTCATTGATTTCAAGGCATTTCCACATATGGTGGTTATCTAAAACAAGGAGAACATGAATGAGTGATAAGGGGACATAATTTACCAACCGGTTACAGACATAATTGGCATTGGTTTCTGTCACAGAGCAAAGGGCATTATGTTGTTTGTAATATTAGAACAGAAAAAAAAATGGAGCAGTTAAACAGTCACACGGAAAAACTTCTAAATTGTTTGGCTGAAAGGTGAAAGGGATCATTTATTCTGAATGGACCTGATTACCATCTGGAATGCATTAATGTGTACAAGTACAAGCAGTTCCAGTGTTTAGCAAAAGGCTCAAATTAAATCTCCATTTAAAAACTGCAGATGTCAGGCTTGCTAAACCATGTCATTTATTGCCACATTGATGAGTCAATCCCCACCCAATCATTCCTTAAGATGGAAGTTTAAATGTTCACGCAATCTTGTCTTTTCATTACTGTTTCCAATCTGCTGATATATGGCCCCATATTTCTTCCATCATTCCTTTAAGTTAATTCCTGCGCTTTTCCAGCCACGTCAATCCCATCCCTCACACTTGACACAGGATGTTTGCTTTATCTTTACAGCAACCACTTAGTCACAGGGTTGATATGGTTACTGTATCCACAAATCAAACACGCAATATCAATTAAACTCCTCAGTACCAAGCCAGAAATTGGGGAAATCCGATTTAATGTGGGTTTGGTTTTTTCGTGAATTAAATCGCCAGTCATAAAAACGCCTGTGGGGTAACTAACAAGCTGTTGGCTTGCCTTGTCTTACAGTTTTTGATTTTTTTTACCAAAAATTAATTTGCTGATGAATAAATTTAGCTAATAATAAACCTTGCAATTGATATAGCGCCTTATCATGTAGTTGAGACGTCTAAAAAAGGCTTCACATGATTTACTGTAAAGTGTAGTGACTATGTATTTTGTGGTCAAATCAATGAGATGAAGTGATGGGAATAGTATATTTCCATATCTATATACTGCATTAAAAGCCGATTTGCATACATGTCACATATGATGTTGAGATGGCCAAGCTTTATTATGTGAAGCTATCTTACCTTTAGCAATGGTGATTGTTGACAATTTTATTATTATGTTGAAGGTTGAAAGTTGAAGGTATTCTTTCTCATTTCTTTTCATGATATTTTTGTACATTTTATTTTCCCACACGTAAATAGTTCAAAACCTATACAATCCCAGTTTCCTCAAATAAGAATAACTCGAATCGCACCCTGTTTGTATAGTCGTATATTGACCACGTTTAAATGCACTTGAGACATTTTTTTCAGCATTAACACTACATTTACCTTTAAGTTCAACACTCAACTGCTTCTTAGCTTGGTGTCAGCTAACAGGATGTTAGTTCAGTTGATTGAAATGTACTGCTCCAACAAGCAGGACATAGCTAATTGACCTAATCAAATAAATGTAATTTATTTATTCAATCCAACTGTAAAGGATCAAAAATAGCGGTATAGAAAATGGCAAAGGAGACAATATTTCTCAATCTTGAACGGTTTAATGAAACAATATATCAAAGTTACTATGTATTTCTAGGAAGCTTAACAACATTTGCTTTATGCAGAGACAAAACTAGGCTGAGTAATAATAATAATAATTGATGCAGTGAGTAGTGTAATTTAAAAAGTCAAAGGTTTTAAACTTTTAGGAAATGCAGCACTACAAACAGCCCATGATCTAAAATGCTACACTTGATGTAAGGCAGTGCAAAGTACAGATGATGATTAATGTAGAAACGTATCTTTATTGTGTTTGCTCCCCAACTCCTTGTATTAGTGATTACATTTCTGGCATTTTCAACATATTTTTCACACTGTTATATTGCTGGGGTTTAATACCCTTGCGAGAGTAAACAGAAAAGGACAAAAGACTTTTTGATGAAGTAACAGAGAGGGTGAATGAAGGTAGTGCAGTTGATGTAGTTTATATGGATTTTCAGAAGGCATTTGATAAAGTGCCACATAAAAGACTTTTAAGCAAAATAGAAACTTATGGTATTAAAGCGACAGTGGCAGAACTGTCTGGGAGAAGGAAAGCAGAAAGTATTCGTGAATGGTTATTTTTCCGACTGGAGACAAGTGTGCAGTGGTGTCTCCCAGGGGTCAGTATTGGGACCACTGCTGTTTGTTATCTATATAAATGACCTGGACTTGGGTATAGGGGGTACAATTTCCAAGTTTGCAGATGATACTAAGCTAGGAAAAGTAGCAAACAGTGAGGAGGATTGTAGCAGACTGCAAGAGGACATAGATATAATTATAATAATTCTTGCATTTAATCTTGTGCCTTATCACGTCATTGATACGTCTTAAGGCGCTTCACAGAATATATTGAAAAGTGGACTGACTGTATTTTGTGGGCAAAATGCGGCAGCCAATTGCGCACAGCAGTGCCCACAAACAATCATGGATTGAGTGACCAATTTTTTTATTTGAGGGATTATTACTTTCAGAAAGCGATTCCACCAATCTACTAACAACTGGGTTCCTACTTACTGCTAGGAAAACAGAGGCATGTGGAGTAAGGAAACTTGCCTAAAGTTTCGCCCCACCCGGAAATCGAACTCGGGTTCTCTCGCTTGTGAGGCAAAGCTACGCTACTGGACTCCAATAACTTTTCTACAACATCAATAGACAGTGAATCAAAGAAATCACAATAACTAACATACACACAGCAAAACAAACTCACAGAGTAAATGCTCTGGAGGTGTGACTGGAAGGCAATCCAGAAGAAGTAAAATAAGTTTTTGTGCTTGAAATGCAAACCAGTTGCCTTATAGGACACAATCTTCAAAATTATTGCTCCAGGTACATTTCACAACAGAAAATACCAAGTATTGACTTTATTTAGCCTCCTGGAGTATATCATAAACTCCTACATGACAACAGTACTTTGTTGGGAGTCCTTTGGCAATATTACTCTCAATTCGCACAAAATATTTGAGATTTTGCCCTTGATAATCTCTGACCTATGACCAACACGCAGTCTGCTGCATCCAATCATGCTAAAGATGCTGACCTTTTACAAGCAAACCTTCTGGTTAACATTCTCGAACACTGATGTGAGGTATGTTTTCACTCTGGCAATTTCTGGCACTGGTACCAACAACATCAGCAGCCTGCCATCAGTGGTAGAAAATGTAATTTTGTTGTTGTTGTTGTTCTTTACCTAGCAGTAGGTAGGAACCCTTACTAGGTCAATTGGCGGATCGCTTTTCCGGGGGTAATAATCCCTTCAAAAAAAGAATAAATTGGTCACTTCAATCCACGACTGTTTGTGGGACACTGCTGTGTGCAATTGGCTGCTGTGTTTCACCCACAAAATATACAGTCAATTCACTTTACAGTATATACTGTGAAACGCTTTGAGATGTCTCAAAGACACGATACGGCACGTTACAAAATGCAAGGATTATTATTATCATTTATTTTTACCTTTAACTGTTATTTGCCATTGATGTCTTAAACCCTAATTAATTTAAACCCTTTCTTTCATGCCATTCTTCTGTCTCCTGCTTCTTGTTGTCTGTTTTGAAGGTGGGGGAAAATTTTCAAAAGATTGTCTGGGTTTTGATGGGCTGAAAACTAGCTTTTAATGCTTTACCTTTTTAGATCAGAAAAAGTCTCCTGATAATTGAATATATTTAGTAACGAGGAACATATAAATAGTGTGACCCTAAGATTTAATTGATTATTTAAAAAGATATGCATGGTGAATTCAATGCCATTACACTCAGGAAAGATTTCTTTAAATTGGAATATGAAAATAAGGCAAAATGGGATTTAATGACTAGTGTGGAAATTAACCAAAACATAGTCCATCAAATTTAATGTTGTGGAAGTGCTTTAGAACAGCTTCATGCAAAATTAAGTAAATTGCTGTAGAATTAAGTCAAAATAAATTATAGCCATGAAATGGTCTAATGGTCTTTGTTTAGATCTGCTAGTATTTTTCGTTTAGTGCGATTTAATAGCCACCCGCCTCCATCCAATAAAGACTGTTGCTTTTAATAACCTCACAAATTCAATTGTATTTAGAATTGTCTTTGTATTGACTCAAGCTGTTTGCACTTTAATAAAATTGTATCTGATTACTACGTTTCCCTTGACCAGGTAACTAATTGCTCAGAATGACAATTTAAAGACAGATACCAGGAAACGACTTCACACAGAAGGGTAATCAAGAGGTGAATAATAACAACAACATCAAACTGCATTTAAATAGTACCTTTGACATCAGGGCGACATCCCAAGGTGCTGGACAGTCAAGGATTTGCACCCGAGCTGGGTGTTGGAATCAAGAGGGGTGGAGACTAAGTAGGGAGAGGATGACTGAAACCACGGGCAATGAGGAAGGTTGTGAAACAGGCTTTGAAGGAGACAAAGGAGATGGCAAGGTGAAGAGATTCTGGGATGGAGTTCCAGAGGGTAGGGCAGAAATGCTGGAGACCCAACAACTAATGATGGGGTGGGTGGGGTGGGGACATGAAGCAATGTCTGTAAGTACAGCTTAAAAAAGGATCTTGCTCTTACAATTGTACAATATAATAGCTATAATACAATTAGAATAATAATAATAATAACTGATAATTTGGGATCAAGTTACCAGTAATTGAAGTAGGCATTATAATGATGGCTGCTTCATTGACCGGGCCAATGAACTAGTAACAAAGATGTACCAAATAAATCTCAATTCCAGATGAGATTTCTCTTTGCTATTTGTTTTAATGTGACAGAATACCTGTTCGCATGCACGCCTACCTACAGAGCACAGCATTCCTGTCAATTACTGCAAGCAGTGGGGGTGGGAATGAATCCTTCATTGGTGACGTATTTGAGGTAAAGCAGAAATGCCAGTTGACAGGTAGGAATTTCAATCCACTGGCTGAGATTTGACATGACCTAAGGTTAAGAGAAACTAAATCTTTACCCTTATGAAAATAGGATCCAATCTTAACGCGGAATGAAAAGTGAGATCTAATCGCTTTATTGACTTTCCTTCCAAACCGATAACGTCGCTGAATACTGTCTGGTATAGCAAACAGAGTATACCCTAATCGAAGGGTAGATCCTGATTAAAAGTCATAAAGTAAATATGTATTTTCTCTTTGATGTAAGAGCATGTTTTGGAAACACTATCGCAAACATTAGCCCCAAAACGGCTGATAACATTTCAAATTTCATAATCTCCTTTGGGTTTTGAAAGGCATCAGTTTTTGACATTGGTGTCGAACGGGCAGAGATCCATAATTGGAGCCATTGATAGCTGCTCCGAGTTGTAAATAGTAACTGCTCCCGGAAAGCACAGCCACATAGTGTCAAAGCTCGGGAAAACCACTCCATCGCATCGACTCCAGTTACCGGAGTTTACGTGAGTCAGCGGGACACACTACAGGTTGCCAGTGGTAGGCACTTTACGTGACTCGGTGTCACTATTCTCAGCTTCAGTTACAAATCGTCACACATTTAGATCCTATTGTGGTTCTATTAATGTGAACAACCAGTAAACAGGCTGGGGCATACACTGAGGTTTTCCTTTGCTCAGAGGGCAATAAATGATTGGAACAGGTTGCCAGGAAGAGTGCTTGAGGCCAGGGAAAACTGGGACCCATTTAAAAAGCAGCTTGATGTTGTGATGGATGGACAGTATTCTGGAAGGATGAGATCAAATGGGTTCTTCATCTGAACTAATATTTTTATCTTGTGAATCCGTTTATCAAAACGTTATGTTAACTTAACAACAAAGTTTCAAACTGTCAGAAGCTTCAGCAATATTCTTTTTCTAAACAGTTTTATGTTCAATGATCTCACATAACATTGCTACATGCCTTATTTTCAGTCATTTTTATTTCATACAGTATTTCTCTTTCCGTAGTTGTTCTTGACCTTTACGTTCCTTTCGACCAACAACCTAACCATCACTTCCTTTCACAGGGATTTCATAACTATTTAGAAACATGATCTGTTAAATGTTTGATAAATGTTTCTTTCTTGCCTCATAGACCAGATTGCTACCAACTGAGCCAAGATGACAGTTAAATTGCACAGGAAATAGCATTAAAAAAGAAATGCCAAAGTATTCATAGCTCCTTCAGCATATCTTGGATGGAAAATCTATTGAAATTGTCGTAACACGTTTAAAACGTAGCTAGATTTATGCTTGTGCACTGTGTGACTCCAAACATATTCACTGCTGGAATTGCTGAGATGATAAGCACAGCTTGAAATTATGATAGAAATGTCACAATATGTGCTGGCTTTAAATGAGGATAGCATCGTTGCTTGTGATGGTCAAGCAGGGAGGGCATGGCTCATTAAACCGACAAGAAAATGACGTCAAATAAAAACACAATGTACAATTCAGAAAATAGCTTTGTCTTGAGATCAGTGTTTACGACACCCATGTTTCCATCTGTACTGCGTAATCTTTTATGGTGAGCTCTCTTTCGCCCACAAATATACAGTCAATTCACTTTACAGTATATTCTGTGAAGCGCTTTGGGACGTCTAGAAGACGTGAAAAGCGCTATATCAAATGCAAGGATTATTATTATTATTATTATTAATGACAGTTGCAATATGAGGATGACATGAAACACCTTTCAAGCATATTTTAAAAATAAAAATGGCAAAGTGAGAGAGGCCAGTTATTTCCATTATCTCATCTATTAAAAGGATTCTCTGTGTAAGAAGTGCAGGTTTGCAGATGAGACTTTAAACCGCGGTTCCATCTGCCTGCAATCCCCCAGGTAAAATTGGTCATTTGTTTCCTGGTTGTTTGTGAGACATTGCTGTGTGCGGATGGCTGCCACATTTAACTTTAGCCATTAGGGACGTCCTCCCGACGTGAAAGGCGTATACAAATGTAATCTTGTTGTTGTTGTTGCTATACTTTACAGTGTATCCTGTGAAGCAGTTTGAGACGTCATCTCAATTTCCGTGAAAGGCTCTATAACAAATGCAAGTCAAGCATTCTTTAAAACTTAAACCTGTTCCTGACAGTTGGCAGAGGAACACCAGCTTTCAATAAACGAACTATTTAAGTTAAAGTAATTCTAAACACCGTAATCTACATCTAGAGTCAATTCTTATATGAAAAAAATGTGATGTTTTTTTACAACGTAGGCTGAATTTTAGGTCCTGTACTGTTATGTAAACATGGCTATTTGGATTGTAGAAAATGTAAACATACATGATAAATATTAGACTCTCAGAGAGGTGAGAATGGAGGTCTTGAATCATTAAATGGAACTAGAACATTAGAAGTATGTGTGTCACGTAGTATATTGAATGTTGTTCCTATGTAGTGGAACCAGTTTGTCTGACATTTGGCACATATTTCTTATTGTAAACACAATGATGGCAGAAGAGACCTAATTTAGGCTGAGTGAGCATCAGTAGAAACTCGCTTGACTTTTTTTTTCTATTTTTCCCTCTATCACCCTAATCTTGCTTGATCCAAGCCAGAAAGACACAATATTGGAATTTCCGTGTGTAGGTGGCATGCAACTCATTTTAGTTTGGATATTCTTAAGGGTAGTGATTGGATTCTGCATGTGTCAGACCCCAAAAATAGAGAAGTTGGTTATTTTTCTCAGTAATTACAATAATGTAATTATTGCAACCTGTGCGCCATTAATTTGATTAATCAAGAATTTGTTCTAAATAATAACTCTGTCAACAATGCAGTTACTTATTTAAGACCTAACCTGACTGGACTCACATTATATCTGCTACATGTTTGGCTTGCAAGGCTGTGAATTGAAACACAGCTAGATTGAATCCCTTCATAATCTTTTGCTTTTTCATTGTTTTCAAAGGCAATGCTACATGTGAAACACTAGTTGTTAAATTGTTAATGATTTGGATTGTGTTTCCTCGACCCTAGGAAACAGATATTATTGATTACAATTCAACTTTTTATTACAATTCTATTTTAAAATTTAAAAAGCAAACTATTGTCCTTCAGATGAGATGTTAACCCAAGGTCCCATCTGCTTGTTCCGTGGAGTGTCAATGATCCTATATCAAAGGTAAGGATTATTATTATTTATTGTTATCCTGTGGCTTTTCAATGATCTCTTTGAAAAGAGATGGAAATTTCTCGGTGTGTGATCCCTCAAATAGAATTGGTCATTCATTTTGTGCCTGTTTGTAAAACATTTCTATGGGCAAATTGGCTGCTGCATTGGCATCCAAATACAACCAATACTACATGTTATAGTATATCGTGTGAAGCAGCTTGAGACACCCTCCTGACATAAAGGGCACTATATCGTAGAGTCATAGTATATTACAACACAGGAGGCCATTCGACCCATCGTGCCTGTGCCAGGTCTTTGGAAGAGCTCTCCAAATCAATCCCATTCCCCCGCTCTTTCCCCATATGATTGCAAAATTTTCCTCTTCAAGTACCTATCCAATTCCCTTTTGAAAGTTGTACAGAAACAGGCAGTGCATTCCAGACCGTAACAACTCTCTGTGTAAAAAAGTCTCCTCATCTCCTCTCTGGTTCTTCTACCAATTATCTTGAATCTATGTCCCCCAGTTAAAATTTTAAATAAAACTATTATCAAATGTAATCATTATTTATTTGTATTTCTCTTTGGGCCGATTCATTCAGTTTTCAACATAACAGCAGATTAACAAATATTAACAATGGTGCTATATGAGCAGGAATCACATGAAGTATTTGTAAATTTGCAGTTTGCATAATTCAATTGTACTGGTTGTGAAATATCCGCATTATTGCTGTAATCCAATACAAAACATGATTGAAATATTTGTCGTGGCAATAGAGACCTATGACATAATTTATCTGAACGGAATCTACAAAGTAGAGGAGTGAAGGTTGTACCAGCTTTGTTGAAAAGGCGGGCTGTTCCATGGTAATTAGTCAATGTAGCTTTGTGTCACTTTATTTAAAGTTTACAATTTGGCAACTCCAGTTATAAAGAGCTGTCGCTGGGTCTGCAGCCATACAGAAGAAAGGCAGAAAGCCACAAGACAAGACAAACTTGTTGATCTAACCATCAATCTCTGCCTTCAGAGTTTAAACAATCCACCCGCAGGAATTCCCAAAGATCCAGCGGAGAGAGCTGGATTAAATTTCTTTACAGAACAAGTGAAGGCATTAGCATTTTTGGAAGGAAAGAATGGTGTGGATATTTTTGTGGATATTGCTCATATCTTGTCTCTGCATTGTTTTGTATCTCAAGAAAAGGAGAAAAAGGTAAGTTGAGTAATTAACTCAAATATTTTTCACTTTTTGCTTTTTTCTTAGTCACAAATAAGCAGAATCAATTCAACGTTAATATTGAGAACTAATTTCTAGACGTGTGGTAAAACATGTTTTACATAGTTTATTCACAAGTCAAGTAGCATTTATGTTAAAAAAAATTGATCACTCAATCCACGACTGTTTGTGGGACACTGCTGTGTGCCTTTGGCTGTCGCATTTCACTCACAAAATACACAGTAAATCCACTTAACAATATATACTGTGAAGCACTTTGAGACGTCTCAACGATGTGATTCAGCGCTAAATCAAATGCAAGGATTATTATTTTAAAACGTTCAAGAAAATGAGTTGACCAATAGCTATGAAAGCGTACAGAGAGACCAGACTATCCAAACTACGGCATTTGGAAGAAACATTTTACAATATGAGGATGATAGTTTTCTTAACAGTAGTCACATAACTGTACTAATTTGCTCAGACAAAAAACAATTGGAGGCAGCCAGCACATTTGAAAGCAATAGTCCGGCATCATTTATCTTCTTGTCCAGAAAGTTGTTCAGATCACACCTGGAGACCTTCCTCTATGACCTTCCCACCTCCCCTCTCTCCCCAGCTCGGTGCTATGCTCTGCCATTTTATAGTACTGCCTCGCGTAGAGGTCACGATATAATAATAATTATCCTTGCATTTTGATATAGCGCTTTTCATGATGTTTCAAAGCGCTTCATAGGATATACTGTAAAGTGAATTCACTGTATATTTTGTGGGCGAAACACAGCTGCCAATTGCACACAGCAGCGTCCCCCCACAAATAGTCGTGGATTGAAGTGACCAATTTGTCATTGTTTTTTTTCCTTGAGGGATTATTATTAGGCGTGTGGAATAAGGAAACTTGCCCAAGGTTTTGCCCTACCGGGAATTGAACTCCGGTCTCTCGCTTGCGAGGCGAATGCTCTAACCACTGAGCTACAGGACTCCTAAAGATACAAGTTGTTGTTGTTGTTGTCGAGTCCAGGTTCAGGGTGAACATCCATCTCAGGGTAAACAAAGTGACCATCACCTTCAGAGGCAATAGTGCTTTTCACGTATACCATATTTGCAGTGCTCATACCGAAGATTAGGGGTCACTGAACTTTACTATTGTGCCAGAAACCAAAGACTGAACTATTAGTGATGTTAATTATGTAGAGAAATCTTATCCCAAAGCATAAGGAGATTAAAAAAAGTCTGTTTGCATCAAGTGCAACAATTACAAAGTTAGGACTTGATTAAACTTGGTGAATTCATGGTGAGTTTTAGAACTGCCTGAAATGGGATCACAACCTAATTTGGTAAACGGAAAACAAATTCTAGTTAGTTTTTCAATTCATTCTAAATGTCAGGAGCACAGAGAATAGTGGAAGTTCTTGAGACTTTTGTGGAAAAGTGTGTAATCTTTTGTATCTCAAACAACAACCATGAAAAGGGTCATTAGTAGGACTGTAACTGGAAAGGGTTGAAGTCGAAGAAAAGCAGAAGAGAGACCGATCTACCGTTGAATATAAAACTGTGGGAAAAATCTTAAAATGGTGAAAACAAATGAAAAGATAAATCCATAGTTCATAAACGTTTCTGTCGCATTCGTTAGAAGGTTTAGCCGAGATCAATCATATTCAGGCTGGGCACGGCGAGGTAAAATTCAGGTCAGCTTAAATTAAGTTAAATTGCATGCTTTATGTTTGGGACGTACTCTGACTCAGCTACTTGGGGGAAGAGAACACATGAAACCTATCCTCTGAGAGTCAGGGTGAACGCTCAAGTGATTTGCTGGCTGGAATCCTTGCCAATTTTTGCAGTGGGTGTTCCTCCCATTTAATGATCCTTTTTTTCTATCGCTTCAAAACTGCTCGGCCAAGGCTTGCGTTAGATAGCAGGAGTTTTGTGTTGAACTTCATGTCACGACTATTTGCTTCAATAGCACGGATGGGGAACGTTACAGAAACTGCAGCATAAGTTCATCAGTCTCGCTTGGGACATCCCCTCCCTCCCTCCCTCTTTATAATTTTCCTTAGGAAATGTAAGAAATGCATGTTAAAATAGGTGGGTGTTCTCTATAAATAAATATCTGATTAACGTAGCAGAGATTACAATGCACTAGTTATGTGGCAAGATCAAGGTGGGAGGAAACAAAAACCGGCACGCACTCAACGCCTACGTGTTCTGCCTAAAGCTGTCTGTATTTGGTTTTGAGGTGTGTTTCCTCAGACCAAGACTGAACCAAGATTGCAGCAAAACCATTTACATGTATATAAGCGACTTTCGCATCATGCCTCAAAGCGCTTGACAGTGCAAACGACATTGCAAACGCCTTTGTCGGGATGCTCGTGTTTTGCAAGGCATGATATTAGCCTAATTCCCCTGATCTAAAGTGCTCAAAAATGGTCAGATTTAAAACAGAAGCTGGAACCAAAATTACAAAACGTCAACATCTGACAAGGGAAATACTTGCTCCAAGGGGAACACTTTGAATTGTTAAATATACAGACAACTATCATTAAACAGCTTGTGGTGAGCAAATATGCCTGGATTTAGCTCTCTCTCTGAGTGAGAATGTGAAGGAGGTTGAATGGAAAAGATGATTAAGGGAGGACAAAGAAATATGTTTGATCGGAAGTGAGCCAGATGAATGGATTTCAAACAAAAAATCAGAAAAACACAAGAGAAGAGTATGGGGAACAGAATAAAATACAAGGAAGAGAAGAGCATAAAGAAAGAAGGGAGCATCAGAGAAAAATAAACTGTATATATATGTTCTATATATGCACAGCCAATAAAACACTCCATAGAAACTATGGACATTTACAGCACAGGAGGAGACCCTTTGGACCATCTTATCTGTGCTGGCTCTTTTAAGAGCAATTCTTTGTATCCCAATCTACCTGCCGTTTCCACCTACTCCTTTTTAGGTATTTATCTAGTTCCCTTTCAAAAGCGCTACAGAACGCTAGCACATCCGACGGGCGCTGTACAAATGCAGGTAGTTGAACGCTAAAATGGATTCTTCCTCGACCGCAACTCCCGACAAGGCATTCCATATTCTAACTGCTCTGCGCACGAAAAGAAATTCTCCCAACCTCTCCACCAAGGAAAAACCTGGTCACAAGGGTACCGCGTGGTACTTTCTTGCGCGCTCAAAGTCCTTTGCGTTCAGGGAGGTAGAAAAAGAAGGGACAACCTGTGGTCCCCAGGATAATAATAATAATAATAATAATCCTTGCATTTGATATAGCGCTTTTCACGTCAGGAGGACGTCCCAAAGCGCTTCACAGAACACACTGTAAAGTGAATTGACTGTATATTTGTGGGCGAACGCGGCAGCCAATTGCGCACAGCAATGTCCCACAAACAATCGTAGATTGAAAATGACCAATTTAATTATTGTTTTTGGTTTTTTGGAGGGATTATTATTAGGCTCTGTGTGGAGTAAGGAAACTTGCCCAAGGTTTCGCCCTCTGCCTGGAATTGAACTCAGGTCTCTCACTTGCAAAGCGAGTGCTCTAACCACTGAGCTACAGGACTCCACAAATGTGTCTGATTGTGATGAAAGCAGGGTGCCCTTGCGAAAACGGTGAGGTTGCTGAAATGTTTGAAGCGATACAGCAACAGAGATCACATTGATGTCACAAGGCTGAAAGGAAGGGTATAAAAGAACAGAAATGAGATGTCATCCATATCACGATGGCCCCATTGGGTGTTGCCTCATGCACCCCCTTGTGGCCAGATCTGAGCAGCCACAGTGATAGACCTGGAAAAAGCTCTGAGTGCTGAGGTGCGATGAGCCACAGTCAGGGAGCGGGGAAATATCTATATTAAAAACCTATGCAAATTCAGTCTTTTAATCCTTTGATTTCAAGTCTTTTTAAATACTTGGAATGAACGACTTGAGGTTTGCCCATCGTTGCAGCTTAGGGATTGCATTCACAAAATAGAATGTCAGTTTCTCCGAACACACCATCCACTGTGTTTTTTTTGAAAGATCAACATTTTTTTTCTTTTTTTAAAAAATAAAACACACTGCAGCGTTTAAGGTCCCGGACTCAAGCTCTGCAGTGAAGATAGGGATGTAGTTTGGGACATGACATGTGTAAGCGACTGCCAGGATGGTGGAAGATGAACTGGATGGACCTTGGACTTCTTAAGTCTAGCAATTCTTATAATAATAATAATAATAATAATAAATAATAATAATCCTTGCATTTGATATAGCACCTTGTCACATCTTCAAGAGCTATTATTATAAGATATATGACTTATTATTATTAATAATTATTATTATTATTGTCCTTCCACTGATGTGGTTTTATCCCATTTTAATGATGAGTTTAGAGTTAACTGGATTTTTTTTAAATAACACAGAATGTCAAATGAGCCACCTCTCGATAAAGGTCTGGTCCCTTGGTTGGGACACGCTGTGGAATTTGGAAAGGACAGTGCAACCTTTTTATTGAAAATGAAGAGAAAGCATGGAGATATTTTCACAGTAAGAATTCTTTTTACTATTTTATTCTTTACTACTTTAAATGATTTTAGAATTGACTGCATTTAGAATTGAACGTGTTAATTGTGCAAACTCCCAAATGCATTATTTCCTTAACATTGGTTGCTTCTTTGAGCAGTATCTGTCATTATATATTATCTCATTGTGGGACCAGGTGTAGCAATTAGAGCACTGCATTCCCTGCTCAAAGTTCCTGACAGCGTGAACTTTTTCGAGTCCCAGCTCAGGAAGAGTAGCAGAAAACCTGGTCACTCAATCTATGACTGACAAAATATACGGTCAAATGCAAGGATTATTATTATTATCATCATCAAATATTATTATAGATATTATTATCTAACATGTGGACTGTCAATTTTTTTAAAAATTATTTTAATGTAACCTTATTTTAATCCCCATTACTGGTATGGTTGCAACAACTTTAAAGGATAACTGCTTACATTTCGCTATGCATCTGTACACGTTAAAACAAGTCAACCACACACACTGCCATCTAGTGTCACCTCTGTTTCGCACCCGGCTGAGTATCATCAATGAGAATACACAACAACAAGGGGGACCTCAGCGCTGAACCAAAGGCAGTTTAAACAATGTTAAAATCTGACCTTGCAATAATAAGTTACATAAAGGCCAAGAGAAAGAAGTACAGTAATCACTTAAACATCTCATGTTGCCATATGTGTCGATTCAGAAGGGAATGTTTTGGAGAAACTTGTTAATAATAATAATACTAATCCTTGCACTTGATCAAGCGCTTTTCACGTCTTCTCGACGTCTCAAAGCGCTTCACAGAATAGACTGTAAAGTGAATTGACTGTATATTTGTGGGCGGAATGCAGCAGCCAATTGCGCAGAATCTGCACTACGTACTGTACTTTTTGTGTTCATAGGTTCAAATGGCAGGACGTTTTGTGACTGTATTGCTTGATCCCCATTCATATGATTCCGTCTTGTGGGAGTCGACTGCAAAACTGGACTTCGCGGCATATTCACGTCTTTTAATGGATAGAATATTCGATGTTCAGCTACCTAACTATGATCCCCACAAAGAGAAGAATATGATGAAAACGTGTGTATTCTCTATATTTTTTTCGATATTTCGATATGTGCCTGCCACATTGTTAGTGTACTGCATCAAATATTACCCCCTTAAACGTAAACCTTTGTAATATTCTGTGTAATGTTTCCTCTAGTTTTGTCCATTTAGTGATGCCTGTTTTAAACTGCCTGATTATGGTCACTGATATCCTTGTTGATATTGCAAGAGTGATATGAAACACTGAAGTCTTTTGTTAACTAACCAATGGACTTTGGCGTATAAACAATCGAATACACCTCTGACTTTCATCGAGCCCAATTAAATAAGCTTCACGCGATTTCTTTAAAAGCACCAAGTACCCTCTGGAGGCTCAGCAATCTCTCGACTAAAACACAGAAGTATAAGGTAACAAATAAGGGTAGTGAAAAATTGTGTCATTAAAACTGTAACGATCCCGTGAGCTGCATCGATTTATACAGTACACACAATACACTGGACGTGGTGAAAATTGTCTACAATTCGCAGACAATTCAGCGTTCATGTCGCCTATTGAATTGTTCAAGAATCTAAGGTCCAGCATTCTGCTGCCTGCTATGTTGTGATCTCTATGGGGCAGACATTCTGCCTGGGTCTAGATTTACTCTATTCTCTTAGCACTTCAGGGGGTGTAGAATTTGGTAAAATCCTTAAATTCAGCCTTGCTCTTGAAACCGGTTTGAAAGATCTTACAGAAAATCAGCCTCAAAGTTAAAGCGGTCATGTGTCATCATGACTGCGTGTGTATCTGTTGGCAAACTGAAATGCTACCGAAAGCAATTCTGAGTCCCAGTTGGAATGTCTAAATAAAGGCACTGCTTCAAGCCAGGTTTTGTCAAGAAATAAAGTTTTGCTTTAAATCCCTGAAAACATAACCGCAAATTAATGGACGATCGGCCCCTTTTTGCGCATTTGCATCACATTTCACTTAATGAAAGTGACTTGGGGCTTTACAAACATATGCAAAGGTGAGGAAGA
Organism: Callorhinchus milii; assembly: GCF_018977255.1. Taxonomy (NCBI): domain Eukaryota; kingdom Metazoa; phylum Chordata; class Chondrichthyes; order Chimaeriformes; family Callorhinchidae; genus Callorhinchus; species Callorhinchus milii. The sequence continues at coordinate 12,389,831 of NW_024704759.1, read as the reverse complement.
TCAGATCTGCGATGAAGAGACGTGACTTGAAGATGAGCTGAAAATTGTTCAGCGTGAGATTGATTGGTGTGTGCGTATGTGTGTCAGAAAATGATCAGCTGCTTCATCAGAATGGTCAATGAACTATGACACCTTTATATGAAGGATCAGTTATTTATAGGGGGAGAGCACTCAAATCAGTGGAGAAACAAAGTCAGCCTTCTCCAAGGGCATGCGATATAAGACGTCATACGATTGGCGTGGGTCTACGGGGGTGGAGGAAGGGAACAAACTGAATTATTATAGAGCAGGTGGGAAAGAGAGAGGCTAAAGGTTCTGGAGGCTGACTCAGCAAAGATGAGCTGGTCTTAATTTTTAGTTTATTAGGCTTTAAAAGGGACCGGAAAAAAAGAATGACAACCGTACTGGATCAAAAGAAGAGTTAACAGTTCACTTGGCGCTTGAAAATATTTTATTTAGGGGAACAGGTAAAAAAAAAGTAGAACTTTATGGTCTTCGAAATGTAATGCAATATTACGTGCAATAAAAAATTATGTTAAGCCAATTAATGATATATTTTACCACCGCTTATTTCTAACATGCAGCGGTGACAAGAAACCAGCGTGGCCCCACTGGTGAAATATCACCTCATAATTTTGTATTCTGAAACGATTTCACACTCCAGCTCCCGCTATCAATTGCATCAACAGACTTTGTCAATGGGGTGATTGTGCATTCTGATGATCTTTCAGAACCAGGCTCACGCCTGAAGCATTCGTAAGTAATGGATTTCTTTCCTCTAGTGGGAAGACCTGAGCTTGCCACAAAAGGCGGAGAGAGAGAATGAGAGAGAGAGAAAGAGTGGTGAAATGGAGGACATTGAATCTTTAATTCAAAGTACAGGATTTGAAAATAGGTGCATCCCTCCCTTTCATTGCAAGAGAAATGTACAGAGAGATCATTTCTAGTGGAGACAGGATTCGATCCAAGAAAACAAATGCTCTTGAAGTCACGTCCCTTTGAAGACGTGATGTGGAAAGATCATAAATCTGGAAATGACAGAACTAGTTGCTTGGCACCCTTGAAAATTCACGTGCCCACTTCTCTCCTCATTCACATCCATGACTTTCATTAAATAATTCTGGACCATATAAAGAAAATTAAAGAGTTGACCTGTAACAGTTATGGACACTCAACCAACAGAGAATAGTTTTCTTTCAAAACAAAATGGTCCCGATATCATTACGCAAAAGACACTTATGGTAGTTAATACTGATCCTTTTGTATCTCTAAAGGCAACTGCAAGGGGAAAACCTTTCCACATTGACACAAGCAATGTCATCCAACCTCCAAAATGTTTTGCTGTCTGAAGCAAAGGGAACAACGAAGACGTGGATGAAAGAAGGACTATTTAACTTCTGTTACAACATCTTGTTCAGGTAAAGTGCTTTGATGGTGCATAAATAGTGCACACTTTGCTCGAAAATGTGGACAATACTAGACTGACTCAGTTGGTAGAACTCTTGCCCCTAAGTCAGAAGCCACAACCCGCTGATTCCGCTCAACTGGCAACGGCTTTCTGCATGTCCGCCCTCTGTTCCACCGTTGGTGACCGCACTTTTAACCACAGGCCCCGATTCTCTGGAACACTCTTCCTCTATCCTTCCGCCTTGTCCCTTCCTTCCCCATTTTCAAGTCTCGCCTGAAGAACTTCCTATTCCACCATGCCTACAGTCATGTCATGACTTGAGGTCTTAGCTCAGGTTGATGCTCCAGTGCAGTGCTGAGGTTGTGCTGCATTGTTAGAGGTTTTATATCAAGGACCTCTCCTCCTGTTCAGGTGGATGTAAAAGAACCCATGGCACTACCTGGAGAGAGAATGGAGTTTCTTCCATTGTCCTGGATAAAATTGGACATTCACTGCATAGCTCATTGTACAGGACAGAGAAAATAGAGAGTAAAATATATTATGTTCTACGTATTATATCTGAGCTTTTTTTAAAAAAAAGACTGATTAATTCAGATCAGAAACAAATGTTAAGTTATTTTGTCATTCAGGAGAGCGTATAATATAATCTTCATGTATACAATTAATACCTAGGAATGTGATTACTCCGATAACAGTCTTTCCCTTGCTTAATTAGGGCAGGATATCTTACGCTGTTTGGAAATGAACGTGAGCATAGTAATAAGGAGACGTCAAAAAACAAAGACAGGATTCATTCCGAAACTGTCTACCATGAATACAGGAGACTTGACCAACTATTGATAAAATTAGCCTATTCAACCCTATCTGCTGGTGAGTAATTAGCAAATAATCTGTAATATTCACAGGCCATCTAATATTGTTGATGGAAAAATAATAAATCAGAGTATCAGAATTTCATTTACGATTCCTGCAGATCTAATAAGCTTCCATGTTTATTTTGGTGATGATCGCAATAATGTCACATTTTTCTAAGGAACTTTAATTAAAATCATTTCCAGTGGTGCTGAAATCAACCATTCATTTCATTATTGTTAGATGAGAAGAAGGAAGCAGCTTCGGTGAAGAAACGCCTCTGGAGCTTACTGTCTGGAGAAAATCTCAATGGCAAATTGAACAGGAGCAACTGGCTCGAAGGTTACAGAAATCATCTTCAAGATTTGGAGCTACAGGATGACATGCTGGCCAGGGCAATGGTGCTGCAGATCTGGGCCACTCAGGTAACCAGTTATTGTGTGAAGGAGAAACTTTTCCGAGCATAAAGCAATGATCCTTCATTGCTAAAGGAGAGAGAGAGAGAGAGGGAGGGAGAGGGAATGCCTCTTGTGTTTTCATATCTACGCGAAATTAGATATGAATTAACGGTTTTCAAGTTAAATTCACTGCTTCAGGTTTCTTAAAAGCAATCTTCGGGCAGTGCCAGAGAACATTGGTTCACATAACGGCAATCAAAGCAGCTGAACCTGTTTACTGGGAAGGACTGTTAGAGCCAGGACACTGGATTCATTTAAGAAACAGATTGAACATGGCACAATCCGAAAAGAGAAGGCAGTTTCTTCCAGTGTCCTGGTCAACAAATCCCCCAAATAAAATTGATCACTCATGCCATGGCTGTTCGTGGACATTACTGATAAACTGGCTCCCACATTTCGCCCACAAAATACATAGTCAACAGTATATCTTGTGAAGACGTCTTGACGATGTGATAAGGCGCTGTGATAATATGAAATGCAAGGATTATTATAGATTCAAAGTGTCCTGGATAGCAGTTTCTTTAAAGATGGACTGTAAGCCCACATTAATAATAAAAATAACAATCCTTGCATTTGTTACAGTGCCTATATAATCGAGAACGTCTCAAAGTGCTTCACAAACTTGCCGTGAAGTATAGCAACTGTGTATTTGTAGGAATTAATATACTAAAAGAAACACCTCCATCTAGTAAATTTAAGTCTAGACAAGAGACAAAGCTATTTTTGTATAGTGGTTTGTGTGCAATCTGCAACTGAGAGTTAAAAAGCAATATTGGTAAACCAAAATTGCGAATAGCAAGACTACTCTGATAAGTCGTTTAAAATGTGAATTGGCAAAGGGAGAAGAGTATCTAAGAAAACCATTGCCAAGAAATTTGAAACATTTGTTTTCAGTCGAGGAAAAAAGAGAGGCACAGCATTTAGCACTTCAGGGAGCAGCTGAGCATCAAAGAAAGCTAAGTGCTATAAACATTACCCACGTCTGCTGAAACCTGGAGAAACACACACCGTCTTTTCAGTCTATTTCCCGTGCTAACAGGCAAGGGAGGCTTTCTGATGCATTTGTTACTATCAGGGATCATGCTATCTTCACAAAACAGCGCACATACAGAACGCGTGTGGTTCCAGGCCACGGGCAAGGGTTTTATTCAGCCAACCAAAACTATGCTTTTGGTCTTCCCTCACTCCTATTTTACGGCAGCAGTTTGCTTTTTTTTAAACTCATGATAGCAGGACTGTGAGAAGCTGCTTATTCTTCCCCCTTAGGGAAATATCTGAGCGAAAGTTATATTTGTCACACCCTGATGACTTGCTTGAAAATGTTGCATTGTCTCATTCATCTTCTGCTGCTTCTGAAGCAAATCGTGAAGTACACAGGCAAATGAAGGGCTCCCTTCTCCCTCGGCAGTTCTGCTTCATAACCACTAGGTGAAGCTTTTAAAGTCTTGGAATAGAAATGTGTGTCCTTGAGCAAGGTGCAGCCTTCCCAGGAGACAAAATGCTCATTTACTGTCATGAATTTTACATGACAGCCTGTCCGTTATTATTTAGCTTGTAAGCTGGCATTTTTAGTGGGTATCTGCCTTCTGAGGTGATTTTTTTTTATTTTAAGAATAAAGAAAATGGAAATGTGTGCTTGTTTTTAACCCCCGCATAGTGCCACTAAAACTGGAGAGTAATGATTTTGGTGGATTCAATGACAAAAAGGGATGTTAATGCAATAAGAACGCACCACTCTATAAGTTAGATACCAACTACATTTTTGAAATATTCAAGGCCTATTTATTTGAAAGTTTATTTTCCTTTAAAATTAAAATCCAAGCACCTTGAAGAGATTGTGGTCGAAAAGGCGTGTGCATTGATGACTTTTTTTTAATATTAATTTTGTTTATCTGTGCACATATTTACCACAACCACCTTGTAGAATTATTCATCACAGAAGTATTCCTGTTTAATTAAAACGTCATTGAGATTTCAGCTCTTTGTCAAGCTCAGCACCTGCTCTGCACCAGGCCCTCAGAAATGTCAAACACGCAACAGGAAGAGATCCAAAGCGAACAATCAAGTGAATAATAATAATCTTAAAAAAAAGTTTGTTAATGTTATTCTGAGGGAGATAATCTTATGTTGCAGTAAAACATCTCGTTATTGCTCCAAGCAAATGCAGACGGATCTGACATCCAACTGTTTTATTCAGATGCGATCGCAATCGAACATTTATAGGCTCTGTGAAAAAAACAGGTCTACAAACATGCCTGACATTCTTAAACCAAGATTTCTATTTATAGCTAGTTTGCTTAAAAATGCATCAACCAAACAACAGGATTTTCAGAAAGAGGAGCGAACTGGTGTCTTACGTTCCATAAATAGCCCTTTGAAAATTCAGGCCAAGTGCACATGTATTACCAGAGAAGTCATTGGAAACTTGTAATCCTCTTGCTGGGTGGGAGAAGCTAGCATTTGCCTCAAATCTCTGCTGTAGGCTTTGCCAGCAATGATTTCCACAAACTGTGATAATAATAATCTTTGTATTTGATGTAGCGCCTTATCAAGTAGTGGAGACGTCTCAAAGCGCTTCAGAGGATATACTATAAGGTGAATTGACTGCATGTTTTGTCTGCTTATGGAAAACACAATGTTCTAAGACTTTTAGTTTAGGCATACGGACTGATGCCCCAAAACATTTCTCATCCAAAGTCCTCTTTGTTTGCTACTGATGTTTTCAGGGTAACATTGGTCCTGCAACATTTTGGCTCTTGGCGTTCCTGCTGAAACACCCAGAAGCAATGACTGCAGTCCTGGACGAAATCAACAGAAACGGGAAGCTCCACGGAAATAAAATTCAATTTAATAATCCGCTACTTACCATCAGTCAAGATCTTCTCGACAACACTCCTGTCTTCGGTACAGTTTACCTTTTGTTCTTCAAATTTTGTTTTGCTCGTTTCAGAATCACAAGCAAAGAAAGATTTTTTTTACAGATCGTTTGTTACGCATATCGTCAAATTCAAGCATTATTATTTGTAAAGTAATGTAGTCCTCAATCTATCTATTGACCCAGCTAGATTTACATTTTTTTTAAACATCTTTAATCTCCCGTCACTCAAATTACATTTGAACTGTTGGAATTGCTATCTTTTGATTTGATAGTCTCGAGCTCATAAATTTTCCAAATTGACAATGCCGTATTTTAGATCATTGGTTGGACTCATAATCTCAAATTTACATACATGTATTTCTTTTACTGGCATTAGTCTTTTAAAGACAGTAACTGGCCTATTTGTATTTAATGCATTAATCCCTATATCTGCATCAAATACAGTTGAACTTCACTGTAACAAAAGAACTTGATGACTATGGATTAGTCTTTAATAATAATAATAAAAATAGCCTTTCACCTGTGTGATCTTGGTGTAAATCCACTGAAAACTGGTGGAATGAAAATGTCCTTAATAAGCATGTGATGTACGTAATGATAACCCACAGGAACACTGCTTCATTGCAATCTTTTCCAAAGCAGAGTTCTTGCAGATTGGCATGATCTAAGTCTCTGCATCTGAGTACACATCAAGGATTCTCATCAGCAGTTCCAACGGGTTAGATCCTAGAGATCCTTCTTACAGACCCTTCTACAGTCACCGAGATCTCAAAGCAAACAGCCCTGAGCTCATACCAATAGAGATAATACAAAATCAAGCTTCTATGTGTTAATTAGATAACTATTATTTACTGTAATGTGCCAATAATTCATTTGTTTTGCACAATACAATGCTATGTTTCCTTTGCTATTAACAGATAGCATTCTGAATGAAATTCTGAGATTGACAGCAGCACCCTATATAAGCAGAGAGATTCTTCAAAATATGACCCTCCGGCTAGCAGATAGCAGAGAATATAATCTCCGAAAGGGAGACAGACTTTGCCTTTTTCCTTATTTAAGCCCCCAGATGGATCCAGAAATCTACGAAGAGCCTGAGGTATTTTCTATGGCACTTGATGTCATACTTCATATCTTTTATTAGAATTGTCTCATAAAGGAATAATCGCATGTTAGTAAAATCGTATTAAAATGAAATTAAAACAGTTGTATCTCCATTCTTCTGACTCAGGCAGGCTTTTGAATGTTTATTATAAATTTAATGTCAAATGATAATTAAACCTAGTTAAAATGGCTTGATGTTTATTGTCACTGACCCATAAAACTACAAACAGAAACTGAACACAAACTTTACAAGCATTATATTAGCTTTATACAAATGCTATATTTGTTGGTAGTTCATTTGCTCTATTGGGTAATATTGCCTTGTGCCCTCTGTTCCACCATCGGTGGCCGTATTTTCAGCCACTACGCCCCGAAAATCTGGAATACTCCTTCCTCTATCCCTCCGCCTCGCCCCTCCTCCCCCAACTTCAGGTCATGCCTGAAGACCTTCCTCTTCAACCGTGCCTACAGTCACCTCCACCCCAGCTCAGCATCGTGCTCTGCCACTATCAAGTGCTCTGGGACGCTACCCTGTGTGAGAGGCGCTGTCTAAATGCAAGTATAAATACGCACATTTTCAATCACAGGCTGATAGTCTTAAATGCAATCGCATTGGGATAGCTGCTATCTTGGTTTTTAACTGGTAACCATTTCATCTTTGGGCCTGGTATCATATTATTCCAGAACACTCTATATTACCCCAAACGCTTTTATGCACAAGGCCCTTCCTAAACTTCCAACGATAACACTTGCTATTGATTCTTACAGAAATTTAAGTACGACCGATTTTTGAATGCAGATGGAACAGAGAAAAAGAACTTCTTCAAGAATGGAAAGCAGTTGAAGTACTACAACATGCCCTGGGGTGGAGGGGGCAATGTGTGCATTGCACGAGTGTATGCAATAAACAGCATAAAATTGTAAGTATATAGATTAAAAGTACAAACTGAATATGTTATTCCCTTTGAAAGCCAAGGAAGTACCATTTCATCACATAAATCATTCCAATTTACACCAGACGCTATTTATCCAGCTCAGCTCGGTGAGGGATGTTAATGCCGTGAAAGATCCATTATCAGGCACTTAGCCCTCCCCGTATAGTTTAGATACAAAGCAAAGTTTGGCTAATTGCATTCTCCACGTGCCAAACTGGCCATTCTGTGGCCTTTCCGAAACTCTTAAGCCTAGGCCTACTCTTCAGTTAAGGTTCTAGTTTCCCGTCCAGAGGCTGTCAGTTTGAGTTGCAGTTTTGCGTATGACTTGATTCTGCTCAAGTCGACTGGGGAAATCTTGACAGTCCTGGACTCATGATTGCAACAAGATCTATTGTCTTAAGGGAGGGAGTGCAAACTCACATTGCCCTTTCTGTGCCTCCTGGAGTCATTTCACTGAGTGGGCATCTGGTCTTGAGGTTTGACCGTCCCCAGCTGGAAGGCATTCCATGCTGGATGACAGCCTGCAGTGAGAGAACACAGGAAGCCAAAAAATAAAAATCAATTTTAAAAATCGAACAAATGCCGCTGCCAAACATATGCAACACTATCTTCAAGTACGACAGTTAACTTCTACGTAAATTCTCCAACATACTCTCGTTATTGATCGTAACAAATTTTCTTCTATTTCTTTTCTTTTTTATATATATACATATATATAAAACACAGGTTTGTGTTCATGATGCTCAGTCAATTTGATTTCCAACTCGCTGACCCAGAAGCAAGAATTCCAGTCTTTGATACAAGCAGATATGGATTTGGGTTGATGCAGCCTGAACATGATATCATATTCCAGTATAAACCAAAGGTTGAATAGACCCAAGGACAACTGAGAAGTACACATCGCAACTTAAGTTGGAGAGGGATAAGCAATTTCTGACACTTTATGACTTCACACAGCTGCTTTGAGAAACCTCCTAACACGAAAGACCCTATATCAAATGCAAGGATCATTATCATTTCCATTAATAACTTGCGTGAGAATAAACAGACAGATTCACCTGTATCTGCTTCTAACCAAATGCCTGGTAAGTGACCTTAGCTGGGGAGATCCTGTTGGAGTACATCTGCCTCCAAGCACTCGTGGTTTCAGATCAATAGTGAGCTAGCTGTCTTTTGTTATATTCAGTGTCTGGTGCACATTTGCTTTGTGTAAGTAGAAAATGAAAGTAAAGATGCTTCACTTATGCACTGGTACCAATGCTAAGAAACAGCCATACTCTCATCAGAATCCCCTTTATTAACATCACACAATCCATCTTACATTATTCTTCACATGCCCCATGGAGAGCACATGCTGTCAAAGCTCAATATTAATAAAATAAATTCCTGGGCTGGATCTAAACGTAAGTGCTAACTGATTAATGTTACCCCCAAAAACGACCATCTCCTGAAAGGCTCAATCTTTTCATTTAAGTGATCCACCCATGGAGTTCAAAATGTTTCTACATTGTCCAGAAGTAAATGGACACATTCCAATCAGTGAGAGAGAACTGTAGAAGCATATGAGCTCAAGCTGGGATGGAATAGAGACAGAGATATTTATGTGGAGCACAGGTTCAGAAGACAAAACTCAAATAATCTCCTTTTCAGTGCAGCTTCTTGTTGTGCCTTCTTAATTCATACGGTCAATCATTTAACTTAAATTCATTTGGTCGTCTTTCCTCTCCTCACCTCCCCCAGCTCCTACCCTCAGCTCAGGTGTCAAGCCTGGATTGTAAGCACCTTGGGAAGTGCTCCCAACATGAAAGGCACAAAATAAATGTTTATTTGTATTGTATTGCACAGTCAATTGTTCATCTAGTGCTGCATTTAAACTAGATTGTTGGAAGTGGGTACATGTTAACATGATGTTTGTATTTTTTCTGAGCTATTTCCGTGGAATCTTGATTTTATCTGTACAGTTTTATTCATACGTTTTACAGACTTTACAAAGGCAGGATGCTGGTTGAACTGCTCTTTTAAACCATACAGCACCACTTATTACCATGGCATCAAGTGGTTTTGTTTTGTATTATTTATATCAAAAAGTATTTAAGATTATAATAAATGAAACTATTGTTCATGTCACTCAGAACATTGATGTGGATGGGAAGCCTTCTCTAGGCCAGGAAGAAAATGCTAATATTATTTTCCTGAACCTTTTATCACCTCTTTATCTATTTGTTTTCCTTCCAAAATGCCATTATATATCATTGATTTTGTTTGCTGGCTGAGGGGAGAGGGTTTAATGCGTAAGACAATGCTTTCAACATTGCAGGCTGAAAGTGACAATTTTGACCATATAATACACTTTGCCTACAGATTAGCATTGTGCTCCTTTAAGTAACAAACACACTACGGCAGTACATTGCTAAGTGTACAACATGTTTGTGCTCAAGTGCAATAATTTGTTTATAGGTTTCATGATGTATACTGTACATGGATATATACTATATACACACATACCAGCAATTCACCCTTCAAGAATCATTGTTGAAATTTGTAATGATGTTACATTTTCAAGAGAAAATTACAGTCTTAGAACAATTATTTTGACTTATTTTGACCAATGTAAATGCTAGACCAGTCTCCAAAATCTAAGGTTTTTTTTTCACAGTGTTTATATTTGGTGCAATATTCTAACTGATATTTAAGTATGACTTCATGTATGTCTTATGTGAATGTAAAATGCACTTTGTTGTGAATTCATTGTTTGACAATTATTTTGTAGAAGTTCTTAAGAAAAGGCAATTGTCTGCATTTAAATAAGAACAGGAATGAAGAAGGACATATTTGAATCCTTATTGGGACAGAAGCATAAAATTGCACTAACCTAACATTTCACAGACTAAAACACAACAGGAAACTGCTTTGGATCATTCGAATATGAAGAGACAATCTCAATGGACAATAGATATAATACTGCAGTTAGTAACAGGTACTCACCAACCAAATACAGTCACAACACTTCACAGTATATCCTCCAAAGCCCTTTGAGCTGTCCTCTGGCCGTGAAAGTTGTTGTATCAAATGCTAGGATTATTATTTATTATTAAGACCAAAGTGGTTTCCTGTTGTAAATCAACAACATTTTAGTCAAATACAGATCTAATTCAGTTAATATTATAAGTAAAACACCAGCACAAATGATGGGACACAATTGTTGAGCACTGGTTATAGTTTGCGTTGCTGCCTTTCCTAATTGTGTCAGTCACATTCCTATATCCAAAATGCTAATGTTATTCATAATTTTGTGCTAAATTAATTATTGTAATAACTCATTCCAAGTGTTTCACTGCAAATTGCCTCTCAAGTGAAATGTTATTGTATTGCTGTTCAGTTCATAGGAACGTTATTTTGAAGAAAGTTTACCCGATTCTGTCGGTCTCAGTACGACAATTTATTTTAAAAAACGATTCATATTTTTTTTCAAAATTGTTCTCTCTTACCTGCGGTGCTCACTCCACTAAACATGAAATCAATTCTCAGAAATACTAGAGAAGATAGTTTTTTTAAAATATAAGCGTACTGTGCCAAACATACAGATACAAGACCTGCTCAGTGTAATCTATTTGAATAATATCTCTGAAATGCACCTGCAGTGTGCCTTCAGACATTAATCCACAAACAGTAAAGGAGCAGCAAATAATAATTCTTTGTCAATGTCATCCTCACACACGGATTGATTAATGGAGGCATTTATTGCACTTTTCCAAAAGTAATTATGATTACTTATCATGACAGTAGGGCAGTACACAGCAGGCAAGATTTCCTTTCGTCACCAATCAGCAATTTTACTATAGGCCTTGTTAGCAGAGTTGCGTAATAAATGTTGAATAAATTGCAATTGCTTTATCAAGTACATGTCACTGGAGTTTACATTGTTTAGCTGGTGATGGATGGAAATAGAACAAAACCCAGAGAAGTGAAGACATCTTCTTTTAACTTATTTCCTTGGTATATACGTTTTGTACAAGGCCATTTTGCAATTTATTTGACAGGGCATTTATTATCCTCTCCTTGTTCTGCTCAGCTTAGTGAAAAGGTTCAGGATGCAACACAACATACCTCGTCCCCAAAATATACAGTCCACTCACTTTACAGTGTATTCTGTTAAGCACTTTGAGACGTCTCAATATCTCGACTTGATAAGGCGTTATATCAAATGTAAGGATTATTAATATTATTATTATTAGGACTCCCAACCTCTGTAATACAACAAAGGACTTCTGATGAGATGTGAGCACCCTCCCCTTCCCCATTTTGCTTGGATCATATTTCCATATTGCTACAGAAAGCTGTTGAAGTTTCTAAACGAGCACAGGAAGTAGAGCCTACAGTTTAAGACTGGCTGCCGCAACACAGTCTACCCAAAGCACAAAATTGTTTGCTTCGTACACATTGATTTTCTGAACTATTCCAAGGTTTAATGGAAGCCCCATGAGGCGTTCGAGGATTCGGTTTCATAAATGCATCCTGATAGCATCAACACATGTGAAAATAGAATATAATATGTCTACTTAAATATTATGCAACAGAATGATTTTATAGAATTGTAAAGAACATTATAGTCTTTTAAAAATATTTTTTTCCCCTCCAAATCCATCCCCCCCACCCCACACACTTAGGGTTAGGGTCACACACACACCACTGACATCCAAGCTTTTAATAATAATAATAATTTTTGCATTTGATATAGCCCTTATCATGTCACAGAGATGTCTCAAAACACTTCATGCAATATATTGTAAAGTGAATTGACTGTGTACTTTGTGGCCACAAATCTTTACTCAATTCCCTAACTCAACTTCCGTGTGGCTGCATCGGAAAGTCACCTTAAAAATCTACCTCTTCGACCAGGCCTCCACCCTTCCCGGTAAGACTACAGGAGAGTGTTTATCTGACATCCAACTTATGAATCCAGCACAAGCTTGGGATATAGAGGCTGATTCCGAGCTGGTTACAAGCTGGTTGCAGCCTGGCAAGTTTGGCTGCATTTAAATTTCCAGCCCAATATTGTGCATATCCCAGATAAGACTCCCTTAGGCTAAAGTCAGAAATTAAATCAGCTATGTCTCAGTCCCATAGGTAAATTGTATTCAACATGCCATAAGGAAATTGCTATGTGAGAGAACATTTGGAAAACCGTCAAACAATACCGCGTGCCTCTTCCACAAATCCGAACGCTGAAAATGTATTGCTATTCTGTGGCAAACCATCTTATAAGGCAACACAAATAAATGTGCCCATGTCAACGACTGTAAGAAGCAGTAATGTCTCATTCCTCTTCTCAGTGTGAAGCCATATTTATTGCACACTCATTAAGTCATGGCATTTTAAAACCCTTACAGCAACACGGGCACCTCTGAAAGAAACTCAGCGAAATGAATAAAAAATGCTCATTCTCACCGCAGTATTCCTTAATCAATTGAAATTCAGATAGTGATTAGACTGTGAACACTCCACCCAATCCACCGCAGACCTGCCTACTTCAAAGAGGGGCCTACAGAACATACAACTAGTCATATGGTTCTGAGTCAACTCAACAACTAGAGCTGTCAAAGTCGGTTTGCTTATCAGCACAAGAACATAGAGCACAAATTTACGTCCGTTTAGTTCTGTTGCCAACATTGGCAGATTCACAATGTGAAAGACTCCTTTGTGTACTTTTGCCCCTTGACACAGTTCTCCTTGAATTCTGGGTCTTACTGCAGCCATTGTCAGACCGTGGACCTATCAGATTAATGTGCAGGCAGCGTCTCGTTTAGTGATGGTGATAGCTAAAGGCCAGTTAGGGGTTTCCCAGAACATTATCAGCCGAGGGAAAAAAATACACTTCTTATATCTTACTGTCAACGAATTTTGAAGTTAGAAGTGACAATCAATAAACTGATTCAATAACCAAATTAATATTTCGAATTGCATTCAGAGCACCAGGGTCAGCAGTAGTCACAGTGGATTATCAAATTTGACCCTCGTCTATTAAACTAGGGCAACTCTGGTTTTAGCTGGGACTGCATTTGGGAACACAAGTTCCCCCTTTCTATTCGAAAAGTTTGATCAAAACTGTGAACATTAAAGCCATGTGGTTGTTACTTTACATTCCCTCAGCAATTTCTAGCATATCCTATTTCTTAAATTGTAAAGACAAGGTTTCTCCTCCACACACACACACACACCACCTCCAACCACCCACCACCACCCCCCACCACACACACTATGCCTTTTTTAATTCCAGCGTTTCGAAATTAAACTGAAGATTCATTTGAAAGTATTAAGCACGGTCAATTATAAAAACTAATACATGTGTAATTGCGGAAGTAATTGCATGGATTGACTAGGAAAATTGAATAATTAAAGGGCATATGATGACCTCAGTGGATTACGGTTGTCCAATCTTGTACTAACCTTGTAAATCCTTTAATCTGCCTCTGCACAACAATGGAAAGAGATAAAAGAGATTAAATGGGATCTGAGTTCAGGAACCCTGATGTGTGTTTGGCGGTGGCCTTCAGTCAGCTAACTATCCGTACTGTGTATGCAAAGCTTTTGGAACTAGAATTTACATTAAAAATATCTGATTGACAGAAAATACAAAGCCAACAGCTATCAATTTGCAAAAAGAAAATATCTTTGTTCAATATGCTGCTGTAATACTATTGTAATAACATTACTTTTCTGTGAGGGTCTAAATTAATTTAATGCTTTATCTTTTTTATAAAAAAAATCTTTTTTTTCCCCCTTGAATGCAGTGACTCATACTGGGAAGCAGTCCATAGCTTCAAGGAACTCTCCAATTTACATTAATGTCCCTAGGTTGACCACAATTTCATTGGAATCAACCCAATCCTCACTGAAAGTCTGTGCATGTGCACTTTCAGTAGGGAGTCCGGACTGAGTTTCTTTTCCCTGCACTGAGGTCATTTATAGTCTCCCCCTCTGCTATTCAGGCTGAAATTACTTAACACACTAGAAGGACTTAAACCCTAGCATTGATTCATAACACAGTGCTGCACTGACGAAACCAAAAAAAAAAAAAATTACATTTGTATAGCTCTTTTCCAGTCCTAAACCACTGGGGGGGAAAACACGTTTGGCGAATAAACTCCAAAAGGAAAGATATAGGTAGCAATGGTTTGAGTTAGTGTTTTAAAAACAGGAAAAAATTTGAATCATAACTTTAAATTTACCGTATTAAAATATTATATTTGGACTAACTTTCTTTCACCAAATTATTTCTCGAGTGTCTATACCCAGTATTTATGGGTTTACAGTCAAAATTATAAGAAGTAAAATTTCCATTTTCCACAAATTCTGAAATGATTTCCTATGAAGCGCGGCTGTACAAAGGTAATTTTGTTGTTGTGTTGTTGTTGTTTATTCTACAGTCCTTGTTGCCCATAGAGAGCTATATCTAGCGCTGTGCTAGTATCAATCTGACCGTATAAATCGCTATGAAAACCTCCCACGCTATTTTGCTGTGCTAAGGCTCTCAGGTTATCACACAATATTTAATTTTCTTCATTAGGTTTGAGGTAGTATTATTCCTTCGAGATTAAACCTTTCAATCATAGTCATTTCATAATGCTAAGATTTTAATTGCCCACTGAAAGCAAGAAAATGAGTGCCCCCAAAACACTCTCATTTATCCCATCTGTTGTGTACTGAAGGGATCAAAATATGTTTGGGTACAAATGATGGCTCAAGAATTCATCAACATATTCTTTGTATAAAAGTCTTATTTCCTGCTGATTTGAATAGCATTTTTTTTTTAAAAAAATTTAGAATCCGTTTTGTCCCAGGCTGGTTCTGTGATAGAATTAGCTTTCCCAGGAACTATTTCCTTCAAAGCACAGCAGGCAAGAAATGTCAAGCACTGATGCAACCTGCAAAAATGTAAGATACCAGATACGAAGTAACATTTTGCATGATTTTATTCTTGGAGAGCATTGCCTTATAATTCATTACAGACTCGATGTAAATGGTGAAACCTTGTTTTCAGCGTTGGGAATCGGTGGATTGACAACATCCACTGCTGTTAAGCTTTAGGTACATTTTGTACGTTGTAATGTTTCATAATGTTTTGTAATGTTTCATATGCTTCATCGAGAGTCCCCCATTAAGTGCCTCATTTAAACACTGTAAAATTTAGGTTTCCTTGATTTTTTTTACAGCTCATCTTCTACACACAAGGGAACAGTTAGTTTACTCTGCTCTGAAATCTTTTCTCAAGTATATTTAAAATGAACGCAGTATTCTAGATGAGGTCTTACTGTTGCAATATAAAGCCTTATATAAGAATAGCTTCTGTAGAATTCTTATTTTGTTCACTACGTTATGGTCTAACTTAACTGATATGCAAATAGCAAACTCTCTCTTAGATCTTTATAATGGGATTTCCAGCTGCCGGTTTTAACTTTAATAGAATTGTTTCTACGTAATATAGATATAATTCTGGCCTGAGCAGTGTTTGTTCATTAGTTTGCACAGTCCCTATATCCTACAATATTGTTCTCAAGTTCCTCTCCCCCACCCCATAGAGCTTCTATCATTGTGCTTTGAGATGTCTCCAGAACATGATAAGGCGCAATAACAGATGCAAGGATTATTACTACCATTTATCAGCGCCTTCTGTTTTCTGCACTACTACTAAACCAGTTTTCAGTCCATCAAGCTAAGTTTCCATTAATTCTATACTCTTTAACCTTCTTTAAAATGCTCACATGTTGGAACATTATCAATTGCCTACTTGAAATGTAGCGCAATGCCCTCATTGACGAGTATTCAAAGAATTTCAGCAGAATTGTGAAGCAAGATGTATTGCTACTAACCTTTATAGCATCTTGTCCTCTCTGGATGAGCACAGTTAGGATTTTGTATAATGCTCTCAAGCATTACAGATGTTTTCAATAACAGAATAACATTTGCCATCATCCAGTCCTCAGCTTTATCGACAGTGTTTATGGAGCTCTTAAAAATGCTAATGAGTGTCATCCATTTTATTTTACGTTCTCTAGCTGGATCCTCTAATTCTATGCTTCTGTCCTAGAATTCTCCTAGTAGGTACTCTTCTCTGAACCTCTCTAACACATTGATATCCTTTTGAAGGTTCAGTGTCCAAAATTACACACAATATTCTAAATGTAGCCTCACCAGTGTTCTATATACAAGTTAGGAATAACTTCTGTTGACATATTCAAATGCCCTTGGGATGTAACCTAGTATTTGATTAGCTTTGTTGATAACTTCACATTGACTGGAAGTTTTCAGGAAATTATCCATAATCCCACATAAATCCTTCTCCTTCTTTTATGTCTTATTGCAATGGGAAAAAAGGTTTTAATTTGAGTAACACTTAAGTGACCAAAGTTAATCAGCAACTGCATTGTTTTGCAAATTCTGTTTTTGTGTTTGAAGGTGAATTGCATTTGCCATTTTCCGTATCACAACAAAGTTTGTTTTTGATTTTGATTCTGAAACTGCCAGTGACTGTGGTTTCTCTAACTCTTTTTTCACAAAACTGTCCTTACACTGCCGTGCGCAATTGGCTGCTGTGTTTTACCACCAAAATATACAGTCAATTCACTTTACAGTATATTCTGTGAAGCTCTTTCAGGCGTCTTGAAGACATGATAAGGCGCTATATCAAATGCAAGGAATATTATTATTATTATTGTTATTATTACTCTGATATCTTCATTTCAAGAGGGATTTCCTACCACTCCAAATGAACTCCAACTGATCGTCGTGAACTGTTCGTCAGTTTCGGATATGGCAACAAATACTCTGCTATGAAAGATGGCAATGACATCAGCAAGTCTTCTGTTGTGTGTTAAAAATAACGCGCACACACACACACATGATCTGAAACACATACAAAGAGCTATACATTGTCAAAATTCCCCTAGCACAATATCGCTCACTGCATGTTCCACTGTTGTCTATAGCTGTCAAGCCTGTCAACTCATACAGTTAGATTCTCCGTGGACTGAATTGTTACCTTTGTGTTCATAACTATTTGGATGCACAATGTTCAGCGCAATTTCATGGTGGCAATCACTAAATTTCTCAATGGCAGTGGACCGCATACAGAGTTTGACCCAATTTGCCAAGGAAGGACAAATAGGTGATGTTAATAATTCCACAGCACTATTTTGAAGAAAAAAATAACATTCTCCCAGTGTCCAACCTAATATTGTTTCCTCTATCAAATTCTGATCATTAATTTTAAATAATCTCATTGCTGCCTGTGGGGCACGATTGCCACGGTTTAGCTGCTGTATTTGTGTGCATAACATTCACTTCAAGCCCAAAGTAACTCATTATGTAAAGCACTTTGGAATATTTTGACAGGATGTGGCAGAAAATGAAACACAGGATTATTTATTTTTAATTTACATTCCATACACCGAAATTAGCTAGTGTCAACATCAGTTAATATGCCTACTGCTTAATGCTAAATGAAAACACTTTGAATTGTATACCTCGCAATATTGGAAACATTTGTGAGTGCCAAACAGAAACATGAAGATATTGTATATCAACTATTCAAGTTATTCAAAACTCTAGCTGCAATGGGGGAGTCAGCACCTGAATAGACATGATGGGCTTCTTTTTGTGCTGTAAAATACTCTATGATTCTATGACCCATTGAATCTTTTAGTGGCTTTGACTGAATATTATTGCAAGTCCAGATCTATCATAATGGTAATTAATCGTGCGCACTTTGTAATCCTGCTCCTGCTGCTTAGATTAGCAATGTCCAAGATAGCACGCAGCCTCCTACCAGTAGACTGTTCACCGGTGTGATAGCATAAATGTCTACGGTGACGTAAAACACCTGTCATGGTTTATGAACAACATTTCCATTCCATCACCTACGGTCACAGATGTACCCAATTAGGTTGTGAGTCAGAAGTACGGTGGAGGGCAGACAAGGCAGCAGTCACACAACTGAGCGAAGATGACGAATGACCAGCATGCACAACAACAACAGCAACAATTTGCACTTTTATAGCGCCCTCCATTGCAGGGTAGTGTCTCAGAGCGTGTAAACATACAGTGTCTGGAGTGTTTTTAAAACAAAAACCGTGTGGTGTGTACTTTAATCACAACGGTACGAAAAAAAACTGAGCTGATCTTCCCTATCTCATACGATTCATCTTACCCACTGGACTGTGATTTTCAGCCAGTGCCATTGGATAACATCATGTTTGATGGGCTTGTCACTACAATAATTCCTTTGACATTTAAAGTACCCTTTCAGCACACACGGCACTAGGGTGTGTATGTAATAATTACACACATGACTTCTCAATGTGTTTTAAGCCTTATAGCAGGCTGATGCCAGGTCTTTCACTGCTCTTGGCTTACTGCTGATACAGTGCAGTATTCACCATTTCAAGTCAAATGAAGTTAAACCAGGACCAATTATGGTCTGACAACCCACTGAAGTTACCATGTTTGGGTGGGTTCGAGGTTTGTGTTTCATACTCACTCACCCCTGCTTAAAATGTTAACACTCTCATAAACAAATCAGGTTGAAATAGATAGATCTTCACCTTCATTTGACAGGTTCGAATACATTTTTTTTCTGCCCTTGCCCTAACGCTGGAGCTGCTTGTCAGAGGAGGCCAAAATCCACCTTTGTTCCCGAATGCACACACTCTGCTATTGCATGAGGACTGACATGTGGGACTGTGTGTTGAATACTTTTGCCTGTCCAGGTAAACATGTTAGCTCGCTCTAATGGGTGTTGTGAACGGATAGACAGGTAGTCAAATGCGCACAGCAGTGTCCCACAAACATTAAAAAAAAGAGATAGATGGACAGATATCTATCTATCTATCTATCTATCTATCTATCTATCTATCTATCTATCTATCTATCTATCTATCTATCTATCTATCTATCTATCTATCTATCTATCTATCTATCTAATAGATAGTCAGATAGATGGTCAGACAGACAGACAGACAGACAGACAGACAGACAGACAGACAGACAGACAGATAGATAGATAGATAGATAGATAGATAGATAGATTAGAAGTGGGAGCAGGTTGGAGAGGAATCAGCTGCAGTACAAAAGGGACCAGCTGGGGCCGCCATTCCCCCTCTCAGTGTTTGCTGGATTACGAGCTGCTCTGGAGCTGGGGAGGGCTGGCAGGATGGGAGGCAAACCTTTCCCAGAGCTGGACTAGACTGGACTTGTTGATCTCCATTAACGGGCAGCGGAAATAAATCAGGAAAGCCTTTATTTTTTCCCTTCCCTCCCTCCCTCCCTCTCTCTCTCTCTCACTCACTCTATACCGTGGAGGATTACTGGTGAAGATTGCAGAAGGATACCAACTGGGCTGGACAGTGGAGAGAGAGAGAGAGAGAGAGAGAGAGCCTGGAGCTTTGCAGGAGGAACGCCTGGCTCCCGGTATGATGGTTATTTAACGTTGCTGCTGTGGAGAAGGCGTCCACATCTTCACTCCGGAAGGTCCAGACTGATCCAAGAGGATTTTATTCCTCACTACAGAAGGAGACCCCAAGGTTCTCGCACAAGGTTCGTGAAACCCATCATTAACCCGGGCAGCTGCAGCTGGTCATTTCTGGCAAGGATGCCATCTACGTTTGCCTGGTCTGCATATGTGTAACATATAATATATATTAGGATTTCCTTGGGTAAGTGTGTGTGTGTGTGTCAGAGAGAGAGAGAGAGAGAGAGAGTGTGTGTGTGTGAGATAGAGATGGAGTGTGTGTGAGAGATAGAGAGAGAGTGTGTGTGAAAGAGATGGAGAGATAGAGAGTGTGTGCGAAAGAGAAAGGGATAAGTGTGTGTGTGTGTGTTGAAGATGTGAAATTCTTTTATTCTCTGTAAGATTAAAACGTTGGTAGAATTGTTCCAACGCTGTGTATTTTTTTCCCCCCTTTACTGTTAATGAAAAAGAAGATAGACATATGTTTCGGTGAAGGAACACACACACATTATATATATATATATATATAATATGTGTGTGTACTTAGTGTGTCTGCCTGGATGTGACCCAATTGTAATGAGACAAGACCTTCCCGAATGGCTTGGTATTAGTTGTGTAGAGACTAAAGCAGGTATTGGAACAGAATTGTCACTTTCATCTCAATTTTAAGAGGGGTTGAGGGCTTAACACTTCTTTTTTTAAAAAAAACACACACAAGAGTAGGGATTTTTTTTTATTATCGCCCCCCCAAAAAAAAACCCAAAGAAAATCTTTTTTTTTTTAAACATAAATTGCACAATTATATTTCTGGGTACTGAGTCCTGTCCTGTCAGCCCTGTGATTACCTGATCAGTAAGGATGGCGGAGGATTCCTGTTACATGGGGGAATATTAGCACTCAGCAGAGATTTCAACACACAGCGCAGGTTTGCATTGATGAAGCCAGGGAAGCAATTACATCTAAATACAAGGATATATCCATCACTCATCCTTAAATGACCTCTGTCAAACTTTTGTCGCGGTTTTCAGCTTTAAACACCGCGGTGAGTCACATTTAAGAGGATAGAGAATGGATGGGGAGACTGAGATACCATAGTCACAGTTTGAAGGGCGATGAGGGGAAGGTTTTTGTGAACTGCTTCTCTCCAAATGAGCAGCTCCCAGGCTAAGGTTTGCTTGCAATGCTGAGCATCAATGTTGTGAGTGCTACTTGCAATGCTGTGAGTTTCTAACATTATATAATACACACACACATATATATATATATATGCTTTCTATCACCACTCACCAAGTCTTTACACACACACACATATATATATATATATATATATTCCTTAACAGTCTGTTCCTCATTTGCACATTGTTTCAAACCCAAACATTTGACCGTTGAGTTGACAAGGTCAGGGTTGTGTACCTAATGTTGATGATGAAAAACCTAAATCCCTTCTGACAGAAGCTGTTTTTTGTCGCCACTCAACAAAAAAAAAAGGTCTTTTTTTTTTCTCTGGAGGGGGTTTTGCATATAAGAGCACTGAACCGTATTTGCCTTGAACGCGGTAGTTCCAAAAACCCTGGGCTGTGTTTTGCATTTTATTTTTGCAAGTCAAATAAATAGCTTTCCATATATATATAATATATATAGACAGGGTTCGATGGAGCCACTGTCAGTTGTGCAGAAATGTGACTTTCTCACTTGTGGTTTATATTCGGGGGGGAAACAGATCGCAAATACCGAATGTAAAGGGAGATTCACATTAATTTATCATTTATTGTTGTCATTACTATTGTGCAGTGAGAGTCTTGTCTCTTTGAAGGCAACTTCAGTACACGTTAAGTACGAGGGAGGGCAATGGAATGGATGATTGACAAATAATTGTGGGGGGGGGAGGGGAGGGGGGAGAGAGAGAGCAGTAAATAGCACCAGTGACTTTGAATAGGGAATTTGTTTTAGAAATGTCTGGTATTTTCCTGTGCAATCCTAACAGTGGGAACTTTACCTGCACGTTTATTGCATTGCTCGTTTTACATGTGACAGCTATGCACCAAAGTGCTTTCAATTCCTAGAGGTAAAAATGCGACGAAGTTAGGTGGGTTTTTTTTCAAAGAATGTTAATCCCTTTCTCGACATGTTGGGAGCATTCTATTGCTTAAATTCTAATTAAATATCATACAGACGATATTGACTTCGTGATGCAGACTGAACCCCTGAACAGCATAATTTGGTCACTTGAAAATAAAATGATTCAAAATGATGTGGTTGTCTTGTGGGAAGGGGGGGGGGGGGGTGGGGGTATGAATGCAGAAGCTTGAGTATGTCAGACACGTTTAGTTTTCAGCATATGTATAGATTTTTTTTTTGACAGGGCGCTATATCAAATGCAAGGATCATTATTATGTTTTTTTTTTAAAAAATCATTATTGCAGTCTATGTGCAGTGCAACAGCTTGTAAGATGCAATGAGATGAAAGTAACTGAACTAGTTTAGGAATGGAAATCGATTGTTTGCAAATGGTCCTGGATTTTTGCCTTCAGGACGTCAGGCTCTCTGAATCAACCTGTGTGTGTGTGTGTGTGTGTTTGTGTGTGTGGACTCGATTCTAAATCTATTGCCAGTTTAAAACAAAAAAAAAACCCACTAGCAATTGACACTGTCCAAGATGGTTTGCAATGTAAGCAAAGCTCAGATGATTCAAGCTACTGATGATGGTCTATAGATTTTATAAACATGTTAACTTGAAGTTTGTGAAGATGGGCAAAGAGAAAGAGGTGGGTGAGATGAGCAGACTGCAGTGTTCACCTGTTCCTGCACAAACATTGAAAACGAAGGTGTTGACCATCAGATCAGAATGCTGCTATGTATTGATTGGAATAATAACTTTGGAGAACACAATTACAGTCCATTCTTTTGGCTTGCAATTCAACACAAGGTGGGGGGGGGGGGGCTGGCCGTGTGGTTATTTGTTCCTGGTTGGATTTTATTTATATATATATATATATTAAAATAAATCAGACATTTCTATGTAGCTCGTGGTGGTGGAGTCGCTGCAGTTCAGGAGCCAAGCAGCTGGACAGCGCTCAGAATCCCTCCTGCACTAAACAACACACACACAGCTCTGTCCATTGAGAGATAAGGCAACTCAGACACACACACACACACAGATCTGCTTCTTGAGCAGCTTAAACGAGCTATTTGTTCCTCTGATTAATGGATAAACCTTCTCCCACCGGTAGTACTGTATTGTACTTTACCTGGCGTTGTGCTTAGATGCTTTTTGGGGTGTTTTTTTTTTTTTTCGAGGTCATTTGGGGGCGTAAGAAAGAAACATTTCCCATCTTATTTTTTTGCAGCCTCGAGAGAATGGATGTAAAGTGAAGGAGCCCAGATGAAGATTGCATACTGACTTCTGATTATTCCGGGGGAGTGGGGGAGCCAGTAAAGTGTAAGCATTTGAGATTACAGCGGTTTTGCTGGTTAGAAACTGCGGACAGACATGCCTGTGGGTATCAATAAAGAAGGATCTAGGTCCACCAACTCCCTACCCCCAGATCCCATGGAGATCATTAGGAGCAAGGCCTGTTCCAGAAGGGTAAAACTCAATGTTGGAGGCCTGGCACATGAAGTACTCTGGAGAACCCTGGATAGGTTACCCCGAACACGACTGGGCAAGCTCCGGGATTGCAATACCCACGAGTCCCTGATGGAGATTTGTGATGATTACAACTTGGAGGAAAACGAATATTTTTTCGACCGTCACCCGGGGGCTTTCACATCAATCTTGAATTTCTATCGCACGGGCAAGCTGCACATGATGGAAGAGATGTGCGCCCTGTCCTTCAGTCAGGAGCTTGACTACTGGGGAATAGATGAGATCTACCTGGAGTCCTGTTGCCAGGCCAGGTATCATCAGAAAAAGGAACAGATGAACGAGGAACTGAAACGAGAGGCTGAGACGTTGAGGGAGAGAGAGGGGGAAGAATTCGATGACACGTGCTGTCCAGAGAAAAGGAAGAAACTATGGGACCTCTTAGAGAAACCCAGCTCCTCAGTGGCTGCCAAGGTAATCATTTGGTCAATTGAGTGCACACATTGTATTCTAACATAAATTACATTCATATATCGATATAATTTGACGAACTCTGTTCTGAAAGCATGTAATACATTATAGAGAATCAATTTTAACCAACTTAAAATTAGTTTTGCATACATTTGTATATTTGAGGCTTGTGTTATGATTCATAATGCTGTTGGAGGAAACAAATTCATATCAAATGTTTCATAAAGATGGTCATTTTGGGTTAAATGCATTGTCCTTTTAAAGCCACTTGTTTACCTGTAGATTCATTATTCAGACTTAAATTGTGTTTGTGTTCAGTTATGTAAATTTGTCCTAACTGCTTTTCCTCCCCCTTCCATCCCTCATTCCACTGAAATACAGCTATTTGAAGAAGCTTATGTGGTGGGAAAAAGTAACTTACAATAACGTTTTATAGCCATATGACCCTGCGCACAATATACTTTGAAATGTTATTGAAATTATTTTTCAGCAAAGAACGGGATCATGCATCAAGTATATTGTATAGTAAGACATATCTTAGTATAGTATCTTAGCACTCAGTAGAAATGTTCAGCCACTTAATGAAGAGACAGAACTCAGGCTAGTTTATCTTACACTGAGGAATGTCTCTTGGCACTCATGTTTGGAAGATTTTCTGTTATTACTACACGTAATAATATTTAGACATGAGCCTCCTCATTGATTGGGAGTAAAGATCTTCAGTGCCATAACTCCAGTCGTTGTGTTTAAGTAAGGTTGGTAGCGGTTTTAGAATGGTTTGCGAACGGGAACTTACCTTTCCACATGAAACTGACCAAGCGAAAGAGGTTTAAAAACACCACAAACTGGATAGAATAAAGACTGATGATGGCAAAACCTAACGTATGTTTTGTCATTATCTGGTGTGTCAGCCATATTAGATTAGTCGTGTGAATGTTTGCTTAATGCTTCACGTGCACTTGCTAATTCAATGGAAGGGACGACCAAAGGCCAGAAGGTGATCAAAATAGAAGTTGCATTGAATTACTGTAGAATTGTTCAATTGAATAACTCCACTTTTTACACATATGCATAGCACATATAACGTGAACATGTCTTACAGTGGAGCTAAAAACATGTATTGAATGATTTTTTTAAAAAATCAGTGACTAATTATCAATTGAAACAGTTTTCATACATTAGTGTCAACCTGGTGGGAAATGTCATTTATATGCTATCTATTCTCATATTAATGGAGATCAAGGGTCAGTGCACAGTGAATGGCGGTAAAGTCATTCAGTGCATCAAACATATTTCAGCCATTGATCATGAACAAAAATTGCTCTATTTACTCTACCTTTTCTACTCAATTTATTAATTCTCCAGAGCGAAGCATCTGCAAGGTTTCTCTCTGCCCCATAAAGGTAATTGAGAAAAACTCCAGAATATCTAGCAAATCTTATAACCTATATTAGTCATTCCTGACAGGTTGCCTCCTCTGGTATAACAATGTGTCAGGTTTAGTTGGAAACCAAGTTAAAGGTGGAAGAATAGAGTGAACTAATTTGGATAGAGACCACACAAAGGTTCACCTTGGAGTTTCACTTGATTTCGTTCCAAATTATATATTTCTGAGCAGCCAACCAAGTAGAAAGCCATTTCTATTTGCCAGAATGAAAATGATTCATTGCTGTATTATCCAATTGTTACTTCCCAACTCTGAGTCAAACTATTTCATGTTAACCTTATATAACCTATCCTACTATATTTAATTTCTTAATATCGCTACATCAGTCAACTGCGACAATTTACTAGAAATGCACAGAAACTTTCATACTTAACCTGGTCACGTGATTTACATTGCCCTCATGCCCTGCGTTTCACCATTAGTGGCTGTACTTCAAGTATCTCCCCTGAAACTCTGGAATACTCTTCCTCTATCCCTCCACCTTGCCTCTCAGCTCAGCGTTGTGCTCTGTCACTGTCAAGTGCTCTGCATGATGGGCAATATATAAATGCAAGTTGTTGTTGTTACCATATGACCAGTACCATGAATAAACTAACATGTGAATAGTTGTGACCATTTATTTAAGCCTTATTTCATCCCTTCTCACCTATTTTGCAAGATTGTGGTTGCTCTTGGTCTCTCCCCTGCACCCCCCCCCTCCCCTTTTGATTCATCCCCTTTATTTGCAAAGTTTCCTTAAACGATGTCTAACTGTCTTATTTGGTGTTGTATGATTATCTATCAGCTTACATGAGATTTAGAGCAGTGGCACTGAATTGTGTGGGAGAAGGACAATGTGACCTGGAGCTGCTAAACCTGGGGAAGTTCAGTTACAAGGAGTCGGGTATTACTGGTTTGGTAGCTCAGGGGCTGTTCCAATAGAGCCTTCCTTCCATCTGTTGTTTCCTCATCCCTTTAACATACATTATGGGAATGGTCTAGTTTTGGAGAAGACAATCTAAGTTAGAATCTATTCAGGTTTATTGGTTGATATGCTTATTACGTTCTTCTATTTCTATTTAGAGAGAGGAGACTAAAAGTGCATTCAGAGTTCATTTCAGCTTTAGTAGAAATTCGGCTGACAATAAAGCTATTCTTTGTAAATCCAGTGAAAAGACAGTGAAGACAGTGGAATATCCAAGGAGAACAGATTTCTGTAGTTTATTGCAGAACATCTAGAGAATGTGGTCATGAGGTGAGGTTCTTACAGGCATCAATATTCAAGACTAAGAAAAATGCACAACTCAGTTGTAACAGCATTGGCCTTGGGCTTTGGTTGTCTTATCATGAATTATGAGAAACCAGCAACAATGTAGATTGTTTGTCATTATTCCATGCATATTGAAGGATGTTTTCAGCAAATGTCTAGCTATATAGTTCATGTTTGAAACGGCTTGATACACACTTTCTGTAACTTCATTTTTAAGATTTATGCCTGGAGTATATTCTGTGCAAAAGTGCAACTGGTTTCACAGCGTTGCTTATGATGATCATTGTGCTATTGAAAGGTGAGAAGTTTAAAAGAAATGACTGCAGTGGATGAACTTAGGTTTAATATCACTCTACGTCATATCCAATGTGAGCCAGGCTTGGGAGGCACCAAGTGTAGCGATGACATTTTACTGCAGGAAGGCAAAAGGTACTTTGTGAGTCAATTGGAGTGAGAGCAAACTGCCACATTGGCCACTTCCAGGACGTGTTCTGAGAATTAACGGAGCAGAAAATGAAGGTCAAGTAGATTTGAATATAGGGAATAAGGAAAAAGCAGCATACGAGGAGTGGTATTAAACATCCTGTTTTATTTTGTGTTGTGGGATTTGTGTGTATAATTTGGATTTTAACAGAGTGCAATGGTATCGTATCCCACACTTCAGCTGAAGTCTTGAGTAGACAGTATTCCAGTCCGATTATTGTTTTGGTTAATGTATTGTCCCCAGAAAAATCAAATCAATAAAAATACATCTCAAGTTTATACATTATTGAATGCTTCAGTCACATTACAGTATATAAAAAAAAATCCTAAAGTTCAATAGTCCTACCATTTTACACATTTATTCTTGATAAACGGTATGTAGAGCAACTGAAGATTTAATACTGCCTGTTATTTGAAATGCTGGGAAAAATGCATCAGAAATATTGTTGCTGACTATCAACATGGTAAGGTACTAGTAGCTACATATCTTGATTTTGAGGCAGTGATATCTGTTGGTTAGGCCTTAAGATTCTTTTACATGATTATCAGAAGTGGCTAACTGTCAGAAATAGATATTTCTAGTTTCAGAATTTAATGAATTGTTTCCCTATCATGTTGATAACAGTGACAAATGTATATATTTAAATAAAAAAACATAGCTTTTTAGTATATTCAAACTCCTAGACGTTTTATGCGGCTAAGTAGATAAGATAAACTTCTATTAAAATCATTTAATCTGTTAAACCATTTAATCTGTTATATAACGAACACAAATTTGTATTGGCAATGTCTTTTAATGTTAAAACACATTGCCAATACAATCTTTTAACAAAATGTTTTTTGGGGGAGGAAAATACATTATTCCATTTGTTCACAAAACTTGTTCCTGTACACAACTTCATACAGGGATTTCTTGAATTGTTGATCATTTCTCACAAAGTGAGCTTATTAATCATCCTTGCATTTGATATAGTGCTTTATCAAGTTGTTGAGACATCTCAAAAAGTTTCACAGGATATATTGTGAAGTGGATTGACTGTGTATTTTACGGGCAAAACGTGGCAACTAATTGCGCACTGCAATGTCCCATAAATAAGCAATGAATTTTATTTGGGGGATTGTTGGCCAGAACACCAGGAGAAACTCCCTTCTCATTTCAAATAGTGCCATGAGATTGTTAACATCCACCTGATGATGATTATTATTATTAGGTAGCGGTAACAGTTTTTATTGTGATTTTGTTTCACAAGTTCAAATCCAGTGTGATTAGAATCTATTATGTATTGCATTTATGTATCCTGCAGAACATTTGTAATTCCTATGATTAATCAGAAATGCTCCCTGAAGTGTCTGTCTTTCACCTACATTCTAGACCTTATTTGGAGCTCTAGTATTTTTCCAAAGTCAGTATTGATATACCTTGTGCAATATTTGTATTGCAAACTTCCTTGTAAGTTCAGTTCAAATTAGCACAAGAATACAAAGAAACATTGTTTTTTTTTAAAAAAATGCAGGAAAAATATGTTTAATTTGCTGTGCAATACAGCATTATGAACTATTTTAATAGCTTTAGTACACAACTTGTAGTAAGATATTTCCTGTTCTATAGGATTCCACTTGTACTAAAGTACATGAAACAGCAAGGCAAGAGGATGCTCAGTATTCACTGGGCTGTAACATGCAAGCTAAAAAGGCACCAGAACAAAACTGCTTTCGGAATCCTGATTTCTTTCCCCCACCCACCCAGTAAATTGTGCAATCAGTTGCAAACTGGTAATCACGATTAGCACATCAGCTTGTGTGTCGTTTAGCAAATGCTGCATTTTCAACCTAGACAGCTTTTAAACTGAAATAAAAACGTTTCTGCGTTTTTTTTTCCATAACTCTATTTGCAGGTGAGTTCCACTAATTGACATTGTGTATTCTGGGATTATTCAGTTGGGCTGCAATGAGAATGGTTTCCCACAGGTTGTGTTGCACGTCCCAGAGGCCAGCACAGTGGGAATCCAATCTGATGTTTTAATACATGCAAAATGTGATTCTCAACTTGACTTGAAGTATTGGTGAAATATCATTGCTGCTTATTTTTTGCAAAGGCCCTACGACCATCTTATGTAATGATTCTAATGCATTTTTCGAATTCAGATGAGACCTGAAAACTAAATTGCAACATGCAATATCATAACAAATGAAGTGCGCCAATCAGTGCAGTTTAAAGGAAACTGGAAGTAATGAGATTATGCCAGTTTTGATTCAGAGATACTCCAGTTACAAGGTGATCAGGTGATGGATTGACAACACAAATCCTCCTAAATTTCTACCAAAATCTAAGGTGCCTTCCAACTGAATTACTTTATCACCTTATTCCTATTGTGCCTGCAGTTCATTAAACCTCCTATTTAGACTTAAAGTATCAAAAAATGTTTTGTCAACAAGCACTCATCTGTACAAACCAAAAAACATAGACTTGGTGATGGCCTGGTGAAAGATAGTGGTGCATTCAAGATAACTTGTTTTGCCCACAAAATACAGTCACTACACTTTGCAGTATGTCTGTGAAGCGCTTTGAGACGTCTCGAAGATGTGATAAGGCGCTATATCAAATGCAAGGATTATTATTATTAACTTCTTGCGATTGATAACCAATAGTCTTTCAATAAGTCTGCGTGGAATGGAATAAAACGAACAGGCCACAGCTGCAACTAATGGATATTTTGCTGGGCTACTAAGAACTTTTCTTGCTTGAAACCAACTTGTTAGACCAGAATCCAACAGGAATGTTTCACCATGTATTTAACTAATTTATTCTGGATTTCTTTATTTAATATCGCTATTAAACTACAAAATTATAAATCCACCTGAACAAATGAAGTGCGCCAATCGAGCTTTTGTTGAGTCATATATTAAATCATATTTGTTATAACTTTGCTGGTGGAACAAAACACTGTGGCTAGATTTTTAAACTGGTGATTTCAGTATCAGAAAATAATAGTATAATAATCCTTGCATTGGAGATAATGCCTTATCA
Source organism: Callorhinchus milii (assembly GCF_018977255.1). NCBI lineage: Eukaryota > Metazoa > Chordata > Chondrichthyes > Chimaeriformes > Callorhinchidae > Callorhinchus > Callorhinchus milii. The sequence goes on along the minus strand of NW_024704759.1, from coordinate 12,359,430 downwards.
CTTTGTTGAGACATCTCAAAGTGCTTCACAGGATATACTGTAAAGTGGATTGACTGTATATTTTGTGGGCTAAGCACACACAAAAAACCTATATCTTCAAGCAGAAGTTACTGAACAAAACACATTATTCCAGTAAACCTGGATGTAATGTACTTATTTATTGATTTAAAATGCAAGTTAAATATATATTAAAATAATCAATCAATAATTTAATAGGATCATGATCCTTTACACCTTGGATATAGAAAGGAGTGTTCTTCACAGATTGATTGAATGAGGGCCGTATTTTTATTTTTCTGTCTGGAGGTCATAAAAGCATACTGCTGCTTCTGGTAGTATAATGCATACATCAACATTTTATAATAAATGTCAGATTAAGATTTCTTTTAGAGCAGAATTCATCCTAGTTAGTTCCCTCATGGTATAGCTCAATCTAGCAATTTTTCCTTAACATGCTGGATTGTACCCTCAAGAGAGTGCAACTCCCACGCTAATGAAAAGATACCTTAAAGCAGTTTTTCTTTGGTCTTATTCTATTTAATTTGTTTTAGCAGTACTGTACATTGGAGAAGATGAACTCATGAAAGTCAACAAATAGTTATTGAAGTGAGAGTGCACTCGTGCCAAGAGTTGAACTGCTGATTGATTCTACACTGTTCTGGATTTGAACACTATCAATATGGCAAATATTCCTGTAGATTACTTGTATTGACAAATAGATGGATTGGTGTATGGGGCACATAGATACAATGGAAATAATGCATGACTTGTATATTTCATGTAAACCTTTGTCATTTGAATTGACTTTTTTAAGAAAAATTGTAAGAATCATTAAGCACCTCTTTCGTGGAAGCTTCATTTCAGCTTTGCAAATGGGGTTGACTCCGCAGAAATTTAAATGTCTACCAAAATTAAAACATTCACCAAACGAGACTGATGAAAAAAAATAAGAGACAAAATATTGTCAGGAGTTATTCCTATAACTGTGTGAAGCTTCCCTGAAGAGAGGGTACTATTTCAATTGCCACATAACATTGATAAATTAAAAAGGGCACCTTAGATGTGAACTGACAAAGTGGATGGAGCCTTTGACATTGCAAGGCAAGCCTGATAACAGAACCACAATTCTGCTGTCTATCAAACAAGCTCGGTGACATAATGATACGCCAGGATGATTTAGACTCAGCCATCAGAGAGAAGGCTGGATAGGTTAAATCCATGATCTATTGTCAGAATGGTTTGATTTGAAATCGTAGCAGAAATCGGGAACTAGACAGTCAGAGCGAGAGCAAGATAACGGCTTGTGTCCCAGATGATAAAGAAATTAACATTTGATCATGTTGCTAAAATTGCTCAAAATAAGATCTAATGATGCTCTTTTGTTTTCAGACTTGGAGCAAGAAATGGTTATTAAAAATTCCCCCAAATTGAGGTGGCAAATAATTTACTATAAACTCAGGTTTGAAGAGCTATAATACCGAGCAAAATATTTTGAGAAAGTATTCAGCTGTGTTGGCTAGAAGAGATGAATGGAACTACTGTTCATGTAAGATGCATCTTAACTCTTGGTGCATTTTGTAGGAAGGATAATGTTGTATGAGAATAGGAAAACAAGTAGCTCTTGTATACTTTGATAGGAGTGGTCCCAAGGTCCAGGGTGATGTAATTCAAAGATAAGACAGTTCAAGGGAAGTTGAACATTAACAAGTAAATTTTGGCTGCGTTTGAACTACATTTGATCCAGATTTGAACTTTTCACATAAAAAGAGACTGAATTTGGCTGTTCTGCAGTTTCTCTCTTATTAATGTGATACTTGCACCACACATTATTATCTTATAACCTGGGAGCAACAATTCACGACTGGTGGCTGCATAAAAACACATTGGAGTGGAATGGATGGTTTAAAACTTGTATTTGAACAACTCTGAGGAAGTATAATTTAACTATGATTTCATGTCTTGTCTCTTATCTTCTGGCATTTCATTAAAATGGCCAGAATAACAAAGCTGCATTATCTGATGCTAGAGTTGAAACACGTTTTCTTGACATAAACTGCCATAATCCATTCATTTCTTTGCTAACTTCCATCTGTAAAAGTATATAGAGAAAGCCTAGCTAACCATCTTGAATTATTCACATTAAAAGTACATCTTGATCATTCGTGATTAAGTGATGATATCTCTTTGTGAAAATGGAACTTGCTTAAAGCACTTCAGCATAAACAGGAAATATACTTGAAGATCTCGGTTCGATAGATTTTATTGTTTGGTTTAAAACACAACCATGTTTTTGCTGGACTATTACAAATGCTATTCTTTGCAGTGCAGAAATCCTTGAAGACCAAACGACGACGTGTACATTACATATATTCAAATACAAGACAATAAGCAATGAAAACGGGTTACCCAGTTTCAAAGTATAAATTAATGTACTGTAATAAAATAGAATCAGCTGAGGCCAACATAATGCACTTGAAACAGTATCATTAAAACTAAATTGCAGTCCCCGCTTGCCAACAGGAGCTAAAAATACACTGCTAGTCAATGGCATAATTCGGTAGCAACTGTTCCATTCTCCCCTTTTAAAATCAGAGCAATAGTGTTTTGTTAATAATCCTTCCATTTAATATAGTCACTTTCGTGTCAGGATGTCGTCTGAAAGTGCTTCACTGGATACACTTTACAGTAGAGTGACTGTTTATTTTGTGGATGAATGTGGCAGCAATATTATTAACATCTAAAATCTCATGGCTCTCACCTCCTACCCGACCTTTCCGAACGCAACCTAGGCATCAGGTTCGACCCGCAATTATCCTTCCTCCCCCACATCTGGTCCCTCACCAGCGCCGCCTTCTACCACCTCTGACGCATCACCCGTCTCCGCCAATACCTCTCCCCAAAAGCCGCTGAAACCCTGGTCCGTGCCTTTGTCACCTCTTGGTTGGACTACTCTAACGCCCTCCTCACTGGTCTCCCATCGACTACCATCCATAAAATCTAAATCATTCAAAACTCTGTCACCCGCATTCTCACCCGCACGAAACTCTGCTCCCCGATCACCCCAGTCCTGGCCAGACTGCACTGGCTGCCTATCCCAGAGAGGATCGATTTCAAGATCCTCACCCTTGTATTCAAGTCCCTGCACTCCTCTGCACCACCCGACCTCTCTGACCTCTCTCCTCAAAGCAGTACCCGTTGCCTTTATTCCTCCAGGTCTCGCCTCCTCCTCGGCCCCCGAGTCCTCCACTCCACCCTCGGCGGCTGTGCCTTCAGTCACTATGCCCCGAGGCTCTGGAACTGCCTTCCTCACTCCCTTCATCTCGCTCCCTCCCTTCCCCTTTTCAGGTCTCCGCTGAAGACTTCTTTTCGACCGCGCCTTCGGTTACCTTCCTCCCCGGTCCCGGGATCTGTTACTGTGAAGCGCTCTGAGACGCCGTCCGGCGTGGAGGGCGCTATATAAATCCAAGTTGTTGTTGTTGTTGTAGTAATAATAATCCTTGCATTTGGTGTAACGCCTTATAATGCAATGCATTTCATACAATGTTCCACAAACAGCCATGAAACGAGTATCCAATTTTATTTGAGGGGCGGTGATTTTTGGCCAGGGCGTGGGGGATAGTCTCCCTTCTCTTTTCAATTAATGTTATGCATCTCTAACATATGCGTGAACAGGCAGATGGGACCTCAGTCTCATGACTCATCTGAAGGACAGCACCTCCCAAGATTGCAGAGTGCCAATTAGCTCAGTTTTTTTTTGTCTTTGTTGGGTGGCAAACAATTCAATGTTAAATCATAACTCATGGGTATTCCAAGTAGATCCGATTCATCCCTACCATAAATAATAATAAACCACCACAATCTGTTAAACAAACTCTCAGTTAGTCATAAAAGAAAATATAGATGCAGCTATATTAAGCACAGATTACAAACTATAGTTGGTAAAGCAGAAAGTACCTTAGGGTATTCATAAATCATGTTCATAAATGTTAGAAACCTTCAACTGTTCAAAAGCTGCCTTCGATATTTTTATCTTCTCATAAACCTCTTGCATTTTACATTAATAAAGGGTGATTCCTAGACTGCAGAAGCATGACTGAATACCTCAGAGATTTGTTTTGTTTTATTTCAGCTAGCAAGAAAGAGCTTTATAATATTAATATTGATTTTGCCCTGAAATCTATGCACATAGTAAATAAGGAGTTTAATTTTGCTGGCACGTTTAGCCATTCTAAATTATTGCATCATTTACGCCTGGCAGCAGTCAACCACGATACAAATTGTTTTATGGACAAATAAATTAGATGCTTTATGCTTGAAATGTACATCAGATAACCGATGTATATGCTGTTGGAAGAAAATAGTTGAGACTTTTATCAACACAGCAAATATGAACTTTATCATACAGTATTTATTATTGTGGTTAAATCTTGTAGATCATTAGAATACTTGATTGCGCGTGGAGTCCTCAGGGACGCTATGTACTTCTAAACAATGATATAAGATGTTTGCTGAGCACTACTTATGCAGATCAGAGCTGGAACTATTACTACATTAATGACAAGGTATTAATTAGAAGTGAATGGAAAATGTCCTAAAGATAGTCAGCCTTCGTTATACTTGATATACAATGAGTAGGGTTGAATGTTTGTTGTTATTCATCCACTAGTTTTTGCTTTAACTTGGACGCCTAAAAGCTATCACAGCAGCCAAAGACCAGATACCTAACACGCAATAGCAATGGACATGTTCACAACTAGGCCTCGGGAAAATGTAGATATGTCTGGTTCAATAAGATCATTGGAATTAGAGGCAGAAACCTATCGGGTATCGTCTGAGACGACAGTATATCAGTTTTGGAGATGACTTCTGGAATTTACTCATTGTGTACAGATATATATTGCGGCAATCTGCAAATTAAATTAAAAAAAGCAAGTAACAATTCGGACAAGAAATTCTGCAATTTGATGATGCTATTTGATAGGGTTCTCCAGGAAGATTATGTAATCATTTTTCACAAGTTTCTCACTTTTACTTTGATTGTGGCCCTGGAGTACCATTTGGCAATTATCCATGACAGGGTTGCCTGTGCTACACAGGAATCCCTGTTTGCCTTCCATATTGGCGGATTTCGCTGAACCTTTTAAAAGGATGGGAGGCAGAGTGGGCCTTGAATGGATTATGTTCATGCTTGAATTCAGTCATCAGTCTTTTCCCACAGAGTCAGTAATAAAGCATAAACTTTGCCTTCTCTCACCGCTCTTCACAGCATGAACACAATTTAAAATCTTATAGTAACTGTTTAGTTAATTAAGTAGTCTTAAGAGGACTTTGGCACTATGTTCCGATTGAGCTACTGATTAGCGTTATGTTGGAGAAGCCAGTTAGGACAATCTTTGAGACAATCCATCATATTTTGACCTTTGAGGTTCCAAAAGTGACAGACAGACAGACACTCTGACATGAGAGTCACTATGCATATGGTGAACTTTGCAGTCTATGTTCAGCTGGGTTGCCAAGTGATGAAGGATTACATTTTATGGAAGGAACAGATGTTCGATCTGTCTTCCGCACGCACATAAATAGCACTTATTGGCTGAGTCACGTGAAGTAGTAAAAGGTGCCTGGAGTACAAGTGTTCAAACCAGTGAAAGAGTCCAGTGTCTATCGCTCATCTTTCTCACAAGCTGCTGGAAAAGCTACGCGGATAGAAATTGAACGATTGATTTTTTTTAAAAAAAAAGCCGAGAACCATTATTTTTGGAACATTGCTGCGCGCAAATTGACCATCACATTTGCTTACAAATATACAGTCACTACATTTTATAGTAAATCCTGAGCAGGGTATTGACAGCTTCAAATCCAGAGTGATCCATCTCTGCTCTATGGGGAAGCATTTCAGCACTATAGAGACATTTAACTGAAGTTTGCAGAAGGCTTCATAACTCCCTCAGGAGTTGCAGAGAATCATGGTTGATAATGATATTATGGGAATCAATACTATCAATTGTTCCGCACTTCCAATTGTTAGATTCATTGATTGATCTGGAAATAGCATAGAGCTGGGTCATGGTCTGAAGGTAATCTTCAGACTCTAGGTCATCACAAGGTTGTGTGTTGCTCAATATGGTGCTCAGGAGGAATCCTTAGTAACTTTGCTATCCATCAAGCAATGCTTCAAGGGATGTAGAGCAATTTTATTGCCATTCGTAGTGGTATCATTTTTCTTATTTAAATCATTTTGCAAAATATTTCCATTTTAACCGTAGCAACGCAATGATTTGCTTGTCTTTGCAGTACAACAGTGCAAATTAAAAAAGCGGATTAAGATTGTAAAGTCTTCTTGAAAATCACAAACTATTCATGTCCTAGAAACAAGACTATAGTTGCGTGTTTTAAGGCAGAACAGGATTTAAAATATTCTTGGAAGTTAGTGCACATCTGGTTGAGTATTCTTGGAAAAAGTCAGGCAAAAAATCTCATGGCTGGATATTAATTTCAAACTGAATGAGTAACCAAAATTTTGCTGGTAATTATAATGCTCAATATAATATCAATTGCAGTTAGTAATACTCATATCTTTTTGGAATGCAGTAGTTGGGAAATTAATATATTTCATTGCTTCGCTGGGTGAACTGAATTGAACTGTACAAACAATAATAATTTTCTCGATGAATGGTCTTTCTCCTGGGATTTATTATTCTAGTTTTAAATGTGTTAAGGCTCTTAATTTGATTCACGTTAGAGATTCACGAATTTGCGTGTAAAGGTGCATGCTGATTGCCTTGTACTCAGAAATTAATAAAGTAACTTTAAACCACATAAACAATCTTAGCCATCATTGACAGACATGATTAAAAGAATGGCGTTTAGAAGATTGTCCTTGGAGAGAGGGTCAAATGCGAGACAAATCTTTTTCTACCATTAGTAGGTATAATCTTCTAATGCATGTACCCATGTTATTTGTTTTCTGANTTTTTTTTTGCTCTGACAGAAGCTTTACATTTACCTTGGCCCATTTTCCAATTTGATTTTTGAAGTCCCTGCCTGATTGCAATTTAGTGTTAACAGTGTTTAAATAAATCAGGTTGTGTGTGTTTGCAGAAATAATGTTCCTCAATAGATTTGAGGTGTTATTATATCTGCTAAGAAAAACTGTAATTTGCAGTTGCTTACTAAAGACTAGTTACAGGTGCAGCCTCACCTCCCACTCTCCCTTCATCTTCCCATGAATGTAAACCTTTCCTACCTCTCAACTACAAGCCCTGTTGTGGAGTCTAATTTGCAATATTTCTTCACAGCATTCTTTAGTAAGCAAATTGCAAATGATTCCCAAAGTAAGCTTTCCGATGTAAGTCATGCCAACCCACGGGAACACTTCAGCACAATCTACTCAGAGAGCAGAATTCCTGCGGGTTGTTCGGAATTATAATGGGATTCCTCATTAAGAAATCCAGTTAAGTAATACTCCAAATTAATCTCCAATGGTAAATTTCACTTTCTTATTGTACAACAGCTTGATGCATCGATATAATCCTCAGCAAAGTATTTACTCTGTTGACGAAACGTAAATGGTATAGGAGTACCACAGTAAAGAGATGAATAAATCACAAACTCCCTCAGAGTGTTCAGCAAATACTTGTGCTGAGAGAAGTTGGGTTTACATGATGTCAAAGCCTGCCTGGGGAATAGAGTCCCATTTTAGATGTTGTTGATATTAATACTGTAGTAAATTCTTCCACATACTTTGACAGACCGCATTAGGATCCATAGCAACGTTTTAAAATCAACATGTTTGCCGACACTCATATAAACATTATTTTATGCTGCAGGATTTATGGAGATATATTGATATTGATATATTTTAGTACATTTATGTAAAAAATAATACATTTCCTTTTGCAAAGTCAAATTTGGTAAGTACTCAACATTTTTCACCGCACTAGTCATGTTACGTAAATAGCCAGAATGCCCACCTAAATGTGACAAACACACATGGCAGCAGAAATACATGGCCATTGGATCTTATGCAAGCAGCCAGTGACCAGAAAATCATAAGGGACGAAATTCCACTCTGTCTTAGCTAATAAGGCCATTTATCTTAGGTTTCAAGATCACAGAGAAGCAAGACAAATTCTTTAATTTGGGAGCTTTTGTTTCAAAAGAGCTGCGGGAAACTGGCTTCCAAATTTATACTGAATCTAAGCATGTTCCACAATTCTGCTCAATCATAAAAATTAAGATTAAATAGTCTTATTGGTTAAAACCAAGTGGAATTTGGGGGTTTACGGGGCTTACGTAGATCCACGGCTGCTGTCCATTGGCCTTTCTACAACTGGATCAGATGATAATAGGACTCCTTTGTGCAATGATATATTCTTCAGTGAAGTTTAGCCTGTTGAAGAAACATCAAGTAATGACAAACAAGTGTTTGATGTTGTAGGTCAATCGTGCCCCAGATTCCATAAACAGCACCTTTCACTCTCTTCCACCATGAATACTGCACAAATGTACTTGTATTTACTCAGCAAGGTTGTGCTATTATAGCCCATTGCATGTCTTCAATTTCCATCTACCCCCCAGTACAACTATAGAATTGCTCTGTGAAACACTAGCCAGGGAGCAGAAACCATCTACCAGTCCACAGAAACAGCTGTGGGTTTATTCTCGATGCGTGGATGCGTTTGTTTTAAATCTTTGAATGAGCAGGAGTAGCAATATAAAATGCTGCAGCTCGGCTGGGTGACATTTCTAAGTGGTTTATGCTCCAAACCAAACTATACGTTAAACAAATCGAGCAGAGACTCATGACAAATTAGTACAAAAATTAAATTGTAAATGGAAAACAAAACACAAGTCATGTGATGGAACTTTCTTGGCACTAAACCCAACAGGGAGTGCAATTCAAAACACTATGGTTGAGGTTTACAATTTGGGAAAGAGAAAAGTGGGGAGGGGCGGAATCTGCAATCGGAAGGATTTGAGAGGAGATCCACAGATGTCAAAATGCACTAATCAGGATTTTTCCAGCAATGATTATAGGATCATTCCTGGTTGTGAATCAATGAGACGAGGTATTCATGTACCAGCACAGCAAGAGAAACATTAGCTTTTACAGCTATAACTGCGCGCAATTGGCTTCCGTGTTTCACCTACAAAAATATTCAGCTCATAAATCATAACAGATGAGACGTTAAACCAAGGTCCCATCTGCCTGTTCAGTTGGACGTCAAAGATCCCATGGTGTGGTTCAAAAAGAGAAGGGAGTTTCTCTCTCCCAGTGTCCTGCCCCAACAATCCCCCAAATATAAATGGTCACTCAGTCCATGACTGTTTGTGGGATGTTGCTGTGCGCAATTGGCTTCTGTGTTTCACCTACAAAATGTACAGTCACTATATTATACAGTGTATTCTGTGAAATGCTTTGAGATGTCTCAAAGACGTGATAGGGTGCTATATCAAATGCAAGGATTATTATTGTAGATAATTAAGCACTGTACGTACATCAAGAATGTGTTTATTCAATTTTCTTTGATTTTCTTTTCAAATAAAAAAATTGTGATTGTATAACATAGGGTTACCCCTCCAACTTGTTGGTAGACAGATTAAATGGAGTGTCTGTCTCTAGTCTCTGGCACCAACAAATGTTGATTTGTCCTGGATTCATGATGTAGGCAACTAAAAATAGCAGCGGTGACAGTAGACAGCTTGGTGCAGACTGTTAATTTAGTGTTCAGCGCGACCCTAGAGGTTTGGGATCTCAGAACACAATGTACAAGAATTGTCCTATTCAATATGTGAAGGTCACATGATAGGAAATGTCAAGAAAAATGTAATGAACACTGGCACCTAGCAGCGAAGAGTTCTTTGGTTGATCTTGATAAATAAAAATCTGTAGGAGCTGACTATTTTGCTGCTTGACCTACAAAAAGGTCTACTTTTTTTTAAAAAAGGGAGAAATTCCACCTGGGTCTTGATTTACTTGGCTATTTACGTATGCATTTTAGATTGTCCAGAATGTGGCAAGTTCTTACGATTTTTCTGAAGCCACTTTTGTTTTCACGAGTATGTTCAGAACTAAAGAAAACTTGACCCAATGTTGAGGCTGAATTCCAAAATTTGTCAAACTCTAGCATGTTCTCCAAATAAAGTAAATGTAATCACAGGAGGAATTTCTCCCCAATTCAGAGTGAAGCATTTACAGTGGTACAGCACTTTACTGAACTATCTTTTATGCCTTTGCCTTGGGGTGTGATGATTTTTGTACGATTGCATTGCCACGAAATGGCAACTCCGACTATGGCAACACATTCAAATGAGGTGGCCCTGGTGTCTCCAGAAGCAATCCCACCTAAAGTGATGGTAAATGCAGGCTGACCAAAAAGTCGTGATAACAACCCTATCATCTTAAAAACATATCATCATTTCTTTAAGACTCGTTAAGGCATTGTAATGATATCACGACGTTTTGGTCACCTGGTGCAAATAAACACTGCCTCCAAAAGCAGAGACTGCCAGCATTCCCGGCAACCATCACTAAAGGGAATGAGGAATAACTGTTGCACACAATATTCACTAGCTGGAGAATGCAACTCAACAATGTTGGATAACAGATTGAGCAGCACACAGTCTGGCCATACAGGTCTGCAGTGTGGTGTCTTCCCCACCCACCCCCATTTGCTGTCTGCACAGGTCTTTCCCAGCCATCAGAAAAGGTCCAGAAGTCACAACTCAAAGAGCTTTCAAATAACTGCACCTTCATAGGGGTTGTATACTGCAGAATGCACACTATAATGTAAACAGAGGTGAATTTCAAAGCAGTGGCAAGGCAGGGCACAATATTAATGCAGCCTTACTAATGCACTGATCGTTCTAAACAGTTAGACCCTGTGTGTCTTTTTCACCCAAAGGATAGTGGAAATCTAGAACTCTCTCCCCCCAAAAAGCTGTGGATGCTGGATCCGCTCACATTTTCAAGGCTGAGGTGGATAAATATTTGTTAGGTTAGGGTATCAAGGGATACAACAACAACGTGGACTTATAAAGCACCCTCCATGCAGGGATACGGGGCAAGTGTGGGTAATTAGAGTTGAGTTAAAGATCAGCCATGATCTTACAGAATGGGGGAACAGGCTTGAGGAGCTGAATGGCCTCCTCCTGTTTCGATGTTATGGTTTGTGCAGCAATTCAACACAGAAGTTTTAAATAATTTCGACTTAGCAATATTTTACAGTTCAGTACAAATCTTTCTGCCCCTAATATAGTAATCCTGTTACAATGACAATAGTTCACTTGAAGGCTCAGTGATCTGGCAGGTCAGTGCTTCCCCCTCCTTAATGCAGCTCACAACACTTTTGCCTAATTAGTGGTCAATTATTAATTAGGAACACTGGGTACATTTACATTTTGATCTTTCAGGAGGAAGCACAAAGCGGAGCTATGAGGGGAGGGAACGGGTAGAGAGAAAGCTAATGGGAAACATTAGAAGGAACAGTATCCAGGCATCAAACACCGAATATTGCAGGGGTCATTTAGGTGTCTGCATTGTCTCATTATTTATTAACAGAACTCTTGTAACAATTATTGTCTCTTGGCAAGAAAAAAAACCCCTCAAATTTCATCACCGTGATCTGTAAAGATAAAGGAGGGCAATTTATTAGAAAGAAGAGCACTTTAGATATATATATATATACACAAATATACATACACAAAAGGGATGAAATTCGTAGCATTTCACCATGTGTTGCTTGTAATAATTATCACAAATGTGTTATGAAACCTCACAAATTTCACCACCACCTACAGTATTTTATCAGATCACAGTTAAAAAAAATATAATCTTTGCGTTTGATGTAGCACCATTCACATCTGGGGTGCGTCTCAAAGTGCTTCACAGGATTTATTGAAAAGTGACTATGTTTGCAGGCGGTTCTGGCCTAGTTACCTTTTTTTAAAACCACGATTCTGCACAGTCACTACACTTCGCAGTGAATTCTGTGAGACACTTCAAGACTTCCTCCCGATGTGAAAGGCGCTTTATCAAACACGAGGATTATTATTGTACTGTGGCGTGCTTTACCCATCATAAAGGTTGAAAAAATCAGTGATATCTTCGAAAGGGGCAGAGTTTCCAGAAAACAAAGAATTATTCCGTAGGCATTCAGTACACTTCTCATGGAAAGTAATATGAAGAGTAGTGAACTTAGTTTGATCTTTCAGACACCACCATAGCCTGGAGACAGGACATGGAGAATGAAGAGAGCATTGGGACAGTAATAGGAAATTATGTTGCAGGGCATATACAAGGTTCAGTGTCTTTGATCAATTTTTTTTACTTAAAAGCTAACACAAGAGTTGCTCTAGAACAGGCTCTGGTGTACCAGTACTTACTTGGAGACCCATTTGTAAAGTTTTATCCGGTATTTAGTAATTGTGCAGAAGCTAATAGCCATGGTGACTAACATTATTGATTAGAAGTCTACAACGACCACATTACTGCAAAAATTAGGTTTCAATAGCTGGAATGCCAATTCCGTGAAATCAAAGGCAGGGTTTGAGCACGCTCAAGACAGTTGGGGGAAAAAACCCAGAGACAAACACTCGTGTCGGATCCAGTCAATGCTTTGTGCCGTCTTTGTGCTATAGTTATTGTGCTGAAGGTGAGGCCTCGCTGCAGCGTGAAGATCATAGAACTGTACAGAGCTGTCGAATCTCAGCTACTCAAGCTGTGCTGTCTGTACTGAGACCTGCCCAATCTGGTCGTCTGGCAAGAGCCAATGCATCAGCTCAGCACCACTGCACATCTGTAATACAATGACAAAGCATGTATTATCCCTCCATAGGCACAGTTGTGCTCCATAGTTTAGAGGAAGTTGGACGATCTCGTGCGTGTGTGTGCGCGCGACAGAGAGAGATAGAGAGAAAAAGACTCACCACACTTTGCCATTGTATTTTCAATCTCTATGAAACCTCTTTTATTGACATGGACATGACCTTAAAAAAGCAGACTGCAAGCCCTTGGTTTACGTTTAAGCATAAAGGACCGTCATGTTCAAGTACATTTTATTTGAATTGGCAATTGACTATCGCATTTTGCCCACAAAATAAACAGTCACTACGCTTTACAATATCTTTCTGTGACGCGCGTTGAGAGTCTCAAAGACGTGATAAGGCGCTACATCAAATGTAAGCATTATTATTATTTTTTTTACCCTTTTAGAAGAATAATCACCACAACCAATTCTCAGTTAGGCTGACAAGTCCATATTCTCAATACGGAGCAGACAGTAGACACAAAAAGCATTAGCCTTCCTTTTCCTCCCACGACAAATGTAAGCTTGAAATGGATACATTTGTTTTCACTCGATAACCACGCGTGTTATACAGACACAATTTCCCAGATTTGTAGTTAGGCTCCAGCAGTCAGAGGAGCAAAGTGGGTCCCCATTTAATGATAGACTTCTGCTGTTTTGCATTCAATTGAGGCACCCTCCCCCAATTCACAGAGCTGTTAGTTTGTTCGTTCAAGCATGAGTTATGCGATTCACTGGCAGCACACACTCTGTGGCGTGTCATCTTGACCACGTTCTAAAATGGAATTATTTACGTCTCGTACACATTTCCAGTATAAACTACCAAAAATGGTAAAAGGGCACAGTGGTATGTTAAAGGCACTAAAGCTATATGGAGTGATTCATGATCAATAAAACACTTTTGGCTGTTGTGTGCATTAATATAGTGTTTCTTTACAAATCTACCTGCAAAAGCTTGTGCTGTTTTTCCTAGACTACTAAGGAAGCAACCAGTTCCAGAAGATGGCTGAGGAATCCTAGTAACAATTGTCAATTAATCTTCCTACAAGAATCTGGATTAACACTTTTCCAGCTCCCCTTGTGGCACCTTTTAAAGCACCTGATACTTTCTCAATTCACCCGATGCACAAAACGCCTCCCTCAACTCAATTGAAAGAGGAGTTTTAATTTGATGTCTCAAATAACAGAATTCTTTAATACATTTAATATCATTTCTTCTGGACTTACAATCACAGTATGCGACTCATTAAAATAAGTAGGATAGTTTCTGGTTTAAAGGCAATAACAAAGACTGAAGTCTTAGTGACCTCTCAATCTATGTAGACAAGCTGTCATATAGATTCCCGTATAAGACCTCAACGCAAAAATTGCAACAACTGAGGTTGGTTTAAATTTGCCTGTCATTAATTAAAAGGCCATTAGCTATCTACTTCTGACATTTGGCAATTTGTCAGTTCTCTCACTGACTATAATGTGCCTCTAATTCTTCACCAGGCAATACTTCTGAAATGCTGCATATTGTTCCTTCTGCACCTAGCACTTGCCAATTGTATTTCAGTTGGCTTCAAAAATTATCGTAGGATCTGAAATAATAAATGCCCTCAAAAATAATATTCCAATAGTTCCATCAAAAGGCATTCTCAAGGCTATGGGATGAAATTGTTCAATGTTCCTTCACAGATTCAGTGCGGTAGTTATCATGCTGGGTAAGCAGGTTAGGCATAGGATTTCTCCACACCATTGCTCTTCCTTTTAATCTCACCCACTCTTCAGGTAATAATTTGTGGTCCGCTGTGTTTTGTGTTGAAAGAAAAATGAATGCGGCTCAATGAAGCTTTAGCGTTTAATACCACCGAATTGGATTATCATGTTCAGAAAGATAGGGAGAGATAAAAAGAAGAGGGAATTAGCCAAACATCTGCCCACCAGTATCCAAGGAGGTAGTTAGTGAGCTGTGAATCACCTCCATTCTCCTTTCAAATGATGCTACATCTGCTGAATTTAAATAAGCTGGTCTTGTGTAGAAACCTCCGTTATTTAATTGTGCTTATATTTTGGGAAGGGATTATCTCAGGTGGTGGTGACATTTTAAGCTTGGCGACAATTTTGCAAACAGGAATGTATCTTTTTTGGTCTCTTGTCGGAGACAATTAGGTTTTGCTAGAGAGCGAAGTCATTCCTCACAAACAGCAGCGTCTTGAGTTGGAAATGAAGGTCAAAGGTTTGATCCCTGCTCTGGAGAATATACTCAGCACCACACTCTCAGCTAAACACACATGGAAAGAAATGGGAAGGTGGCCAAACTTTGGACAACTCTCTGGCTCCAAGTTAATTTTACTGTTGAATACTGAAATTAACATCACCTGCAAAAGCAGACCAGAAGGCACCACTCCAGCAATGGAGCAATAAATAATGCTTGATGTCTTAATTTCTCTTAATATAATTTCAACCCACACTGCTCGTCCAAGGTATGGATAATGAAAGTAAATCCCCATCTGCGCAGGGAATGTTCCAGTGAATTGCAATTGTCCTTGTGGTCTGATTGAAAAGAATCGTTGAGTTTCAGATTATAATTAATCGAATCCATGTGGCAATCGTTCACAGCATTGGATTTTAACTTCAGACCGAGTTTGACGTCAAGGCTTTGAAATTTCAACAGGAAAAATAATGCCATGTCAATACAGAGGTGAAATGTTAACTCTGTAGTCACAGTAGCTACCATTCTCAAAGATGATATCTTAGTTGTAGTGATGTGTTTACCATGTACGAACAGATTGTTTCAGATGGCAACAACAGCAGCAAATTACATTTGTATAGCGTCCTTCCCATCTTCTAGATGTTTCATATACCGCATGAATATACTGTAAAGTAAATTGACTGTGTCTGATGTGGTCAGTTGAGCATTTGAACTCCATACTTGTGATTGAACACAGAACCTTCCTGGTTTGCGGTGCTCAGCACTCTACCACCTCACGTTTATATACAGCCTGAGCCATCGTGGATCTACCTTCCGTTTCATACTGACTCCATTTCTAACTATGAATTGTACAGCATTATTCAAAATAATCGCCAATCGCCAAAATTATTAGCTAACTTTGATAAGACAAGTACCGAAACACTGTTCTTGCATTTTAATGAGACATTCCCCGTCCCCCCTGGCATGTGTGATCTGTGTTCCTGAATCTGTTCAATTTTATAAAAGCACGTTTCAGAGCTACTCCTCACTGAAACCGTTCTCATGTCCGGTCGATTCCGTGTAAACAATTTTTGAAGGACTGTACAGGGTCTCCAAAAAGTCCTGTTATGCCCATGTTTCTTTTCTACAGTGCACTGCCCAACAACTGAAATGTGTGGAAGAACTTAATCCTATTCAGTATAAGTGTTTAACTATAATAACGATCCTTGCATTTGATATTTAGATATTTAAACTGTATTTAGACGTCCAGAGGATCAGTTGGGGTGAGTGTGTGTGAGCACCATCATTTTCATAGCAGATAACGATTCCTCGCCATGTTGAGTGCAACATCTTCCGTAACATAATAATAATAATAATCCTTGCATTTGGTATAGCGCTTTTCACGTCGGGAGGACGTCCCAAAGCGCTTCACAGAACACACTGTAAAGTGAATTGACTGTATATTTGTGGGCGAACGCGGCAGCCAATTGCGCACAGCAATGTCCCACAAACAGTCGTAGATTGAAAATGACCAATTTATTATTGTTTTGGGTTTTGGAGGGATTATTATTAGGTGTGTGGAGTAAGGAAACTTGCCCAAGGTTTCGCCCTCTGCCTGGAATTGAACTCAGGTCTCTCGCTTGCAAAGCGAGTGCTCTAACCACTGAGCTACAGGACTCCAACATGATGGAGTGCGGAGGCGATATGCATGTCCAACAGCTTGTTTCAGCTCCTCAGTAGTCTCATGTCGCTGTTTTCTAACAGGAGGGTAAGAGGACTCTGTGGACCAGCCTGCAAATTAAGATCCAACTCATTACTATTGCATTATCATTCTCTTAGGATGCGTTGATCTTAGGAAAGGAATAGTTTTACCCCAGTCGTACTGCAGTAAGAAATGAAACATCTCGTCGAGAAAAGCCTTCTGATTAGTTTGTTTTACTCATTAATTCCTAACTGCAAAAAAAAAATTATTTTTAGCGGAAAACAAAAAAGATTTGTTAACTTGAAAGATGTTACTGTTTATTGATAGGTATTTGTTGTGCATCTTTTTTTTAATTTGTAATTCACAGGCAGTTCCAGAACTGTAGCTCACTCGCTGTTAGCTGCTTAGGGGAATCCTATAAATGTGCTTAGCCATTTATTTTACACTACTGAAGCAGCAGTTGATGCTTTTGAGGATTGATTTCATGTGTGATGTGCAGTGGAGCTGCACCTTACCTTATGACGTTATAATCAACTTACTCTGCCTGCTTGAGATATTTCTCTAAAGGATAAAAGCAGAAAAAAACCTGCATAAATTAGATCACATTTGATGGCTCATTTAGACTGCGTCTTGTGCCAATTCCGTCTGATCTCAACTGCAGCATTTCCAGCCGTAGATAAATGTTGCTCTTTTTATCCAACGTTTGCCTCTGAACACCTTTGGATTTGCTATCGTCCACATGAGTTGTATTTGCAATAGAATCCATTTCCAAACCCAAACACACAGCTTTACCTGCTTGATATATAATTGGTTTGGACTACAATAACACAGTGGAAAACAGGATTTCCAAATCATTTTGCTGTTTTTTGCTGGATGCTAGTGGCACTTGTCCATCTTTAGATGAACGTTTAAGGGAATGCTATCAGCAGAGTTTCTTTAACTCACAAAACTTGGTTTGAGCAGCCCAAGCCGAATGAACATCCTAACTCCCAACAGTGCATTAAACTAGTTCAGGGAAGTTGATTCTCGTATCTGGAAAGCCCTGATGGATTTAGGTCCTTTTTATTTTAAAAGAGGTGTTAAAAATAGTTCCACCAATACACTAAACTAAATCAGTTCAGGTGGAGTGCTTCCTAATCAAAAAACAGTCCCTGCTTTTCAGATGAGAAACCTGGAAGTATTTCTTGATCATAAGTGTCCCTTCTGCCTGTTCAGGTGGACGTTAAAGATCTCACTGCAATATTTGAAAAATGAAGGTAGTTTCTCCTTGTGTCATGGACATTGATCATTCACTTAATGGCTGTTTTGTAGGACACAACTGTGTGCAAAACTGGTTGGTGCATTCGCACGGTTACTATACTTTACAGTGAAGCCTGTGAAGAGCTTTGAGATGTTTTAATGACAATAGGTGCTCTAACAAATGCAAGGAAATTATTTTTAGGGTTTCAGTATTTGCTAGTGTTTTCAGCATTTTTGTGGCTGCAATTGGCAAGCAATTTATTCCCAGGAACTAGTCATACAACAACAATAATAATGCTTGCCTTTGATATAGCGCCTTATCACATCCTTGAGATGTCTCAAAGCGCTTCACAGATTATATTGTAAAATGAATTGACTGTGTATTGTGTGGGCAAAATGCAGCAGCCAATTGCGCACAGCACATTAATAATATAGTTAATTTAGTTATTTCTAAAAATGCAGAAGTCCGACTCCCAGTTTGGACATATCATGCAAATTAATAACAAAACAGCATCTAGGCAAAACGACAGCCACTGTGAATATTTAAAAATAGGCTCTCCTCACAATCTTTTACTTGTCAGAATAGAAGAAATGTGAGATTTTTGTGTGATTGATAACGTTCTTCTGATTGCCTGATGCCCTCTTTAATGGAAGCCATGGTTAAGTGGTTCACTGGGTGTGTGCCCTTACAAGATTCTGTTTAAACAAAGAATATTCTGGGAAGATTAAAAAAAAGTAGATAAGAGTGTGTCGTTCAGAGATCCCACCATATGCTGTGTCAGAAAGCTCAGGAGATAGCAACGTAATTGCCTTCTTGAAGAAAAAGAACTTCCTGCATGGGTAGATTTTGCACGTGGCTAGATTTGACGATATCAGCATTCACCTTAGAAGATGAAAGCGTTTGAATTCCAGATCCTCATCCTCACCTACAAAGCCATTTACGGCTCGCTCCCTCCTATCTCTCTGACCTACTATCCCCCTACCTACCTGCCCGTACTCTCCGTTCCTCTGGCTCCGGTCTGCTCCACATCCCCCGCCCCAACCGCCCTACCATCGGTGGTCGGGCCTTCAGCCTCTCAGCCCCGAGGCTCTGGAACTCTATCCCCCAGTACCTTCGCCGACTCCTCCCTTTCCTCCTTCAAGGCCGGTCTCAAGACCTTTCTCTTTGACCTTCAGCCTTCAGCTCCCCTCTCGACTCTCTACCCCCTCCTCGCTCCCTCCCTTCCCTCCCCTCACCATTTCCCCCCAATGCTCGGGTCCTGACCCAACTGTACAGCGCCTTGGGACATCCTCCTGACGTGAAAGACACTATAAATGGAATCTTGTTGTTGTTGTTGTCTCTGTTTCCTTTTCTTACTTTGTGAGCATCATGACCTTGGGAGATATCAAAACAACAATATCAAAGCAGGCTATGGGGAGAGCACAGGGAGTGGGATTAATTTGGGTAGTTCTTTTAAGAGCCAGCATAGACACGATGGGCCAAATGGCTCCCTTCTGTGCTGTATAATTCTATGATTCTATGAAATTCTCAAATTCAAGATCCTCATCCTCACCTACAAGGCCATTCACGGCCTCGCTCCCTCCTACCTCTCCGACCTACTATCCCCCTACCTACCTGCCCGTACCCTCCATTCCTCTGGCTCCGGTCTGCTCCACATCCCCCGCCCCAACCGCCCTACCATCGGTGGCCGGGCCTTCAGCCTCTCAGCCCCGAGGCTCTGGAACTCCATCCCCCAGTGCCTTCGCCGCTTCCTCCCTTTCCTCCTTCAAGGTCGGTTTCAAGACCTTTCTCTTCGACCGTGTCTTCAGCTCCCCTCTCGACTCTCTACCCCCTCCTCACTCCCTCCCTTCCCTCCCCTCACCATTTACCCCCTGCTCGGGTCACGACCCAATTGTCCAGCGCCTTGGAACGTCCTCCCGACGTGAAAGACGCTCTATAAATGAAATCTTGTTGTTGTTGTTGAAAGCACTTCCATGTAACTATTCTTTGTACTACAGTAATGTTCATGCAGTCTCCCCTACACCACTGGTCAGGGTAAAACAATATACGTTGTAAAACAGCCCTGACTATAAGCGAGGCAGGGCTACTGAAAAGGTAACAACAACAGGGATCTGCTGTAGCGACAATATTAACCTGAATTCCCAACACTAATGGACATTTTAGGTCTGCTTATCTTCAATGTAGTCATCAGAAACTCCTCTACCAGATTTATTTCCTCTACAAACACCATGCTGTTCCACTTTGCATCTCCTGCTGCAACCGTTATGATGGAATTATTCACAGTGGGACGGTGTGTGACGAGACAAGAGAAGATGTTGCCCAATCTTTCTTTTTTGAGCAGTTTGTTAATGAGATATTCAACGTCTTGTGTATTATCACAAAGAGCGTCCAACGTCTGAATTAGTCCATTTTAAAAAAAAAACTTTTTTAAAAAAAAATCCCATGTTAAAATCATACGGCTGCAGTTTAGAAAAACAAATGAATAATGGTTTATAGCGCAACCCACCATTAGTTTACGAAACACTTATAAAATTGATGAGAAAAATGACAAGATTTATAGACAACTAGACCAGTGTGCTCTTATTAAGTATGTAACTAATTTTCCATAATTTTTTATACACTTCCCGGAGTAGACAGTTTAGAGGATTACATTTTAAGCATTTTGTAGTACAAAATGTAATTTATTTGGAAAAAGTCTGTGACATTTACGATAATAAGACAGTTTGGGATTACTTAAAGAGTGTGGACAACTAACAGATTGACTTGTCACGATGGAGAGAATGGAAGGGTATGAACTGTAAAGATATGTACTTAAAAGGAAATTTTTGTCTCATTAAACACTTCTATGAGATTGGCATATGTGAAGGGAACAAATTTGGGCATTTAAAGCACTTCAAAGGCTATGACCCTTTGCTTAAACAACCCCAATTATGTACAAAATACGCAGATTACAACATGCATTAGGACACGAAAATGAAGGGTAAAAATTCAAGCCTCATCATGAAATGATTAGCACCCATTTCATTCTGGTGCTTCACTAACCAAATACATTGAGCTGCATCTGCACTGGATTCAAAGTTATACTGTTGATTCCCCGGATAGTTTAAGTCTATGATTAAAATCTGTGATTTTGAATCTTTGTCTCTAATAGTCCCTGACATATAAGAATTTGAGAAGTTAAAGCCCTTCGACTCTCCTGGGAACCCTGATACATCCTAAACCCTTCGACCAGCACAGATTCAGCTCATAAATCATAACGGATGAGACGTTAAACCAAGGTCCCATCTGCCTGTTCAGTTGGACATCAAAGATTCCATGGTTTTATTCAAAAAGAGAAGGGAGTTTCTCTCTCCCAGTGTCCTGGCCAACAATCCCCCAAATATAAGCGGTCACTCAGTCCATGGCTGTTTGTGGGTTGTTTCTGTGCGCAATTGTGCTGCCGCCTTTCGCCCACAAAATATACAGTCTGTAAAATACACTTTACAGCATATTCTGTGAGACAGTTGGAGTCGACTGACACAAAGACATGATAAGGTGCTATATCAAATGCAAGTATTATTATTATCACCACTTCCTCCACTTGTGCTGGTGAAAAAACAAACATATCATTGAACCGTAAGGAAAACAGATACATAAACACTTCTAAAGTGTTTCTTTTCATGAATGACGTCTATTATTAGATCACAAAGGAGGATGAACATGTCATATAGCTGCCAGGAAACTGATGGAGACAAGAAGTAGGCAAGAGGATAATCAGGCGGGGTTTTCCATGCCTGTTTGCTACCTGAAGGTTCATGTGTGAGAGGACAGGATCAAGCTCAGTGGGATCCCTCCTGCAGTCAGAAATCTAACACTCTGTGACCCTGTAATGTGTTATGGCCTTTGGGGAAAGGTACTGGAGATACCCGGAGCCCATTAAACTGTACCAAGGGGGAAGGATTCAAAATGCCTTTAGGAGAGTATTAGAGGGAAAGAAAATTGGTGGGAAAAAGAAAAGCAATTATTCTATTACATTTGGGATCATTGTTCACGAGGGATTCTGTTTATCACATCCATTGAGTAGAATATCTCTCTATAATAGTCTGCCCTTCATGGGGATTAAGAAGAGCATTACACAGAGCATATTCACAACCCGAACATGATTTAAACAGTGACTTTAAATTGGCTATAACGTAGACTGGCACTTGTTGGAGTTGCTGGTGCTCCTGGTGCATTATTTGTTGGGAGACCAACAACAACAATAAGAAATTACATTTATTCGTCGAGTTTCACGTCGTGAGGATGTCCCTAGGCAGATACTCATTGTGTCATCAGCGTGGGGTTAATTGCCTTACAAGGTCCCCAGCCCTGGATAATTATTATTATGATTTGAATTAACTGTCATAACTAGGTGAGGGCGTGTTTCCTCCCAAATTCTCTTCTCTAGTTATTAACAGACCCTACTTACTATACTGCAGTCATGCAATTCATACCAAATGTAAGGATTATTATTATTAATGACCTGCTTCCATGCCTTATAATAAATAATAATATAATCCTTCCATTTGATATAGCACTTTTCAGGACTTCTAGATGTCTCAAAGCGCTTCACAGAATACATTGTAAAGTGAATTGACTGTACATTTGTGGGTGAAACGCGGCAGCCAATTACGCACATCAGTGTCCCACAAACGGTCGTGGATTGAGTGACCAAGTTATTATTGGTTTTTTTGAGGGATTATTATCTCCGGAAAAACGATCCACCAATCAACTACCAACCGGGTTCTTACCTACTGCTAGGTAAATAGAGGCGTGTGGAGTAAGGAAACTTGCCCAACATTTCACCCCACCCGGGGATTGAACCCAGGTCTCTCGCTTGCAAGGCGAGTACTCTAGCCACTGAGCTACAGGAATCCACTGCCTTATCACTATTTGAAATGTTAGATAATTCTGTGAGGCCACAGGATGAACTTGTGACATCTTTTGAACATTACTTTCCAAATTTAGTGAACCCATTGGAAAGAAGCACATGGTTACATCCGTTCCGGGCATAAAGCAAGCAATCTCTCAAAGCCTGTTCCTGTGTCAGCACAGTACTCTTGTTCCTAGTCCTTCTTTGCACTCATTGGGATCTTCTCAATAAACACCATATTTTTGTAGTGCAATATGTTTGTTTAATTCGACTGAACGTTTATCAATAGAATCTGTAGAAAATGATACTTACAGAACTTTGCATCACAAAAGCTACAGATGAAATGTAGCGCTCAAGTGTTTAATGGCGCGGTGGCTTTCTTCCTTGAAATATGTGTTTGGATTCGAGCTTCACAAACTTACTGTAAACAGAGAAGGCACTGCATTGCCTGTGTACTGTAACACATTATTTGACATTTTATTACAACTAATTCCAACTTTAAAGGTAACTAATAACTATTAAAAAAAATCTACTAAAGTAAGTTTCAAACCCTGTCAAATATACCATACTGACAAAACTTCAAGTCAACTTTGTTTGTGTTAATTTATAGTAAATACTTAGTTTCATTAGTCACTGAATAACTGATAAACAAGAATCTCAGCTCATGTTTCAAAGCTACTACTTGGCAGCATATGTACCATTGACAGTGTTATTGCTTGAATTGATTACCATTTCAACAGCCCCTGCAATAGCCTGACTGTACAAAAGTGTTTCATTGCCTAAGTGTCAAAACAATACCATAATTGGTCTACAAATGTTATACACTTTTAATAATAATGTAACGCACGCTGGGATCACCACTGTATATGGCAAGCAGCTCGAAGGAAAGCCCCATCTTACACATGACATAGTGAAGTGGTGTATACAGGCGCTGTACAGTTATATAGAAGAAAGTAATTAATTTACCTATGTGAAAGTGTCTTCAAAAGAATTCATCCATTAATATTTCACTCATTAATTTAGTTACAATGTTGAACTGTGTTCTTCTTTAAATGTCTTAAACTTCTAACTATAATAACTATGAAGTGGGCCAGGCCAAAGTAAATAGCAATTGTATTAGAGTGACTCTATATATTAATCAGTGTTAATTCAAGAACACAAGACACTTACCGTTCTGTTTTGCTTTCATCCGCTGCATTTCTTTCTGCTAAGTTGAGGCTTTTTTTAGGGTCAAATCCATACCAATGCACAGTTTTGCAGCAACCATCTCAGTAGCCAAGATAAACTGCATTGAAACCCTAGGAGGTAATCTCTTTGATGAGTAATTGAGATTCCACTGTAGATTTTTTTTAAAAAATACATGTTTATTTACATTTTTTAAAAAAAATCTATTTCTGTCATTATTTCTACAATACAGTTGTGCTTTGAAGATTCTGTTTTGTTTGCCCGCTCTTAAAGTTGCTTTCAATGCCAGTCTTTTATACAGTATATGTGGGATGGGGTAAAATAGCGATATGTGATTATGACCATCGATAATTATCAAATCACATACCCCATAGATCCCCACTACATGTCCTACTTCCTATATATATGTATATATAATATTATTTTAAGTGTGCTAGAAATCAGCAAGAGTTAAGTTTTTAATTGAGATGTTGAGGTGAAAGGGTATTAGGAGTTGAGTTTACCAACATTTAGAAGGTTCCTGTTGCGTGTGTTTGAAGAGGAATAGTTGCCTCTCAAGTGGAGTGCGTGGAGCTAGTCATTGTCAACAGTGTAAAACAGTTTATATTGAGAAAGTACTTTGCATACCAAAATCAATCACAACTGCATCCGTGAGAGCAATTTCAGGTAAAGAAAGGGAGGAGATAATTTAAGTATGTATGTTTTCAGTCAGAGATTTTTGAAAATTCCAAGTGTATCACATTCATATACCAGTAATAAACCAGACACCGTGAACCAGATTACCAGACATGGGAATTTCCATGTTTAGGTAGCATACGTACATGGAATTCTCAGTCTGCTTTGGATGCTCTTAAGTATGGTTTCAATGTGTGTCAAAGCACCAAAAAGCAGTCATAAACAATTACACCAACAACTTGCATTTATATAGCTCTCCTCGTGCGGATTAGCGTGCCAGAGCTACTTTATGGCAAAATCAACACTCTGTAACTTCATTTATCTGCTTTCGAAAGCAGAACGTAACATGCCTGCTGAAATCTGAAGTCGTATATCGTGTGAAGTTTAAAGCACAGTAACTTTTTGCAAACCCGTCCGACATGCATAATGAATTGGGCAGTGTCAGGTGTACTCTAGGCTTCTGCAGAGGACACATCTGAACTCAAAAAGTCAAAGAGTTTATAGAAACTGAATCACCTACATCCCCCGTAGATCCCCAGGACTTGTCCGACGCTGTTTACAATTTGGATCAGGTTTTCATCAGCCCTACTGACGTGTTTATCTTTCAGACGCTTTACACAGTTTCAGGTTTCTGCTTAAACAGCAATGTGCTGCTTACGTGAGAGTTTAAAGTCTGTCTGATTCTGGAACTTAATGTCTGAAGCTGCTTTGGAAGGGTGACGGTAATGTACTATAGATAATGGATTTTATTGTTAAAGTGAATTTGAAATGTATCTAAAATCTCTGCAGTTGCTAAACTCACAATTATAATTGAAGCCCCTGAACGAAACTACCAAGTATAAATTCCATTCTTATGATGGTAGGAATAATGTATCCAATTGAAGCCTGTATGTAAATAAATAACGTTGAAAAAGTTAAGCTGGGTGGAACCTTTGAAGTTTAAAATGACACAATGTAGGGGATGAGCACACTGAATTAGATTAATATGTGCAGTTTGCTTTGAATCTAGAGTTACTCAACCCTAAATCTCTCTGTTCTTACTTGGTTATGTAAACTGCCTAAAAGCCGAAGATTTCTATTGCAAGAAGCAAGCTTTTACCCTGATTTACCGTCTAACGGTAATACATAGGTTTTCACATCATGGGATTTTTTGCCAACAAAACACACAGTCACTACACTTTACGGTACATCCTGTTGAGCGCTTCAGGACATCCTCCTGACGTGAAAGGCACTATATTAATGTAAGGATTATTCTGAAATTTCGTACACTGTCCAGCGCCTCAGGACATCCTCCCGACGTGAAAGGAGCTATACAAATGTAATCGTGTTGTTGTTGTTGATTATTTAACGACCACCTGAACTGCAGATGTAAACCTGGTTTAAAGTCTCATCCAACAGAGATAAAAGATGTTATGTTTACAATCTATCAATGAATGTGTGTGATAGGACTCTGCTGGGTGACCTGGATCGTGTCCTTTCTATTACCTCTTTTTTTTAATGAGCTAGCTTGGGAGGTACATTGCTTCTAAATCCATGTTGATTTTTTTATAGTGTCCGTGATGGGACAGAAGTAAACTTTTATGCAGTTCATTGCACTCTGTAACTGAAATACCAGTCCCTACAGTTTAATGGAAATATTTCAACAGTGCCATCTTCCAGTTGATAGAAACCAGAAGCCGCAGTGAAAGAAGAGCCAAAAGTGATTGAATTAAAAAAAAAAGTTTGCTTCTGTCCTTTCTGGACGAAATACACACAGCCTAGGTCAGCTTGGTCTTCTGGTATGAGCCATTTTAGGAGTTGGTTATCACTTGAAAAGAAATATTAGCCAAAAAAGGTTAGACTTTTTCACTCGCTCACTGTAGGTGGTGAGGAATCAACGCTATCTGGGGGGAAAAAAATATTTGGAAGCTGAGCTTTAAAGTCACAAGTCACAGAAAATCATCAGTTTGAAAGAGAGAATTGGAATTGGACACATCAGTTTGGGTGAATGATAAAGCTCCTAACTTGACAGAAAACACGGTTAAGGCGAGCAGCAGACAGACAAAATTGTCTTAATTTGGCACATCTCGAGGCTTGATGTTTTTTCTCATGTGAATGCCAGCACTTGATGAAGCAGAAAGACTTTTCCTGTACCACCCCCCCACCCCCCCCACTCCAGGTAGGGAGGTTTATTTATAACAATGGTGCAATACGTCACCAGGAAAAATGCATATTCAGAGTGTGGGATCGTTGCCTTTGATCCGTTGTTTCTATTGCACGATGATTGCAATTCATTCCAAATAATTAATGTCCAAAACCCATTTGTAAGCACAATTGTTGCGTTTTTGATTTAATATCAAAACCAAGGCATAAAACTCCAGAAGCTTAAAAACACACGCAGCTCACAGGATACATAAAAATGATTGAACATTCTAGAATTTTATATTAATAACAATAATCCTTGCACTTGATATAGCGTCGTTCACTATTGGGAAGACATCTCAAAGCACTTCAGGATTTACTGTAAAATGTAATTACTGCGTACTTTGTCAGCTCAGTCTAACCATCTGAGCATCACCCAACCCACTAGTGGTCATACACTACCTCATATATTTCGCCCACAAATTACACAGTCACTACACTTTACAGTATATACTGTGAAGCACTTCGAGACGTCTGGATGATGTGATAAGGGGCTATATCAAATGTAAGGATTATTATTCCTCCCATCCTTTGAACACCATAAAGTCAGCTGCTGTTCAGAAAGAATAAATAGTGAAATATATTACAGCATTCTCCTTTTATCCGTGAACTCTACTGTCAAATATACTTCAACTAATAGGATGAAAGTCTTCTCTCTTTAACCACAGTTAAGGATCCTAAGTAAAAATATGGGCCCAAGTCGATGACACAAAACTGTCGAGTTAGGAGCTGAACCACTGCAAAGCCTTCTTTCTCGAAAGGAGAGAAATAATAAAGTGGAGGAAAGTGTATCTTATAACCAAATGCCAGAGCTCTGTGTTAAGGGCTATCCCTGTATTCTGAGATGGTTTCCCTGTGATTGAATATGATGCTTGCTTGCCACTCTGAAGAGTTGTGGAGGACAGTGCATTTGGCCCAAATTGATAGCCTGCTACGTCACACAACAAGTCTGGCCTAAAAAAAATCATTTAAAATATTCATATCAATCATTTGAAAAATGGACCCCAAAATGGCGCCAATCTCTTTTAAATGCCCTGACAAGCCTCTCGGCATATAACGTATAAAGACACCAGCAGCGCGGTGGAGGAAACAATCTGTTCACCGGGATTAAGTGTCTCATTAATGTGTAAGGTGATTAATGTTCCTCTTGTATTCGGTCAGTCACAGTAAGCCAGTCTGCCGTTCTCTTGCTGCCAGCGGATAGTGGTGCTCTGGTGGCTAATCCAACTCAGAGCACAGGAGGCACCATGTTACTCAGCGCCAAGCCATTGCTCTATACATGGAATTTTGCATAACAGTTTTGTGGCTATTGCCTAGAATTTGGGGGATGAACAACCTAGTGTAGCTCAGGAAGTAAATGCAAAGGATCACATCCTTTTACTTTTCCTTGCATTAACGTTGCAGTTGATGGCAAGCAGAATGTTTGATTCCTCCCGAGCAAGGAGTGGTTAAAAACTTCCCAGGTGTCGGTTGATAAGATGATTGGTGTGTGATGTCGCCGAGATTGGTGCAGTAGAATTCTTTGCAGTTGAGATAACGTACCATTTGTAGGGGAGAGCAGATGGACTTTTTCTCTGCAACCCTGATCAATGCGCAATATGCAATTACCATCTTCAAGCCATGTCCAATGACTTCAATATTCAATCCGTTCAAGGGCAGAGTTTAGAGAAATGTTCGGGAGACCTGAAAAGAGCAGAATATTGCATACGTCCATAATAGTTTGTTAGGATCCCAATTATATGTTGATAAAGAGAATTGCACAGAAGTTTTAAAAATATATATATTGTATAACATGAGTAAATAAACATAAAAAGAACATAATATGTATGAAATATCAGCAGGTTGACACATTAACATCACCAATTTCAGTGATGCATTTTCTGCTCTGTTGCTCTGAAAGAGATCATATTGAATTAGAAAATGAAATGTATTAAGATAATCATTTAACAAATTCCCTTTGATGGATACACATTAATTTAATGGCCACAGTAACAGAAACCACACATTAAGATTTGATCTAATTAGTGCAAGTTAAACTGTTGGAGAGGAACAGCAACGCATTTGTTAGACGTACGTTTTGAAGAAAATCATTTTGACGCACTATATGAATTCATCCATCCATTTGAATTCACAGCAGATTGTTTAATTTGCCGAGTAAGATAATACGTTGAATTCTGGAAATTCGGTTAATTCCATATTATTATCACATTTCAATTCTTGTCTGGAAATTAGCTGAATTGGTCACTGGGTAGAGCAAAACATTGCAAATATTGATACAATATGTCAGGCAATACTGTTCAAAATCTGATCCTAGCATCACATTTAATGGAATGCCATTATTTTAATATAAGTGACTGCAGCAGTTTGCTTGTCAATGTTAGGCAAAAATATTGCTCTAATTATTGACATCAGCTCAGGTTCCTCTTCAGTTATGGATCATGGGCCATTTCAGTCTATTTCTCTTCATTGAACATCCAGGCCAGAGTTGACATATTACATAAAATCATTGTACAAGAAGGCAATAATCACAGTATTGATTGAGCTGAGTGGACAGCATGTGAGAATGCAAAATCAGGTATTGAATGGACGTTGCTAAAATATATAGTGACATACCGTAGTTCAGCTAAATGACAAGAGTAAATTGCTTGGTGAACGTAGACTTCAAACTGCACCAGATGATATTGTTCAAAAGATGGAAGAGTTCCATATTAATCTTAAAAGGGTTATGACAAGTAAAGAGTGATGACTGTAAGGAGGTTGTACAAGTGCTCCACATATTCGGGATATATTGTCGCAGAACACATTATTGACCAACATGATAAAAATTATGGCTTAGCAAGCAATACAGATGACGTTGGAATGGCTGCTATCCATCTAGTGAATGTGGGAGAGATTTGTTCTGGATAAAATTGAAAGAAGAGCTTTTGGGTGTAGTGAAGATAATAGTAATGCCTGTTTTTTTTTCCCCTCTTATTCTTGCCTTCAAACTCTTTTGAACTTGAATATATTAAATTGATTACAAATCTAAATATGGTACCCAATAACAAGACATTTACCAACAACAATAAAGGCAACAGCAAATTGCATTTATATAGTGCCTTTCACAACGGGAGGACATCCCAAGGTTCTAAATATATCAGTAATATAGTTAACTGCAACATTGCATTGCCAGGAACCTTTAGGATTGGCTGAGATGTCAAATGAAATGGAAATAATGGACTGCAGAAGGGGTTTCCTTCTGACCATTTAATTGCAAGAGAGACTGCTTTAAATTGGCAACAGGTCATCTCTGTTCCCTACTAAAGTATATACAGCATGTAGGAGTTTTTTTACCTAACTGTTATCACTGCTAAATCTTGGGAAATGGCCAAAGCTTGTTAGCTGGTCTGGACATGACAGCAAACAACACTGAAAGGTACAATGACCCAACTCTTTTTCTCTGACGAAAGGATAATATGCTTTTGCTTGATGTTTCAGTTTTGACAGCTCCATGTGTTGTAAGGCTTCTGTCTGACGTAGGAAGGAGAGGAAGATTTGAAATATCAGACGAGAGCTGGCTGGCTTCCACCCAACACGTTTCCTCTTTAACTTAAATACTTAATTGAGTAAGGATAGTACCAGCTTAGATATGAACATCTTGAGGTGTCGGGGCAATGATTCCATCTGGTTGTACTGTCTCGTGTGCATCACAAGTAAAATGTGTGCGTGTTTCACAAACTGATGGTGCTCTTTTTCTTTTGTCTATTATCCAGTTAGGGTTTGGTGACAAAGGTATGATCGAAACAATCTATCTCTGGGCTTTGCTAAGGAATAATATTGACCATTACTGGACTATCAGGTCTGATATAGTGGTCCTGAATGAAAGGAGTGCTCATTAATTTCCCGTAAGCACACGGTTAGTTAATTCTGCCACATTGCCAGGTTACTTCGGGTTCACTAAACCAGCAAAGGAGAGAAAAATCAAAAGGCTATTTCCATGCAACTATCAGCATCCAGTTTCAGAACTTCAATGACACAGACTGTAACTGATCACCAGTCTCCTTCTCAGCTGGGGAATGATGCATGACATGTCTAAAAGAAAGGAAGAAAAAAAATAACATTTTCTGCACAGCATGAAAGTAGGGTTAAAAAGCCAATTGCATTTTGCAGAAAACAAAATTGCTGAAACAAATTGCTTAATGTTTCAATAGTGACGGAGACAGACTTCAGTGTCTAAAAAAAACAAACTCTAAATGAAATGGCATTGGTGACTCAATTACCACTCAGATGTATCTGTAGTCAATAATCACGTAAAGTATTATTTTGGTTACAGAGTATAATTTTGGCAGCTGAATCCAACTGTAACAAAAAAGCACTCTTAGAAATGTTCATTTATAAATCAATCATGGGTGACACATTCTGAGATTCGTCCGGATCTGTGTTTCGTAGTTAACATAATAATAATGTGACTTAAAAAGTTACCTACCAGAAATACATCTATGAGATTTTTGTGGTTGATGTTTACTGCACAAATGGCAGTTTTCATCTTACCAAAAGTCATACAGAAGATAACTTAAAATTTGATAAGAAATATGTAATCACCATTGCAATTATCAATTTTTTGCCTACAAAATACAATCTCTACACTTTACAGTAAAATCCTGCAAGCACTTTGAGGCTGCCTTCCGATGTGGAGGGCGCTATATCAAATGAAAGGCTAATTATTGTACAATTTATTTTCAAAAGTGTGTTGAAATTAGCATAACTTATTACTCTAGGTGGGACCTGAGGGTTAAGGTTCTTTCAAGCTGATGAAACAGATGCAGTAACTCACCATCACTAATCAGATAATCTCATTGTCAGAATAAGGAATTAATATAATATATATTTTTAAAAATCTAATTTTTATTTTGATGAAATTCTTACTTTATTGATTTGAGGCACAATGCTTTAACAGCGGGGATATTATATGACAGTGTTTATATTTTGAAGAATAAAACATTTATGGCATTTATTGGAATTATCTGAGTTGCCATCTCATTGAACACAATTTAATTTGTATGTAAAAAAAAATTAGTTTTCTTTATTACATTCAGCCATTATTGAACAATGCATCATTGCATGAAGTGGTTTGTGTGCTATTCAACCATTGCAGGATTAGCTAAAATGTATACAATATGATATGATCTAAACTATTCCACCTGACTTGGAGAGTATGATAGCACAAACTGATCATTTGGAGATTGAGAACCTTATTGTACCCTTGTCAAGTCCTATTTAGTGCAGAGAGAGAATTATTTGTTAAGCAAAAGTGCTGAGTTTATTAATATTGGTTAATGTACAAGATGTAAAGTTGCAATTGATGCTCAATCAAACAGAATAAGAGGTTAACAGAAGATATGATATCGTCAATGTCAAGGCGAGTACACATTTTGAGGTGCAAGTTTAACCTACAAAGACAATTAGAGAGATTTCACGAGGGAGAATCATATCAAAGTTGAAGTTAACTTTGATATGATTCAAGTTAAGGGCAAAAGAAAAACAGCCACATACTTTTTTGAAGCTATTCTTTTGCAAGACACAGAGTAATTAAGAGAAATAGAGTGCTTTAAGGGATAAGTTGGGGACGAGATATATTAGAACTTGGATGTACAACATGCAGGCACATTACGCATGTGTAGAATAGTCGTGCAAGTTGGCTGTCCCTGTGTTAGATACATTTTTGACATGAGTTTTTATAATTGTTGTTTATATTTGCACCGACTCACGTTGACTGATGGCAGGCTGGCTGGTAGCTTTGGGTAATCATAAATATTCACGGCTTCTCTCACACTCACACACGCACAAATATATTTTTCTGTCCCGATTGCAACTGTTTTTGCTGCTAGGTACGCAATGTGCTGCAGGATTTATTGCGAATGTAAACTACTCTCCAGAAGAGTTGGGAGCAGCATATATTTTTCACTAGTTTGCTATGATTGTTGGACTGGCTGACATTGAAATGCCAACCCACATTTGTAAAAGTATATCTAAACTATTCTTAGCAAGAAAACATGAGAATTTGGGGCAGATTTCTAAGTCAATGGGGGTACATCCCCAATTGTGTTCATTGCTTGTTGCACTGCCCCTATTTGAGCAAAATTAAAGGCCAATTTCAATGAATGATTCATCTATATTGAAGAGAAATAATGTTAATAATAAATTAGTCACTTCAATCCATGACTGTTTGTGGGACACTGCTGTGCACAATTGGCTGCTGCATTTCTCTCACAAAATATACAGTTAATTCACTTCACAGTATATTCTGTGAAGCACTTTGAGGCGTCTCGAAGACGTGATAAGGCACTGTATCAAATGCAAGGATTATTATTATATATAAAATGTGCTGCTTTAAATTCCTTATCCCATAGTGTTACTATGATCAGTGTATAAAGTGTTAGGATATTGCTACCTTTATCTGCATTTATATTCCTACCCTTGCCCCTCAAACCAAACCCTAGCAAGGTCAATCCTCAGTGTCTTTCTGCTCAGATCTTCAGACTTTCATGTGGTAGCAGATTAATGAAGCCTTAGATAGACGATCTTGATATCTTAAAGCAGTCTCATCACATTTTAAGTTCTAATCTGAATAACCGTAAACTAATTTTTCTGGTCATCAAACTCTTAATTGTTTAATGTTCACATTCTGTCTGATCTACTCGTCCTGAGAAATGGCTGATTTTACACCAACACAACACGTTTCCAGGAGAAATATATTCAGAGCTTGAAGCTTGTTTGCAAATAACTAACTGTGTGTATGTTAGACTCTGTTTTATTTATTGAATTCATCTCAGGATGAATTTATTGTTCATCCTTGGCTGCTCTGAGAGAAGTGGTGGAGAAAGAGGCTTTTCTTTAAACTGCTTTAAGTATAAGTAATATAATTTCAAATGTTCAGTACTTGGAGCAATAAAACAAATAAAGTATTGGTTTTGTTTATCCAGCGTACAACTATGCCAGCTGATTAAAGTTGGCCAGGTAACCTGTCAGCTTCGAGTAAAGTCGTCAGTGTAGTAGTTTTGCTTAGAAAGTTCTGTATAAGCAAGTTCTTCTTGATATGCAAAGCATATTCAACAGTGACCTCATAATTCACTAGCTGCAAATCACTTTTTAACACAAGAATGCGAGTACATCTGGTACTGGACTTTGCAATTCAAAGCTTGTACTTTGTTGAATGATGCTACATGTCAAATCTGCGATGCAAGTAAAGTGTCTGTCTATCATTGCTATGGCATAGAAAGTGGATCTGAACGTATACTGACTTGTTATTGTAATAACAATGATTTGAATTATTTCACAAAGTTCTTCAGGAATGTTCTAACAATGTGCCTTCCATGAGTACAGTGGTTCACCGTAGAATATTTACTGTAAACGAGGCAAAAAAGTAATTCCTAGCGACTGCATTGCAGTGATGTATGATTCATTACATTGAATGTCACACGGCCGATCACGCAATACATCTTTCTTTTCAGGAGTTCCATATGTGAAGAGAATGGTATTCCCAACCTTTACATATTGAGGTCCTGCAGGGAACAAGCATCTATTTTTGCGAAAACTGCCTTACTTATAGAAATTGGCCAATTTCGTAGGCAACGGCATCAAATTTTGTACAAAGCACAAATAAACAATAATAATAATAATCCTTGCATTTGATATAGCGCATTTCACGTCGGGAGGACGTCCCAAAGTGCTTCACAGAACACACTGTAAAGTGAATTGACTGTATATTTGTGGGCGAACGCGGCAGCCAATTGCGCACAGCAATGTCCCACAAACAGTCGTAGATTGAAAATGACCAATTTATTATTGTTTTTGGTTTTGGAGGGATTATTATTAGGCTCTGTGTGGAGTAAGGAAACTTGCCCAAGGTTTCGCCCTCTGCCTGGAATTGAACTAAGGTCTCTCACTTGCAAAGCAAGTGCTCTAACCACTTAGCTACAGGACTCCAAGACACAGAATGGAAGCAGAATGTTATTACTAATACCTAGACGTGTGATATTAAAATTGATATCTAAAATATCTAAAATATTAGAGGCTGGAATAGCACAAGAGGAAATGCATAAAGCTCTCCGAATTTGTAATAATGATCGAGTAAACGTGAGTTCCGAAGGATGAGAAGATACCTAATTGCTCATCCAAATCTTCATAACAAAGTATTAGTGGAATAGGCAGTTAGTTCAGTGGGTGGCAGATTTGGCCTTTCAACACTGTTTGAACACGCCTGGGATTGCTAGGGTGGAAGTCTCCTCTCTCTGCATGTTGCAATAATCCTATGTGAACTGTCTGGGTAGTCTCTCTTAGGCACAAACTTTCCTTTAATTAAGTACTAATTGGAACACTCTCTCAAAGGGGCCTCCGGGAGTACTCTTGTGCTAAGAGGAAACAGTCACAAAAATGCTCTTCCGACAATCGGGGTTAAGGCATATTTGGGGCAGAGTGTAAGAATCTATTCGCTTCCCTTGATAAAATCACAATATTTGTCGCACCACAAAAGAACGATCCTGGGACACTGATATTGAAAATAAGGAAAATACCGGAGTCTTTTACAGTATAAAGTAAGTAAATAAAACTAGTGAGTAAAAGCAATACATAGACAATATGGCTTTAACAGGAACAACACTGCTTTAATTGGAATTCTTCAAGGATGCAACAACATTGGGGTAGAATGATAATGTGAATACGATTCCTTACAAGAAGCTTATGACTGAATGGATATTCATGAGATAAAGCAAGATGTTGGGTATTTGGTGTCCATTACAGTTATTAATGGTACTAATATTAATTGAGCAGTGTAGTAATCTTGCTTTTAAACCCAAATCAGTCCTGGGGTTTCCTACTGTTCAGACCATTTCTAAATGATGCTGATCAGCACATTGCGAGCAGAAAGTGTGAGTTTCAATATGATAAACTGCTGTGTGAGAAAGCAGGTAATGAAAAAAACTTTCTGTAAAAATATTAAATGGGAACAGAAAGTAAGTGGGAAAATGAACAGGATAAGCTTGATAGACTGAAAATTCAGCAACATTTATTAAAAATAAATACCTCCTGATATATTAAGTGTTACCAAATACACTAGACATTTCTTATATATATTAGGCCAAAGAAACTGAAAATCATACTCCACTGGTACGATCATGTAATAGACCCTTCTCTACTTAATCTTCAATCAATGAAATGAGTGACACTTATACAGTACAATCAAATCTTATTACATAGTTGTGGGAACGAGCAGAATTTCATCTTAATGAGGGTTGCGAGATCTTACTGAGTGCAGCACAGGTGTTGGCGGGCCCAAGAAATAAATCTACCATAATGATATTGTTGTACGCCAATTGAATAGTTGTTGATAGTGGTAACTTGCAATCAAAAGCAGGATATTTGTTTGCATGGAGAGTTCGAGGATGTGAAGGTGTATTAGACGCTAATACTCTCCAGCTTCCAGAAGGATGGTTGTTTGAAGTGACTTACAAATCAGTAATACATTGGAGAGTTTCACATCATGTCATAAGCTGTGAGGGATGATTTACAATTTCATCTATACCCAGAGATTGTGATACTGGCTTGTAATACAATTGTAGCCAGTGTTAGATATTAGATAGTGTTTTTTTTAATATAAAGGACATAAATTCAAAATTTAGTTTATGATCTGGGGAACTGAATGGAAATAGTAATTTTCCTTGAGGTCAATGACCGTTACAGTGATATTACAGCAAGATTGACAGAATTTTTATGATATATACAGTATCTATACACAGTATAGATCATAAAGACATGGCATTATCCACCAAAATAAAGTGAGGTAATTTGTTTTCAGTATCTTACTAAGACAGCACTGTGATGATGATCTGCGGGCAGTGTAGGAAATACGTTAAAGTTTATAAAGAGAAACTGAAAATTAACACCGAAATAAAAAGGGGAATCAAGCCATTATAGCTGTAGCCTAACAAAGTACAAACTCAAATGCGAAGTCTGAAAACAATTGTATTCTCAATAGTTTGAGAATGGGGTACAGACTCACTAACTAATAATAATAAGAATCCTTGCCCCATTTTCCTCTAAAATGCTTACTGCAGCATTTTGTGTGATGTAGAAATCTGAGCCTCTGATGTATAGTAGTTGTACTCTTAGCCAAGTACTTGAGTACAAGATGACAGCCTGCCCTGCAAGACATACTGTTATCAGACATCAGTTTGCCATCCATAAAATATTTAATGCACGCAACATTTCAGAGTTCTACAAAATATTACTGATTGATAGGGATAAATCCCTTGGTACCATAATGGTTGCTTGCATTCTTCTGATCCAGGAATGTAATCTACAGAATGTAAAATCCAAAGATTTTAGCACTACACGAATTCAGCACTTCTGTTGAAGTACATCATTCTGATGCGCAAACAATTTTTAAAGTTCTTTCTTTCAAAAGTTTTTTTTAAGTGTTAGCATCTGAACATTCACAAATCATTTAGTAAATTATCCATTTCTTAACAACTTCTAAGTGGCCCCGGATGCATCATAAATGCTAAATTTTTCAGCTAAAATGGATGAGAGCCATCCATCACACTGTATTTAACTGCATTAAATAATTTGCTTTTTTGCCCATTCAGGCTTTTATGTCACTTGATGTGTGAAGTTAGAACACACTGTGTTTTCTTCATACATTTATTACCAATATACAGTTTATAAGGGTACTGTAAGTTCTCAGTACAAGTAAATGTGTTTTACTGCCAATTGGATCAGCCCTCAAGTCATTCACACTTGTTGCTAATGTACCTTAGAACTAAACAGAACACTGTGATTTTCACCATTTCAGAAGACGTGAAAAGCGTTATATCAAATGCAAGGATTATTATCGTTATTGGAATGCTGCTGAACTTTTAGAGAAAATGGTTTGCATTTCTTTTCCTGGGCAATGCGAAAAATATTATGGTTTACTGCATAAATAGCAATTCACCACTCACATTTGAAATACCAATGCTGGCTGGTGGGTGGTGGGAGGGAGGGAGGAAGAACAATTTCAAGACAGCTTAGGCTACAAAAGCATCAATTTATGCGTTTCAAATTCAAGACATTTGCCAGGAGAAAGGAGAATTTCCAAATGTTTTACGTGATTTTTTCAATATATGCAATATTAACATGCAATTACTATCGCATAAACTATTCTGAATTCCAATTTACCCACGATATGGGGTGGTTTGAGTTCTGAGGTTGTTTCACAGCACATCCCTGCTTTATTAGATCTTACTGTTTCAACAGGCATATTCAAGGCTTCATTACAGCAAACCTGTGCATTATGAAGTATTTGCATTCACCTCTCACATCCTTGATGTTCTTATTTCATTGAATGCAGTTGATGGAATTCAGTGCTGCGAATAACAAACCATCACCAGTGTTTGACTCTGCCCTTTGTAGAATTGCCAGAAATAGCCACAATCCAAATTGAACCCTACAGTAACCGTATTGTAAGATTATAAAGAGAAGCCGATAGTTGGGAATTTTCGTTGTGAAGCCGGTTCTATTAGTTCTGCATGTTGGCTTGCCAATTTCTGAACCTAATGTAGCTGTGGTGTTTATCTAGTAATAGGCACATTTAAGGTCAGCCTGAAAGGGCAAAACTATTTTAAGATTACAGCATATTATTGTTGCGTATCTCATTCATGGTTGTGTTTGTGTAAAATTCTTGCTGCCATTCAGTGGCAGTCAATTCAAACTGCTGTATGTGAATGATCCCATTCCCCCCAAAATACTAATCGCCTAATCATGCTGTGCATCTAACTCTGATTAATTTCCTGTGTTTTCCTCGTTTGACTCAGGTTAAACACAATTGACCATTTTAATCTGGATTTTTCT
The DNA here is from genome assembly GCF_018977255.1 of Callorhinchus milii. Classification (NCBI taxonomy): domain Eukaryota; kingdom Metazoa; phylum Chordata; class Chondrichthyes; order Chimaeriformes; family Callorhinchidae; genus Callorhinchus; species Callorhinchus milii. The sequence continues at coordinate 12,320,706 of NW_024704759.1, read as the reverse complement.
TTGACTGGTTCGTGCCTTCTTTAGGAGCATTATGCCATCTATTTCACACATATCGTAAATGCTTTTGTGAGAGAAAAAGAATCAGACTCCAACTGAAGGTCACAATTTTGGAGCACTTTAGATTTGCGGTGATTGAAGAAATTGGCAAAAATCAATCTGTTTCCATGATAGAGCCAGAAATTTGTCCTTGGTCTCTATATAATAAAATTAATTTGTTTTCAATTAAGTTGAAAACTAGGCTTGATATATAACTGCATAGTTGTATAACTGTATAGAAAGATTCATTACTTAACGTGCAGTGGTTAAAAGTTCTACAAAATATTTGCGTGATCAAAATTGTTGGAGGCAGAGGTAAAATTGCACATCGCTATTGGATAAGGAACCTTATGGCAGAAAGAAAAGTAGGTAAACCGGTAGATTAAATGCTGTAGTTCTTTGGTTTAGTGAAGAAGTGTAAAGACATAAGAACATAAGAAATACTAGACGAAGAAAGACCAAGGTCCATCTAGTTTGCCTTCCACCTTCCTGGCGGTCGCATGCACATATGTCCCAAACAATCTTGAAAATTCAAGCAGAACTAAAGATACTAAATATTAATATCTTCAGAACAAAACTCCTACAATTAGGAAAACAGAATGTGTTATGATTTTAATATAGACTAGTATGATAGACGAGTGTGATCATTAGATTTTCAGTAACCATTCTCTGTGAATAGTTACTGATATATTGAGCGTCAACCAGTGGCAACGATTTTCACTTTTAAACCAAGCGGCTATTTTGTGCTTATTCCTTAAGTTTTAACCTTCTTTCAAAGACTTTTGTGGTGTAACGTGAGCAAATAGCTTTTGAGAATTCAAATGGATTACATTCCCTAATCTTCAGGTAGGTGAAACAAGCCACACAACCTACAGAACCGGGAATGTCATTGCTCGATTTCAGAGGAAACTGGAGCACCTCCGACTGCATTCAGTATAGCCCAGACTCTGCAAAGGAGGCACATTGTTAAAAATGCCCCATTTATAACAAGGGCATGTGACTCGCGGAATTGACTAGATTCTAAACGACTCTAAAAATAAATCTTGTTCAGCAATGAATGTCACACCCCAACCTGTTCATTGTCGGTAAAATTCCACATAGAAAATAGCCATAATCTCTATACTGAGTGCTGCTGGAGCCCCCATTGGACAATTCTTAGGGCTTGGGTTATAGTCTAAATCACGTGGAAGACAGACACTAGCACAATCCTCAGTCGTGGTTATTAAAGAGAAAATCTTTGCAGTGCTGGATTTTTAATTCTGGTATTAAGGGCTGTTCCTGGGAGAACAACTTCTTAAATGGGTTGTTGACACCCCAATCACGTTGAGTTTTGGTTTCTGATCCAGTCGTTTCCTGGAGCTACCTACTTGACAATGTCTCAGCTGAAATATTGGCATCAAAAACTGGGCCAATGCTACAGATGCTACGTCTCATTCTAGATGAGTTGTTTGGCTTTAGATTCTCATTGTTATAACAAATATTTCGCAATGCCAAATATCGGGCTCAGTTGGTAAAGCCACAGCCCAGAACGAAACTAAACCATTACTGAACTGGAAAATTCCTGGATGGATCACTGGACCATAGCTGAGTTGCTGATGTCAACGGGGACAGAGGCTGATGTGGTACAATTGGCTTCAGTTCCTCTTGGCTCTAGAGAGGGGGGAAAAAAAATCAGTCAGGGTTGTGTTATTGCAACTGAGCACAACAGCGTGAGACCGTCTCATACACAAACACACATCTACACACAAACCAGTTTATTAGGTCTTTACTAAATGACAGTCCTTTTCATTCCAATTTCATTTTGTTGATAAAGTAATGCCAAACATCTGTTCCTGTGGCCTTGCAATCTCAGTGCGTTTTGAATCCCATCTGTGATGTAGATTGAAAACACCCTCTATCTTCAGCTATTCAGTTATTTTAGTCTGTCCCTCCCACCAGCAGTAAGAAAAAGCGAACTGCTTACCTTCTATTCTCTGAGCAGCACAAAGACAACTCGTATTTGAAATGAGTCATGTCAAAATACTGGAGATCTATTCTAATTTTAAGGAGAGGGAGACGTAAGAGACAAAGTCCATCTCTGTCATTATGGCTCTTGTGTTTTTTTATATAAAATATGCAGTTTGTCCCATTGCACATATGGTTATAAGTAATGCTAACATTAATTACCACCTAAATTCTCACAAGCATCACGTTGACTTTGCGTAAATGAAAGTTCAAGCAAACTTTTCTGAATTAATTGTTTATGTGTGAATTTACATTGATAACTAGGGCAGAGTTCATCTGCATTTAATGCATTACTTATTTCTGGAGGAGAATGTTTGGAGCCTGTTTGAATGATCTCATCATTCTGTGAAGATTTTTTCATCTCTTCAACTTTTTTTTCCACCAAACAGAGAGCTTTTTAGGACAGTGTTTATGGCAGTGAGGGCAAAAGGTTAAATCCATCTTAGAAAAGGCAGAAATATCTGGAGAATAAAGTTAATAGTAAACAGATTAAAAGCAGTCTGAATTCAAGTCCATGTTCTGGTGCTTTTCAGAGAAATTTACTGAGATCTACATCAAATTGTGTTTTTACATTACCCCATTGAGTCAATCTCCTTTTAAATGTTAGCCTCCAGGCTATGAAGCAAATGGAGATATACAAGTGCTCTAATTATTAAACACAAGTGTGTATTTTGCTCAGATATTAATCTGCTATCGACTGCAGCACCACAAGCTAAATATTAAAAATGCAATGTCACAGATGTTCGAAAGAAAATAAGCTTGCACGTGTGAAAATTGCATTATTACCCGTTTGTAAATTCTTCACATTTTATTATGCCAGCATTTAGAAATACGCACTCTAGCTTGGAGAGTGATAATTCTTTCTTTCTTTGCAATTTATTTGGGATTTCAGTCATCTGCTAATTGATGTATATGATAAAAAAATCAGCCTAAGGAACAGCAAGAATACTGGATGGATAAATTTGAACAAACTACATGCATATTGCGCACTGGTTTGGATTGCTTCCGGGAAACTTAATGTGCTGCTACATCGTGCCCAATGTGAATATGTCCATTAATTCACTGAGCTGCTCAATGAAATAATTTATCTTATGCGGCTTCTCCGTTAATTGGGCAGTGTTTTGGGCTATTAGTGTCAGGGCTAACATTGAAGCCAATGGCAATCCTATGCTCATGGAAGTAAATGCCATTATTGTGAAGCATTTGAGTAAAACCTAATTTAAATGGCTGGGTGTGTGCTTTCATGTCACCAGCATAATAAAGTGGCGCAGATATGGGGAAAAAAAACCTTAAAGTAGCATCTAAGCTTTCAGCCACATTCCCCTTATTCTTGAGAACTCCCAAGATCCCTTTGCATTACGACCTCTCTCCCCACTTTCAAAACCATCCGTAAAAGCCTCTTTCTCTCTCACTATGTATTTGATATTCACACCTTTCCTGCAAAGCATTTTGAGACATTATCCCATGTGAACGATGTTACATAAGTAGTGCAGTAAATATTCTGTTGGCGGTTAAAGGAACCATTCTCCTTTATTTATAACGTAACTTATTCACACCGACAAATACAAACACACAGCGATAGTCAGAAACCCCGACTTCAAAGCAGTCATTTGCCACATGTTTTAAATTGTGTTGCTAACTTAAGAAATGCTAGGCAAAATAAAGACCAAGGTCCATCTAATTCGCTTTCCAGCTTTCTGGTGGTCACGTGCATATATGTCCTGAACTACCTATGTACTATATCCCTGCAAACATCTCAACTCTCCTTCTACCGTTGCTCCCTATGTTTCACCAGTTGTTCTGTGGTGTAATTTGGTTGCAAGGGGAGGTTAAGATTTCCTTCCATCAAAATAGTGGGAGCAAAAGCACATGCCTTTTGTACTTCCATTGTACTTCGATCACATATGACTATTGGGTGTGTTGTAAGAAGCCTTGTTGTAGATAGAGATAAAACAAGTGCTTCTTCTCTTGGGATTAGACGAATGCCTGTATTCATTTCATTTGGTGTAACTGCATTACTCACAATGTTCCAAAGCTTCATTAGAGACTCAGATTCAAAGTTGTCCTTTTGAAATGTTTATTCGGATGCTCAAAGATTTGCTCCACTGATGCAATTATTAGCCATTATCAGGGTTAAGTGTACAGAGATTCTAGAAATTCAGTCTTTTCTATATGCGTGATGTCAAAATTGAAACAATGAAGGAAATTTAATTAAGAGATCCTCTCTAAACCTGCAGGAATTCAGATTCATAATCTGCGTAGATTGATAGATATCTGAGACACTGTATATTCAATAATATCACCTCCTCCTCAGATAATGGTTACACAGTCATAGAAATCAAAAAGATTGAACAGAACATGAAAACACAAAATAAAACTCATTCCTTTCCATCACTTTTCTCCAGTATCACAAACCCAGAACAAGCCTTGATACTGCGCCTTATCACGTCGTTGAGACTTCTCAAAGTGCATCACAGAATATACTATAAAGTCAATTGACCGTATATTTTGTGTGCAAAACGCGGCAGTCAATTGCACCGTCCCACCGAAACCCATCCAAGTAAAAACGTAAGAAATGTGCTGTACATTAGCAAAAGGGTAATTTAATAGAAATTAAACCCCAGAGTGTTTTGAATCATTAGTATTCATATTTTGGTTGAACGTTTTGTGAAGTTGAGGGATGTCAGTTTCAGCTCTAAACGCCCCCAGGTTAGTTGCAATACAGGCCAGATGTAATATAACTCCCTTTGCTCCACCACACATTAAGCAGAACCTCCCCTTATTGCGCCAGTGTGACTATTTTTACTTCCCACACTAACCTCCTAATGATTCCTCAGAGTAAAATTGGAAATTTAGCAATGATTTATGGGCAGTTTTGTGCTTTAGCTTTGGCCCATTAATAACTGCCTTGAGACCAGCACAAACTCCAGTTTTGCGGCATAATGGAAGATGTAGCAAAACTGTGAGCAATTTGCACATTGTTACCTACTCATTTACTACAGGAATTGCACCCACCCTCGTTAACATAGGAATAAAAAGTACTTTTAGTTAGACAAAGGGTTTCGGAGTTTGAACTCTGGGTTATTCTATTTTGATTTTGTTTTGTGGGTTATATTTGAATGAGATTACATTTTTTTGGAGTCTTCGGAGGGAAGTGCCAGGCTGATTCTTTTTACCCCCAAAACCCAACCTACAAGTGGTTTAATGTTCGAGCATTCTGGTGTAAGCTACAGGATCAGTAAGATAAGACTCAGGATAAAGTTCATTTTGATCAGTTCAATTTCTGGCCTTCAATCCATTTTAAGAAGTGCTGCTGTACCCATGTGACATTTCCATTTCCCACATAAATCATTCTTACATCCGCTGTGCAATTAACACTGTCAATTAGACTGTAAACTAGCACTGAATTCAGACCAGTTAAGCAGCGTAGACTGGTAGCCATTAGGAACCAGATTTACACCGCTCAATTTATTTTACTTGGAATGCTTAGTCAGCAGAGGAGAGAGAGGCTTTAATCCTAGGAATCTGGGTTGAATTCAAACCTAGATTCTAAAGATGAAAGAATACTGAAAGAATACTCTGTACTCGGTACCTGTATAGTGTATTTAAAAGGTTATTAACTGTCACTATTTTCAATTGTATCTATCTCACCTACTAATTTATTATATGCTTAGATTAACATAACATCTCATAAACGACACTAATCAAAGAAAAAACTGCTCAAGCCCCTTCAAGACACGTACTGTCTTTCAGTGAGATTTGGTCTGAATGTGGCATTTCTGGAGTACGGATATATCAATACTGAATGAAGTGACCTTTGTTAATACCTTAAAGCTGATTAGATGGAGAAACATCCAAATTTATGAATTAATCTTCTTACTTTCAATGAGATATTCGGGTCCGTGCAGTGTGACAGTGAAAGGTCACTGCACTCCAGTGATAACAAGGTTACCACAAGAGGGCTTCCCTCTGAGCTCAGTTATTAACCGCTGTAAAGCAAAGACTGTCACAACCCAGTACAATTGAGGCCCGAGCACTGTGAGCTCAGCAAGTTACATTTTTCAAAATCATTTTAACACGACAATGTAAGCTTGCTGATAGTCAGTCTACCTTTATTCCAATAAATATTTCTACTGTCATCTGTTTTTACATTAAGCCCCTGTACTTGGTCTACTTGAACGCACAATGATAATAATAATAATAATCCTTGCATTAGATACAGCGCCTTATCACGTTGTTGAGACGTCTCAAAGCGCTTCACAGAATATATTGTAAAGTGGATTGACTGTATTTTGTGCGTGAAACGCAGCAGCCAATTGCGCACAGCACACACAAACCAAATAAAAGAAAAATTTGGACAGTCTTGCCATTATGTCATCCCCATTAAACATGTAGTCCTTTCATCCTGACTATTTCTAATTTGAATTCCTCACATTTTTATTACCTGCAGCAATCTATCTCCAATCAATCCAGCACCCAACTCAGCTAGAGTGTAGAGATAAGGAGCTACTTAGTACTAATGCCCATTTGATAATGCACTCAAACGTGTGTTTCAATCTATCTTGACTCTACTTGAGAAAACACGATTAATGCCAACAGCCCGAGGACTGCAGGAAGAGGAGAGTATTTAATAATATTGACAGTGCTTCATTAATGAAGTTAGAGAAGAATTTTATAGCACAAGACTGTACTTCAGTAAATACCCTTCAGGCATCCAACAGGACTGGTGATAAGTGTCCTTAAATGAGTGTACAGTAATTTCATCCCTTCAGTTTTCCATGACCTCATGTTGGCATAAAGGTCCAGGTTTTCACGAGGAGTATTAACTTTTGCTGAAATTTTATATCACTAAATCCAAGTTTTCATACGTTGAAGACTCTCTAAATGAGTGTCATTAAGTGTGAGTCACTGATCATCATTTAGAATTAAAATGATCAAAATCAAGAGATTAACCCAAAATTGCAGAACTTTCCAACATATGGTACCTCAAGCTTTCTTGTGATGTAACTTTTCTCCCAATTCTGTTAGAAGGAGAGCAAATGGAGGCAAGACCTTATAAAAATGAGAAGCGCTAATTTGACCCAAAGAGCTAAATCCTTCTTATAATAATAACCCTTGCGTTTGATATAGTGCCTTATCAGGTCTTTGAGATGTCTCAAAGCGCTTCACGGGTTATACTGTAAAGTTAATTGACTGTATATTTTGTGGACAAAACACGGCAGCCAATTGCGCACAGCAGCGTCCCACACACAGTGTTCAGATCTCAAACAAGTTGCACTCACCCATTCTATGCATCTATCACTTGTAACATCCTCCCGACTTGAAAGGTGCTATGTGAATGCAATTAGGTAGTGTTTAGATTCTTTAGAAAATTCTTGATCTGAAATAAATGTTATCTACATTCTGTAAATACACCAAAAAGACTTCGCACGACAGCATGTTTTCTGGGAATTTAACCACATCCTATTTGAATGAGAAGTGGTTCAATTCCCAGAACAAAAATTTAATATAATGTTGACCACAGTTGTCAGGTTTCCTTCTGTATTATACTTTATCGATAATAACATACTTCAGTCTATTAACCTACAGGATTTTACTAATCATTTTAGTCATCTGGACTACCTAATCTTCATGAATGAATTGACATCAACATGTAGTTGGTCAAAGAGTCATCACAACAAGTTAGAAGATTAATTATTCCTGGCCAAAATTTAAAACCAAATGTATCATTTTATTCTCTTAAAAACCCGACAGGAATTGATTTCTCCCTCAAAAAATGAACCGTGTTAATTATATTGCATAAAAAGGATTTTTGTAAATTGTCATCATTTTAAATTAATAACAGGAGCTCAAATGTTTAGCTTGTGCTTCAGGTGGGGATGTTGTTTAATAAATGTTTAAGCAGCAAAAAGATAAAGCACTGTCCTTCAGGGAACAAAACAGTTGAACACAGAAAAGCAGAATGAAATTAGATTGATGTTTTGGCCAATGGTACTGAAAAAGGGAAGTTTTCTTATATAAAAGCAACCTAGTTTCTCAAGGAAATAGGTTCCTATTAATAGGATGTTCTTGTAACAAGACTTCCATTATTATACTGTATATGGTTGTGCCTTATTCCTTAAGGAAGAAGTTTTGCCTTCAGCATGCATTTTAAAACAATCTAAATTATAACACAACCTCTTTTGCCATAATGTGGGTTCAGTATTTTCATCTAACAGCGCTGTGAGAATTGCAATGTGTGATGCAACGATGTGGTAATTAGTACCGGTGATGATTATCATGCCACCAGTTGTAACCAGAGGTGACATGTTGGGGATGCAATCTGACAGGAGTTCCTGATCCCATCGATATAAATTGAATTAGTAGACACTACAAACAGGTTGAATTAACATGACATAACCACTGGTTATATTTCTGCTGATGTGAATTCTGATCTCTCACATCTTCTGCCTCGGAACACCCAGCATCTCCGATAACAAAAAACAAAATTATTCTCCAGCGCAGAAAGTACAGAAAGGCTGAATTCAGCAAAAGGCTATTAGAGTTAATTGGGTTATAATTCTGCGTAACTGCTTTTTTAAAAAAGGAAACCGCTGAGGAAACTTCAATATAATAATCCTTGCAATTATCTATAATTGATGTCCTCCCGACGTGAAAGGCGCTCTATAAATGGAATCTTGTTGTTGTATCTAGCGTCTGTTGCATTGAGAATGTCTCTGCAGGAGTAACCCAATGCACACTCTGGGGTCCCTAAGCCTTGGCTCTCACCAACCTAATACTATATCATTGAGAATGTCTTGAGAAATGAGAATTAGGTAAGCAGGGTGCATCCCTCCCTCCAGAGTGTGTTAATTTTCATTCCAGACACAGGGACCTTTCAATGCGTATCATAACATGCAGTATTCTCAATCAGGATTAGATGCTCTTAAGCAGGGTGATAGCCAAGGTTTCCTTAGGTGTCAGACACTCGGCTGACCAAAAAAAAATTAAATCCTTCACATCTATCACCTTTATACTGAGGGCATTCAAGTGATTGGAGGACAATACCAGGTTTCCATTTCCTGCTTTGAATTGCTTTCACAGAGCAGTTAGCGAGCAGGAAATCTACATCCAGTTTCTTCCCTCAAATGGAGCGAAACACTAATTAATTTTTAATGGGTTGGAAGAACTGAGAGTACAACCAGTGATAACACTGGAAAACATGGAGGGTTTATTTCACCATCTTCTCTGTATTAAGGCTCAACCCATGGATTTAGCACCATATAGAGTACAATATGAATGAATTGATTTTGAATAAAAAATAAAAATAAAATAATCATTTAAAAGGAATTGGACATTGCTCTAAGTTGACACAAAGTCCAGGCAATGCAAGACTTTGTTTTGAGGAATCCAGACAACCAAACATAGTCTATCCACACCTTCGAAGGGCAATTTTCATTTCAATGCCACTCACATTGCATTAACATGAAGAAAGTCTGAAGAAATCACCCTTTTGCATTACAGACTTGGCCTTTAGCAACACACTTTGGCCTACAAACAGTGAACCAGGGAGAGAGGATAGCCCAACATATGAGCACTTAGTTATACAGTAAGAAAACAACTGTATTGACCCTGTGCTGACTTAGAGCCAAACAAACACATACAAAATAGCATTCTATGCTAAGAGAAAGAAAACAGAGACCGCATTCGGTTGTCTTAAAAAAGAGAGGACTCTAGTAATACAAGATAATCATTGTGTCTCATTGGGACTGGGAGCTGCCGTTTCAAATAACAGTAATAGTTTACGCTTGCATTTGATCTCCTCGCACATGGCTGGAGAAGTTTCCAATTCGTTAGGTGGGTTGCCCTGTCCTGAGCAGAGGTGAGGTTCTGAGCCGAGGAAGCAGGGATATCACTCAGCATTTCATCCCGTGTCGCATTTCAACTCTTATCTTTGGAAGTTGAGCAGATCTGTGTGGCAAGCGTCGATAAAGGAAATGCCAAACTCTGTAGTCATTTACCCTTCCTCTTGTCTCTTGTTTCCAATATACACTTTGGGGGATATAAATGAAGGATAAAATAATCATTAAAAAAAATTATTTTATTCAATAAATCTGGCTTCTCTTCTGACCCATTATAGAAAGACTTCCTTGTACTACAGACTGGCCCAACTCTCCCTTTAATAATCCTTGCATTTGTTATAGCGGCTTATCACGTCGTCGAGACATTTCAAAGCGCTTCACAGAATATACTGTAAAGTGTTGAGACTATTATGTGGGCGAAACGCGGAAGCCAATTGCGCACTTTAGCTTCAAGAAGGTACATTCCCAGATGTGGCACAACAAACACTCCAGAGCAAACATGTGGATTAAACATCTGTGGTACAAATGTCAACTGTCAGTGAATGAGGCACAAAATGCACCTGGAGATGGGAAGACACCAAGAGGTGTGTCTCCCTCCCCCCTTTCTGCAGGGTTACAGAATCCAGCCCTCCTCAACACACCCTCCCACCCACCCCCAACAGCTTCACAAACTACCCAAACAGTGACTTGGCACACAAAATCCTACCATCTTGAACCCCTAAACCTAGTTCTGTCAGCGACTAGTAATCTTGTTCCAATGACATTTAACACAATTAAGTCAAATAAAATGCATGATATTTGAGGTAGGACATCCATTCACTTTGCAAAAACACTGCCCCATTACATTTCACCAGGAAGAAATAACTCAACAGTAAATTCAGAAGGGCCGAGATAAATCCAGGCTCACTTAAAGGATGTACTGAATAATTTATGCAAATAGCTTCTTCCATTTGAAACACTGGCGCAGACATAATGGTGCCTCGCAGTCTGGTCTCTGTGTGCTGTTGGATTATTAAACCTGTAAAAGTGCCACAGTTTGAAAGGACCACTGCTGCTTCTGAGAATGTAGCTGAAATTGTACATCAGTGATCTCAGTTATCCACTCTGATTTATAATGAATCTCCTATCACATTAGTGCCTGAATAGATAATTAAAGCGCTCGACTGTACCTTATGGTTTAATCAGCTCTCTGACCTCCATGCTAGCACAACTCACACAGGAGTAATATTTATAACTAGAGCAAATCTGAATTAGGATGTACTCCCGGTACTTCTGCAGAAAAATAAACGGATTTTCCTGCGGCTCATATTGGCATCAAAATTGACGTTACCGCAGTACACTTTAGGTCTCCCAATCTTGTGTTTCTTTAAAGATGTAAGCGAGGATTAGCAAACGGAAACTGGTTAGGATTTCTGAGCTATACTCTGATCCGAGCTGATTTCAATGCGTCCAACCTGAACCCAGAACCAATTTGCACTCAATGTCAACAACCCTTCAACATTACTTTGTGTTGGTTTGCAAGTAGCTGAGGAAATACACTGCTATTTTGAAAGGCACACAGAGCGAGCCGATCACAAACCAGTCCTGTCCTATCCCAGAGTCCAATCAGCCAGAGTTTATGTGAATTTTCCATGGCCCAACACTGTGGCTAACTGAAAAAAGGTGCAGGTGACACAATTGCTTGAGAAGTGATTGCAAATAGGATGTGCTCTTTATATCCTTGAAGAGGCTTCTAATGGGGTTCAGAGTAAAGGAACACGGATTCCATTTCCTCAGCTTTATTCTGCAAGGACCGTTATTTGTTTGGCTGATGGTTGGTTTAAAAAAAAATCTGTCCAAGGTGTTCTTTTCCTTCCTTTAATGATTCGGTGAACTGAAGGATTTAGGAAGTGGAACAAGCCATTGATTGTACTTACATTAGGTGCTTTTAAGAGAAAACAATGCATCCAATATTTAATCTAAGATGAGCATTTAAGTACCATTTAGTTCTGGCATCTGACACTGTATTATTGATTGTGAGAATGTTTGTAAAGTGTGACAGTAATCCCCGAAATGTACAATTGTTTTTATCATGACTTCAGGCATTCATTGGGAAATACTTTATAATGATCCTTCTACACACTGTAGGTGATTAAGAAAAAATGGTTTAACATATATTGAGCTAGTACATCTTTTTTGAGAATTTATCCTTAGAGAAAACATGCCATCATCCACTATTGGGTTCAAAATAATAGGAGCATTAATTAAGTTAATTAAAACTCATCCTGAATATATTCTTTCACAGATCGATATATATTTTTGTTCATAGGGAATATATTAAGAGACTCTGGGACTGATGCTTTGCATGCGAACAAGTTTAATATTCTGTGACATGTGCTACTATGAGAAATTTTGGGTCAAAAAATAATAATAATTCTTGCATTTGATATGGCTCCATATCATGTCTTCGAGACATCTCAAAGCGCTTCACAGAATATACTGTAAAGTGAATTGACTGTATATTTTGTGGGCAAAATGCGGTAACCAATTGCGCACAGCAACGTCCCACAAACATTGAAGTGAACAAATTATTATTAATATTTTTATTTCATTCGTTTTTTAAGGGATTATTACCCCAGGAAAAGCAACCCACCAATCAACTAACAAGCGGGTTCCTACTTACTGCTAGGTAAACATAGGGGTGCGGAGTAAGGAAACTTGCCTAAGGTTTTGCCCCGTTGCACTGAACTGAGTCACATAAATTGCTATTGTGCAGTGAATTTATTCCAGCTGGATCTTGGGAACAACCAGCGTTCTTGATGTGTATTATTATTTGATGTCCATCATACTCTGAAAACCAGCAGGTACAGTGCACTAACTACAATAAACAAACCTGTCCAAGTGGCCTTACACAATCATAATGGGCCTCACATCAGCATTCCTGTTACCATCACCTGCATCAGGCTTTGGGCAATAATTTGGGGAAGAGGAAAATCTGCTCAGCATTCCTAAAGAAATAAAAAGCTCCTTCGAATATTTTAAGGATTGTAATGTATTACTATTTTTTTGGCAGGAAAATATTCAGCAATACATGACTATTGCACTTTTGATTAAACTACTTGTCCTATGAGCTCAGCATTTAATCAGTGCAGTGGGTGTTTGTCTGAAACCTTCCTGACAAAGTCTTTAGTTCATCAGGTTTAATCAATTCTCTTGTTAAAAACAGAAGACATAATGTGGGGATCAATAAAAGCACTAACTTGTCACTTCAATAACTCAGTGTGCTTCATTGTATCTCCCCTCAATATTAATATGAAAAAAGAGAATTGTATTGTTCTGTTCTATATAACACTGCATATATAATTGATTGATCTTCCAAAATTCACATATATATTCATTTATTTATGCCACTAATAGTCATGATGAATGAACTTGCAGTAAATAAAGATTACAGGATCCACAAGAGCTTACTAATTGGAATGTCATCTTCAAGCTTGTAACTGGGTGTATACTGATCACACTAGTTCTTTATTACGCACAGGTGTTTTATGAGCGTTCTTGCTCTTTTCTAATTCCTGACACCCCTTACAGAATAAGCGATTTTACAGTTGCGAGACCAACAGCTTTGTGTGCCAACTCACACAAGGCTTTGTTGTTCTTTGCTGCAGTATGCAATTTTGTTTTATGTGGAAAGAATCTCATCAGGAATTGAAATCATCCTCAATTGCAGTCAGTCTCAGCTTCTCGTTTACTGAATAGACTCTCCAATGTTAACAGGTTAAAACGTAAATCAGTCTAATTGAAAGTACATGCAGAGGATCATTGGGCTTTGCCTAAACTGTCACCATTTATTGCCCGTCTGTTACAGGTTATGTAACCCCTGTTTACAGTAACACCAAATGTGATTTAATAGACAAAGATGCACTGATTATTGTACAGTCTTATTATCCGATAACATCTTGTGATTACATGTTGCTCAGTTAATTTCACAAGTGGTTAAAGCATGTTGGGGTGAATATGCCAAATTAAATTACTCCCAGTGTTGTATTGAGATATTAACAGAAACATAAATGATGCATAAATAACAATTACAATTCTTGAAGTGACAAATAAGGTGAATAACACGTCAGACTAAGAGATGTGACTTGTATTGAGATCCATCATAAACAGCCCTCAGAACCACACTATAAAATAGCCATTGATGGGCAGTGAATTATACTGTTCTCAACCACAAATGGTGGGGCATTCCATATCAAGAGAAAAAGGCAAGAGTATTACCCGTCATGGAGTTCAATTGAGGACAGCTATGTTCAACCTATTCAAAAGAGCTGTCAAACTAATAAAATAGGACAGCAGGTTTTATGAGCCAAACGCCCACTCATGTTCCTATGTGCCTACCTGAAGGAAGCTCCATCCTCACAAATTGATCTTCCCTTGTTCACTGCCGCGATCAATAATTTCAGTATAATTGCAGTAAAGTTTTAGATTGTCTGATACAGGAGGTAGAATAAACGACATCTGCAATATGTGCCAGTAACATAAAGTAAAGGCATCCACAGTTCAAGATTACACCAGAAACTGCAAGAACAAAGCACGAATGGTTCATGAATTTCATCCAAACCCCGAGGCAGTGATAGTCGTAAACATAATCACAAACATTGGTTTCTTTCAAACAAAATACCTGGACCGAGTGTGTGTCTTTCCTTTACAAATACAATTGGTACCATTACAGCAAAATGATTTCTATGCATTTCCAATTCACACAACAAAAGGACATGATGACCTTATTATATAAGGGTGCAGTGAGATCAGCTAGTGAGAAAATAAATCAGAATATTGTCAAATCGATTCTAATGGATTTATTAAACCATCTATATAAAGGCTATACTCAATCCATGATTATTTGTGGGACACCGCTGTACGCAATTGCTGTGCGCAACTGAAAAGTGAATTGACTATATATTTTGTAGCCAAAACATATATTCCATGGGCACAAGTGGCTCAGATCAGCTTGAACTGTACTGTTGGCTATGTGCGACTTTTTCCCCAATGTCCTGGACAACAATCACCCAAATAAATCTGTTTGCAGGACATTGTTGTGTGCAAATTCACTGGGAAGAGCAGTCAAATCCTATGAAGCGCTTTGAGATGTTTCAACAGTGTGATAAGGCATTATATCAAATGCAGGGAGTGCTATTTTATTATGTTCTAGATATGTATGAATAATCACTTTGTAATGTTATATGTTGGGGGGAATTAATAACTAAGAGTGGTTCTATGTCTATAAACTTTTACGTGGTTTGGAGTGAAAAGGATAGCCTCATAAAATAAATCATTAAAAAGAGACTGCATTAAGTTTCTCTGTCTAATCCAAAATAAACAGGTCTCTGAAGTCATTTTCTGATGGTACAAAAGATCAACGAACTTGTTAGCTTAATAGAAAATTAGAAGATGTTGCCAAATGCTATGAATTTAGAATCATAAAAAAATCTTTAAAGGCTGAACACTGAAATCACTGCACCCATGTTTCCGCAATGGATGACATAAAGGTGGAAATTTGTGAAATGTGATGCAATAATTATTTCCCTCAATTAAAAAAAATTTACGCTTTTTTTGGCTGTCGGTGTTTGGATAGATAAACAGCGACACAGAAAAATATTCTAAATATGGTAATAAAAGACAAAACCCATTAAGACCCACTTGTCCTGGGAATTGGACAGGCAGATGTCCTGGAGAGAGATTCTCAGAGGGACAATAGCAGAGTGTAAAAGGAGCTCAGATGTGTTTTCCAAAAATAATCAGTTAACAAGGTTACGATGGAGGCAATTCTCTATCGCACGCTTTAGCCTTTGCCTATCCTAATCAAATCACTAATCAAAGGACAGATAGATGTTTATGATTCGCACCAGTTTCACTCTGCGTGCATTTTGCATCTGTTATTTTTAACAGAGAGAAAGTCTATCTTTTTTTTCCCAGTCACTTTATTATGCTGGTAACATGAAAGCACACACCCAGCCATTTAAATTAGGTTTCAGCCACATTGCCCTTATTCTTGAGAACTCCCAAATTTTAAATGGTTTTAAACTTCCAGAATCTGTAAGAAGATTATTCGCATTGACTCGGTCAATCTATTTCTGTTCAAATATTTTCAACATTCATTAATAGACTTCCAATTAAAAACTGCAAAGGTACTCCCAAGTATTATTGCAAGCCCAAAGCCTGAGGTCAATTATCTAACAAAGTATTGTATTGTCCGTATGCTTTGCTCAAAAGTGGGCATTTTAAGTCCCTTTTGAATGCTACTATGATGCGTTTAATTAAGTAATAAGTAAACCTGCAGGATTATAAACCATTTTGTGAACCCAGAAAGTTGAGTGAAAGTCTACTTAATAGCAAAATAACAATCTCTGCATTCTTACTGATCACCAAATGACGTTGTCACAGCTATGAACCTACCCTAGCCCTTTAATGTAGTAGCAATGTGTAAATAATGCAAAACCCAGTTGTACAAAACATCCATCACTAGAGATTTTAAAATGATGTTTGTGCCCCTCCATGAGATTACGAGGTCCTTGGAGTCTGCAAACAGGTGGATTAAAGAAATGCCTATCACTGCATTTCTTAGATCCTAAATGTCAAACTGAAAGCGCAGAGTATTTGAAAGAGACGCTTTAAGCAAATAGCAATAAAAATGTCAGTTAGACCGCGGTTGTGAATTTCAATTACGTTGATTGAACCACGTTAACTGCTCATAAATACATATTCAATTGGAAATGTCACCGTTTTCAAAAAGGTCATTAAAAATTATCTTTACATCTTACATTTCTCTGCTTGGTTGCTCGTTTGTGCAATGGCATATTTTATAGTGGTGCGGAGCAGTGAGAGAGAGGGTAGAGGAGATTTGTCTTATACCACAACTGGGAATTTAAAGCAACAGCTGTCTGAGACTTGGAAGAATAAAAGTTGAAATCTTCGCCTTTGTGGATTAACAACAACATTACATTTATAGAGCGCCTTTCATGGCAGGAGGACGTCCCAAGGTGCTGGACAGTCAGGGGTCAGGACCCGAGCATGGGGGAGGGGTGGTGTCCGGGTGAGGGAAGTCAGAGAGGTGGGAGGGTGACCAAAGGCACGATCGAAGAGGAGGTTTCTTGAGACTGGCCTTGAAGGAGGGAACGGAGGACGAGAGGCGCAGGGATTGTGGGGGCAGAGAGGCTGAAAACCCGGCCACCGATGGTAGGGCGGGTCGGGTGGGAGACATGGAGCAGGCCAGAACCCCCTGAAAGAAGGGAGCGGGCAGGTTGTTAGGGAGTCAGCAGGTCAGAGAGGTAGGAGGGGGCAAGGCCATGGATGAACACATGAACCTGGTGCAATATTGGAGCAAGCCATGTGACACGTCGTGACTGTACCAGTATTTCAAAAGAGCAAAATGTAACTTTTAATCAGACCTAAATGACTTCTATCACAATGAAGGTTATTTTAAGAGCTTTTTAAGACATTGCTGCAATCAAGCACTGTAATATATCCCAGGAGACAAGACGGCATTTGAGAATCTGTGCAAAATTCATTGCATGTGATTTTCCAAAACTAATATTTGATTAGAGTTGATGCTAAAAACCCAACAAAACCCATCAAGTCTTTCTCTCCTTCTCCCCAAAACGCAAATATAATAAAATAGTAATCTTTCAGTTGAAGGACACAGGAATAATCGCTGTGCTTTCTCATTGGAAGGATACAGTAATATCCCACAAACAACCACGAAGGGAATGCCTAATTTCATCTGAGGGATTGTTGGCCAGGACACTCAGAGAAACTGCTTTCTTTTTTCAAGTAGTTCCATGGCATCTTTAATATCTATCTGGGCATGTAGACGGGAACTTGATTTACCCCTCATCCGTGAAAACACTATATTTATCGTGGAAATTATTTTTAAAAATGGAAAAAAGGAAAACAAAGCATGCATGGTTGGTTTAATTTGAAAATGAAAAAAGGACTAATAAATGCTAATCATTTCAAACAGCTTGGAAGCACCAAAAAGGCTTATTATAATCATATTTAAAGGTTTGTGAAGACGTGCTGTAGTGGGGAAGGATAGCAAACAACAACTTCGTGCTGGAGTGTAAAATAATGGCTTTGCATCAGTTCACAACACAACATCATGTCCTTGGAGCACTTTCGTTAATTGCAATAAGAATAATCGCTGTTTTTTTTAAAAAACACGCCATCTTCCACACAACTTTAGGCCATAGTGCAGTTATAGAAGAATCAAGGTCACAACATGTAAATATCGTCATCATCACAATGAGATTTAATATCAGGTGATGACAAGGCTAAAGTCTGAAACCACTCAACAATACAATAGTTACAATTAATTGAATGCTATGATTCATGTGATACCAAGAATATAATGGATTTCAGGACTTCCCTATTGTGGGGAAACTGTACATCACCAGCTGATAGATTTGATATGATGCCCCGTAATTCATTGAAATTATCATGTAATTATAGGTAGCCTTGACATGAACAAAATTGCTGAAAATGGATTTGAGAGTTGGCTATTGTCATTTATCAGTTAAGACTCAACAAAATAATATCCCTTTTTATGGCACCATTGGCAGCAATCCGCATCGCATTAGCAATGTGTCATCCTGCAGGGAGTTTTCTAATTACAGCACTGAAATGCAGTTTGTCTGGAGGCAGTAAATTTCACTTTGCTTATTTAGCAAAGTTTTGCCTTACACAAAACAAATCCTATAAAAACGCACTTAAATCCATCTACTTAGTACAAAAGGGAAAACACTCAATTGAATAGCATCCGTACTGCTTAAGCCACAATGCTTCTGAAATAATAATGTGGGGAAAAATGTTTTTTTTCAAGGGAAGAATCCATGTACATTTCACATGCCTCATATTTCACCACCGTATTTCTCCTGGCATTTTAAATGTCAGCCTTGAACCATTTTCCAAAAAAGCATCTTACAATACTTGCGTTTGATACCAAAACGTCTCGAAACACTAGACATAAGGAGTTAGATTTTTATACGTTATATTGTTATGTTGGCAAATACGGCAGCTATTCTCATGAATGTCTATCTAGAAACGAGATTAATGGCCAATTCAATTGTTTCAGTTTTGAACCTAAACTTAAGATGAGAGAGGGATGTTGGCAATATCTGTAATCCAAAATACAGTTGCATAGGATTGAGTTCAACCATGAAATATATTAAAATGTTAGGAATATACGTCCCGAATTGTTCTGCAGCTTATACAATGACTTGTCGGTGCTTTTGTCCATACTAGGTTCGAATTATAAATACAAAATGTTTTTAAGTTGAATCTTTTAAAACTGTTTATTATAACCCAGTATCAGACATTATTAATGGCCAGGACAAAACAGATAATGCGAGCAGTCAGACACAGAGAGCATTTATCTATCTAAACTACCCATCACCTGCAATCTGTCTGGATCAGGTGAATCTGAAAAGGAAGGTGAAAGTAAACTCAGTTCGTACAACTATAAATAATCCTGTCCAGTTTCTCTTTCTCCACATTAATACATGAAGGTCAGGGTGGGATTCAGTACGTATTTTATAAAAGAAAGATAACTAATCCTGGCAAATTAGCCTTGTGTACAGAACTCGAAAATAGAAAAGAATTAGAGAATAGCATATAAAGAAGAGACAGAGGCTAGGTGTATGATCAGAGACGAGAATTAACGGGGACAGGCGGTAGCAAAGGCCATTAACTGGCTCAGGGTTTAACGGCTAAAGGCACGAAGGCCAAAGACACAAACTGGCATAAAGTGTCGGAGGCTGGGTAGCAGGAGCCCACCTGGAATCTGCCACGTCAGATTTGAGAATAAAACAGTTCTCGATTTGGAAATAGTTTTCTGTTGATTTGATAATCCTGCTGAAAGCACGAGGATTTCAATTCTCCAAAGCATTCAATTGGAGCCGAAATTGCTAAGTTAGAAGAAAATAACTGCAACATGCCAACAGTGATCTATATTTACAAGCCTGTAAAATAGGCCATTAGGGAGGTTTATTTAAAGGCAAGTGTCTTAAAACAAAATCATGTTTCATTGACAATTTTGACTTGCAAAACAAGATAAATTCTTATGTACAGACTTGGTACTTGGTTTCCAAAATTAGGCATCATCTACGCACCAACAATGAACATCCAATACTGATAGCGACAGATAAACAAATTAGGAAAGAGCATGTCCCAGTGAAAGTGAGGTATTTGGCTCTGTATTTGATGTAGACCTCATTAGACATCCGATTTTTCAAGATCTCTGAAGTATCTTTGTTGCAAATTTGCAGCTCAATCCCTCCATGGACAGGAGCAACACTCACGGTTGCAAGTACAGTAGAGTCTCTAGGAATTGGCCGGAGATATGATTTAGTGCTATTAAATAAGCAGCCCAAAGTTAATGCCCTTTTCTGTATGGTAAGGGAACACTGCAGTACATTGTGGCTAGCAATTCAATACTGCTTGCTGGGTAAACTAAATACAGACAACCACACATTAAAACGCTCTGAAATAACACGCAGCTTTGATCACCTTGGTTGAAACCGAAATGAGTCTCAGAGGAACGGGGTCATTGTTTAAACAGAGCACTAGTCTGCGGTGAGAGAGACTTTCACAGTCAGGGAGTTGGAATACTTGCTGTTGTGCATTATAGCGGATGAATAGGTAATTGACGCAGACTGACACAATGTCCTGTAAAATCTTCACGCAGGGAACAAACATGTTGGGTTTCAAATCATTAATATTTGTTACATTAGTTGTACAATTCTTTTCCAGTTTTTTTTTACACTAATAACCAAATCAAACATTATGTAGAATATCCTGGTAATCAATTTCAGTTTATTTCTTAGTAAATATGAAATAACAATTTAATGTTTCACTTTGTGGCTGTTCCTGTGACATTGTCGTACACACACTGGCTCCGGTGTTTGCCGTACTAAATACACAGTTACTACACTTTACAGTAAATCCTGTCAAGTGCTTTGAAATGTCCTCCTGGGACGAAAGGCTCTGTATCCAACAAAAGTTTTTTTTTATATAAATGGTATCACAAACCAACGATGCTTTTGTGGGACTGCAATTTTGGACATCGTACTAACAGACAGATAAAAACTGACCAAACCAAGCTTTAAAGACAAATCAAAAGAATCCAAATGTAATTAACGGAAACAGTTCCAAGTTATAAAATGTTAATTTCAGCATTCTGATTAACCACGCAAGCTTCTCTCTCCTGGTTTATAATTTCTTCTCGATGGTACAATTAGATTACACAGGATAGAATGTTATTTCTATTCATTATCAATTACGCTTTTCCAAGAAGACAGTCCCTCTTTAACCTTGGACTTCAATAGAGTAGTAGTCCACAATTAGTTGGTACTAATCTTTAGTGGATATCTGGAACAATTACAAAGCTGTAAAACTTGAATAGAATTGGGCAACACCAAATAAAATTGATGGAAGAAAGTGGCAGAGGATTGATATGAGCGATCCGCCAATACAGAAACAGCAACGCACGAGATTAGTAACCGGAAAGTTCAAGGATACCTTTTAGAATAAGGTCACAGTCAAAATGATGGGTGCTGTCAACTGGAGTAAGTAATTAGATCAAAAACATCATCACAAATGCATTTCAGAATCTAGTTCCTGCCGATTCCTCCTTGGATTACTGCCAGTTGGTTCATTCGTAAAACCCTGACCATTATCGAAACATTTGACCTAAATGTACATTTTAATAAGTGATGGGACAGCACAAGCCAATTTACAGTCTATTTACCATCTCAGCATAGATCAGTTTGATGGGCTGGGCACAGCCCCGTTACAGAACCGGACTAAAAAGCTCTTCGATCTGAAGTGGTGATATTGTCTTCGCTCTTTGATCAGTCGTGATGTCCTCCCCACAAGAGTCAATGGATATGTAGCTCTCCCAACACAAAGAACAGCAACCATTCCTCTGCAAATTGACCCTTTTCCTTTCCAACTATCACATCCATCAATACGCTTAATACGTAAATATGTCACTGCTTCAGATTTACAAAGTGTTACAAAAAAGATTCTTCCGGATAAGTTTTACCCCCTCCCTTCTGTACAAACAGATCCTTACGAGTATACGCAGGTCAGTGATTTGTTTCCAAACCTTTGTGTATCTGTCGTGATTAAATGGCCTGACAGACAAGTGCTCCAGCAAATCACTAAGCAAAATATAACTAGAGATGTTGTTGTGTTTAATCAAAGGAAAGCATTCCGTTAAACAAATTCATTTAATTGAAAAAGGCGGGTTGGAGTTTCTGCTTCTCTTCCCCCCCCCCCCACCCCGCCCCATGCCAATTCAAACCAAACCAGTCACTTATTTCGCCCCCCACTACCCACCCACTCCCCGGTTCAGGTTTATTGTTAGTTATTTGGGTTGGTGGGAGGAGAGAGGGAATCTATCTGATGAATGTGGTGAGTCAGCGTCTTTTCAATTATTCCACTGGGAGAGAAGGGAATCCCCTTCAGCATCCCAGCTGGGAACTGATTAAATTCGTGGCACGCACGGTTACCCTGGCAACGAATCGTGAGCAGCTCACCTCTTTATTACCGATGACGACTCTGACTAGCGCATCAGCAAATTCTAGTGACAGTCCAGACAGAAGACTCGGAGGGGGGTTACATCTTTGCACTTCACGTCACTGTTTGCACCCAGCTCTGCCCCGCATGGAAATCTTCAAGAAAAATCTTCAAGGCCCAAAATATGGCCATTGTTTTCCGTTCACACAAACTGCCTCTAGCAGAATAGACGCATACATACATGTTAGCTTGCGGACGGACACCGGCCACAGTAGTCTATGCTGAGAGAGAAACTACACCTGGATATAATTTTCCTTTATTTATGTAACATTTCAGATTCTCGAGAATTTAAATACAACCTTAATTCTGAGGCAAAACAGATCTTTGATACATTCAATGAGATGGGGCCAGTGCAAACTTCATTTCAAGGTTACACGTATCAGGTTGAAGATTTATTTAAAAGAGAGTGGGACTGTTAAAAATCCGTCTAATGGATTAAACTTTTGCTTGGAAAAAAATAAAGATGCATTGTCCTTTTGTACACATAGCAAGGAACAACAAGTGCAATTCGCCTCGGTTTCCTGACCTGAATTGTCTAGATTATTGATAAATCACTTGCAAATAAACACTACTTTGATTGTGTATCAATCTTATTGATAAGTCACCAACCAGCAAACCCAGTTGCCAATTTCCTCATTGACTATAGTGAATTATTTATGGACTATCAATCCTACATCACAAGAATGCAGTGTGCACTCACATTTTTTTTCCCCCTGGTAAATTTGGGTCCCGTCTGACACCATCTTCGATACTGTGTTAAAATTCTTATTGGGTCCTGTGGTTCCCTTAGCTTCTTATTGGTTTTCAATCGTACTGTATTTAGCCTTTGTGAATAAGGCAGTTTAGTTCTAATGAATAACCTTGGCATCTGGTTTCATTGCAGATATCACGCAAGTTACTGATCCTGGATATGAATCTTATTGTTTTGTACATGACCGCTCCAGACTAATGTCATTGGTTCTCACCTTGTCAATCCCCAATTGTACTGCATAGGTTCCTGACTTGGATTTCCCCCCACTTCCGTTCAAATGTACATCCAATACTATGTATTAATATGTTACTAATTCGATATAGCACCTAACCTATAACATTAAAATCTCTCAAAGCCCTTCAAGGAGAATTGCTGTCAAGTGTAGAAATTGTGCTTGTAGATAGAGACGGCAACCAAATTGCACACAACAGCGTCCTGCAAGCATCAGGATCTGAATGACCAGTTTATCTGGAGAATTGTCGGCAAGAACAATGATACAAGTAATGGTGAAATAGAAATTTTAGTAAGGGGTTAAATATAAAGGGATTAATGTAACTGAAAAAAACAATTCATTCTAGTTTTAATATTGAATGAAGTTCAGACCTAGTGACAGGCTGGAAAGTGGCAATCTTTTCGCTGTTAAAATAAATTGCGAGATCACAGGGCTCCAGCTCGCCATGTTAGGAAGTTTATGAAATGTTACTAAATTCACGATGCTATGCGCACTCTATTTTTATCAGAGTTTCCATTTCTTCCATTGGACGGGTATTGAAATTCTAAATGCGAAAAGAAATATTGATTCTAAATCATCAAGAAGCATTCAGACAGTGAAATGTCAGGGTTTTAAGAAAGGTTACAATTTGACATAGAACAGTGTAGGATCATCCATCCACTGCAATGGAGCCCTCTAGCAGCAGTGAGAACACAGAACATAGCCCTTGAGGTTAGAAAATTTTCAGCATCACAAATTTTAGTTGTTATTTCCATTAAAATTATTCATCATTTGTTCACCAATAATTTACCATTATTTAACAAATCCACCCAAGGATGGACACCCATCGCTGAATTACCGGACAGACCGTGGTCTGATTTCTGAGGCTTTTACGAACAACTTTGTTATCCAAATCTTAGGCGATTGTAATGAAACAATTGTCGGGAAAAAAAGTTCAGCGTTTACCCTCAATACACTGTCAACAACAACAACAACTGTCACTTAATGTCCGCTCCTTGAACTACGATGCTCTCTATATCCAAATTGTCATAGAATTATATATAAACAATAGCGACTTGCACAATATGTATTACAAATTTTCTAAGAAAATCCAAAATTAAGAATATTGGGCCAAGTTGCCCTTTAAATCAAACTCCACTTTAAAAAATCGTGGGTCAAACTATACTCGGCATGGATATAAGTGACCCATGACAGACACATCAGTGTCATATTTAATATACAGTTGCAACACCATATTTGCACTATAATCCAATTTTAATAATGATTGGTCTCATCGGATTATATTTCAGTCAATAGAGACGAGCTGAGACTTTCTACGGTAGAAACAGGGAACCACTGAAACTCTCTAACCTGGAAGTAACAACCTTGGATTATCTACGTTCCACAATCAGCAACAATAATGGCGACGTCAGAATCTTCAGACCACCTTCAAACTTGACCATTCTTATCGAAGTAGAGGAAGGTGTTAGCGAATCTGTCAAGAAACATGGTGATTCCCACCCCTTCGGCTTTTTGTTGGCAAACAGTCCACGGCTGTGAGGGAAAGTAATTCAGGCCTCACATGGGGTTGTCAGTTTAGCACTGACTCTGGAGAGATGAATGCTGAAGTGGAGAGGACTTGCCGTGAACTCAGAATCACATGACATACAATGCCCGGGTTAATGGTTTTTAGTTGGATTTGTCACAAAAAAGGGAGCAGGCCATGGAGAGGACAGATTAGGCAATTTCCCTGGCACTTGCATGTCAGCCTAAGAAGTCTGTTCCAATTGGAACAGACAAACCATTCAGAACAGATTCCCACATTCAGGGCCTGGGACAAAGGAATAAAGTAAAGAAGAAAAGTCACACTGTAGGAATTATCTGCAATGTAATTTAATGAAAAAAATGTCATTCAAGGTTCATACAAGAGCAATTTAATTTCATAAAATGAAATATGAAGATAGCCTCCCAACCACACTCGAACATAACCAACCTGTGTTAGTCTTGTTCATTCACTGGTTGTTTTTTATGTATAATTCTTGACATTTGTATGGTTCCCAAAATATCAGGGAAGCATTCTGGAGACAACTCTACCTATATAACCTTTGAAAAAAGGGTTCCTTCTCAGCTCTTCTGATCTGAGAATATTGGAGACAACAGGGATCCTGATTGTATTCCAAAAGTGCTGCCTGAATGTTGTCAATCATCTCGGAGTGTGTTGCAACAGGCATTTCCAATCTAATGTGAATGACTAACACTCAACCATAGCGGTAATGTTTGCACAAGAGGGGCTTGTTTTAATAAAAGTCGGATTTGGTTTTCATGATCTTATGATGAATGTATTACTCTTAACACTCCTTAAACTGTAAATATTAAATGACTAAGTCAGCTCTCTGGACAAAGGAAGAGAAACAAAAAGAGCAATAAGAGAGAAAGAATGAAACGCAAAATAAATAGTTGGACATATGCAGGAAGAAAAATCAGCGATAAATAGCCAGCACTGGGTGGCTTAATCTCCCAAAGGAAAAGCTGTGAAGAGTTTGGCAGCGAGTTAGGTATATACATAGTAACGGAGAGGAAAGAGATGTAAGCTAAAACTGAAACGATCAGCCCCTTCTCCCACAATCCATGGCTAAAGCCTCGTCACGTGTTGCCAGGTTTATTGTCAGATGACATCATAACAGTCTCTGATGGAAAATAAAGCACTTCCGAGTCTGATCCTGGACCTTTTCCAGGATGCTGATGCACTCCATGTGCGTGCGTGCATACAGCATTAATCTGAAGTCCAATAGCCCTGATCTGCTGTAGTGTAAGTGGAGTTAAGCTTGAACCAGAAGTGAGGTGGAAAGAACAGCAACTCAGGAAACGTAAAGCTGTATATCGACACGTCCAAAGCACACGACTGGAAATGGTCTGTGCAAAGCTAGCTCCGCGCAGTATGATTTCACAGGCACAGGAAACTCTATGGACTGTGAGCAACACAGCAAAGGAAGATCCTTTGCGTTCCGAAACATACACAGTGTTCCGTTTCCTCTTGAAAATCAAAACTTTCAAAGAGTGACAAGCAACGCAACAAATGTTGATGGAAACTTATTGATGCGCCTGACAATACTAACCCTGTGATAAAGGTTACGGTGGCAGTGGCTTGTAATGAGCTGTTGCAGAGTTTTGCTGGGTTCTGCCGAGGACAGCCAAGGATAACTGTAATAGGCTTTAGTTTCTATATTAAGCTGTGTAAATCAGGAAGGCCTAATGGGCCTTTACATGACGGGAAGAACATCATTTCAAATTGCCAACAATGGGCAGCTGAAAGACCACGAGAGGCCAATTACGTTTGAGGTGGTAGACAGCCATTGAATACTCATATCCGAATAAATATGATTTAAAATTATAAATAACACCGATATTGTCGGTTTTGTTTGTCCTGGGAACAAGACTTTGGAATAAAAGACAGTGTATAAGGCCAAATTGCAAACCTCTTTTGTACTTTAAAAAACAAGTAATAAGTTTTAAATGTTTTATATTTTAAAAATAGGTCACGTATTCCCATTGCCGTGTATCTTATTAAAAAGCATATATATTTTTCAAGGGATAAAAGCAAATGATGCAATCTACCCTCAGTCCAACTGCAGATAAAATGCATTCGCAACAACAACAAATTACATTTGTATAGCGCCTTTCACGTCAGGAGGATATCCCAAGTGATAAAACAATATCGCGAGTAGTCTGTGCAACTCCTTGAATGGAAAGACATTAGTTAGATTGCCAATGCAAGGGATGCACCACCACAACAAAATTACACTTTTAGAGCGCCTTTCATGCCGGGAGGACGTCCCACTAGCTTGGTAGCACAAAAACATGCTTTCACTTCGAATAAATCTTTAAAGAAAATGTATCAAGGATGCTAAATTATTGATGCATGTGCACACATTAAATTGTAGCCCATTTTTTAAAAAATAGAATCAAAATGTTTGAGATGTTGTCATGGACCAATCAGACCTACTTTTCCTTTAAATGAAGGATTCAAAATAGTTTCTGAAATGGACCATTAATCTATTAGGACGATCCCTATTTTCTTCGGTGCGGTAGATTTGTGAGACAAGCAGTAGCACTTGATTCGTGTTCATGTCTTATACATGAAACAAATCCCCAGGTATATAATGAAATGCCTGGGCAGTCCAGTTTTCGAGGTTTGCTGTGTAAAGCCTCATCTGTTCATCCCATTTTGCCCACAAAATACACAGTCAATTCACTTTACAGTATTTTCTGTGAAGCACTTTGAGACGTCTCAACGATGTGATAAGGCGCTGTATCAAATGCAAGGATTATTATTATTATTTGTATTTGCAGTGTACCCTAACAAAAACAGTCATTTTCTGAGATTGGAGGCCATTTCCACATTCATCTCTTCGACACGAGCACTGCCAGTAACGCACTATTATTATTATTACGAATGCACCAATCATTTACGTAGTTCCGTTAGTCACCAGGACCAGCGACTGGAAAGAAGTGGTTGTCCTATTTGTGTTGTGCATCTTAAGATATGGATGTCAGAAGGATCCTTCAGACCATCAAGTGTGTTCCTTCAACTGATCCCATTTAATCTGCCCTGTTATGAGGGCAGATTCTGCCCTCATCCAGTTAATCTCAGGGGGTTAAAAAGCTATAAAAATCCTCCCCGACTCCCAAAGGAAATCAAGGAAACTTCAGAATATCTCTCCATCCCCTCATCTTCCAAATTCAACCTGAATCTAAAGTCCAAATTAATCGAAATGTTCCTTTACTAATACACAGTAGGACTGACACATGGGTAGATAGAACAATCCATCTCAGAGATGAGGTTAAATATAAATCACCGCTATTACCAGTTTGCTGGTTGAAACCTAAGGTGGCTGATGAGGATGTCCTAAGATACAAGTGTATTTATGAAACAAAAAAGCATTGAAAATAAATTTACTAACGAAAGACCTTTAACTGCAGCAAACAAACAGAAAAAAAGTACATGAGGTTTATAACTGATTAACCTCAGGGAAGAGAGACTAAAACTGAAATTGTCTAATTAGACAGGACATTTGGTTTTAATCGATCCATAAAATCTAATACTCAATTGATGATGTTGCTTAGCCGCTAAAATTATAGATCTCCAAAATTGACATTAAAGAGTCAGGAACCACAACTGACTTCTTATGTACGATCACAAAACCTTTCAACGCACAGGAACATTTGGCTCAATTGTGCCTGTTCTCTGTAAGAGTCCACTTATGTAACTTTGTAAAAATTGTTCCTGAAAGGTTTTAGGTGCTCTGAGCATTGCCTGGTTACATTCAAGAGATACACGGGGAGCAGAACTCAATTTACTTTGCACCCACTGTGTTTAAACTGCTGTGGGGTAAATCAATCTGCTCCTGAAAACACCTCCTCCAGGTGGTATTAGCACAGAGCTTCCAACCTCACCTCAGCTCCTATTTACATTGCACAGTGAACTATTGCAAATGTTTCTTCTGCTTTCTAAAATAAATCCATCAGTCTTGCTTCTGAAGTCGTACCCTCACTCTACCACTAAGTAATCATTTCTTTGCACAAATGACTAGGACCAATGGTGTGTTGCCAGTAACACAAAGTATTTGACATTTTATATTTTGCTCAATTTCCAGAATCCTTACATTTGGTATAGTGCCTTTCATGTCGGGAGGACATCTCAATGTGCTTCACAGGATATATTGAAGTAGTAACTGTGTGTTTTGTAGGCGAATGCATCTTGGTGAAGATATGGAGTAATATAATCATGAAGACAAGTAAATCAGTCATGCTAGAGTTAAGGTCTCCCATTGATTGAGACATACAAAACATAGGTTTTTTCCAGTCAGTCCTTACTTACTGAGAAGAGCTATACAAAAGTCAGATGTAGCATCAAAGAAAGAGACATGGAGAGGTTTAAATCTAAACAATAAAGGAAAGGATGGACAAGCAAGAGAGACTTGAGACTCGTATAGAGATGGGACAACTGGGAGAAGAATAAAAATAGTTCTAGGATTGCCGCCCAATACCATTAATAATAGCCAATGGCTTATACAGCCTTGAAGATACATTCAACCATCTTTTATAATTCATTATAGTTTTCTGTACATTTGGCGACCAGTCTCATCAAAAACACTTTGGAGAATGTGTTTCACCTCCTGACTGGATCACTGATTTGCTGTCATATAACTTTCAACACCTGGAATCAGAGCAAAATTGGTAGAAATATGGAAGCAGATTACTTGCTTTGCTGGCTCGAAGAGATACATAGCACAAGACAACCCGGTTTCCCATTGAAGCCTACTTTGAGGCAATTTTTGAGAGTTCACTAAAAATAAAGAGCTGGTCTGAGATTGCCCAAACTACAGTGCAGCAACATAAAGAGGTTTCCTGGTAAAAATAAAAAGCAAAATGCAGCAGAGGCTGGAAATCTGAGATAAAAACAGATGTCGCTGGGAACACTCAGCAGGTCAGGCAGCTGACGAAAGGTCATTGACCTGAAACTTCACTACTTTCCTCTCTCCATAGATGCTGCCTGACCTGCCGAGCATTTCCAGCGACTTCTATTTTTATTCCTGGTAAAATACCCGCTTCGGGCCATCATTCCGACTCCCCCCAAAATCACTTTGCAATCGTATATGTTAAAGTCGATTTGTACTGTTTTTTTTCGCGAAAATTCGCAAGTGGTTTTCCTGGCAAATTGCCACAGAAATCTGAGCATAACTTGCTCTGTTTTTTGCATATTCCTGCTGCTACTAAAAAGGGGAACAATTAGTCAGGGAATGGGGGGGTGGGGGGGAGGGTGAAGAGCATTGTTAATTATATTGTCAAGTATTTATAGTTTGTAACCACACTGAACAGAGCGCTGTGCTGTAAACTGTGTCACAACAACATTTGTGCGTGATGTCATTACAAAAATGATTAATGGATCCTCTGCCTCGGCTTTCTCCCTAAAGAAGGAAAGATTTGCCAAACACTGTTTCTTAAAGATGACGCCTTTCAGAAAGGGTTGGCAAATGCCCTCTCATTCTGGCAGAAATCAATGTGGCCATACATAACACTCGGGACAAGCATTACGTGAATATCCATCAGATAATAACGACAATAATTGGCTTACTTTGTATTTGGGTTTTATTGTATTGTTTTGCGTGAACTCAAACCGTTTAGCCTTTGCGCTGCATATCCTAGGATGTGCTTTTATTCGCCTATATGCTGTCTGACTTAAAAGGATGCAGATTCTACGCACGTGCAATGGCACAATCTGCCAAACATCAACTCAGTGATTGAGTGACAAGCTCAAGCGATTTTTTTTGTCTGCAGTGCAGCAATGGATTTCTTCACAAACTTGAGTGATATGGTGTAGAGACCCCTTGTGGCAGAATTTCCTTCTACTTACAGACGGCAACTTGGCTGATTTTGCAGGCAAACCTCCCTGCATTTGTTTTACCCTCAACGTGAAGGGTCTCTGGAACATTGGGAGACTTGCTGGAGTGTTAGGTCCTGTGAAAATACTGGGCAACATCCTGCAATGTGGCTCCCAAACTCCATCTCGCCATGCTGCATAGAGAGCCTTAATATCATTGTACTCCTTAAACAATTCTTTTTGTGCCTTGGCCACATTGGGAAGACATCTCAAAATGCTCACAGTGTAGTCACTGTGTCACAGCAAAACTCACAAAGAAACAGT
Organism: Callorhinchus milii; assembly: GCF_018977255.1. Classification (NCBI taxonomy): domain Eukaryota; kingdom Metazoa; phylum Chordata; class Chondrichthyes; order Chimaeriformes; family Callorhinchidae; genus Callorhinchus; species Callorhinchus milii. The sequence goes on along the minus strand of NW_024704759.1, from coordinate 12,289,543 downwards.
ACTGCATTAACTCTTTTAACCATTAGATCCATTCCAACTGCAGTCTTTATATCTCAGTGCAAGGTGTCAGAGATGATGCTGGAGAGTATGTTGGAACTGGAGTAAAATATCAGTAAGCAGATCAGGGAATCAGGTGTCACCTTTTTAAATAGATTGCTAGAGGGGGAGAAGGTGAAGAAAAAGAAGCAGTGTTTTTAGAAAAGTTATGAAAACCTCTAAAATGATGAATTATTGTTGTCTCGTTTTTCAAAGCAGAATTGCTGGAATTGATTTGTTGGATAGGTGGTTTGCACCGCTGTGATTTCGGAAAACGTTAATAATATAGTAAAGTCCATTTTAAGTACTTGCAGAACATCCAATTTTATAGTCATTTGAACCCTTGTATCACATACAATGGCCAAACCGGGAGTAACACTCATCCCTCTATGGTGTTTCTCAAAATAAAATGCAGAATACATTTTTACATTGTGTATTTAAACAATTTAAAGTAAGAAGAAATGAGTGTGAGACCTCAAACCAGTGCTCTAAATGGAGATTCTGAAGACAGTACAGACTGAGAGAGCATCAGTGTACTATTTTGAAAAGCGCCTTTTATAACGGCAAGAGAACAAACAACATTTTTTTCCCACATAGCGATTCATCACTTTCCCTTTCACCCATCTGCAATTACCGTGTTAGAAAGTACTGTACGGGCCTTGAGTTGGTGACAGCGGAGCACTGGACAAGATACTTTATCTTGATTGAACAGCATATCTTTAAAGGATCTGACAGCATTAATTACAACTAATTCCATATGACTGTCGACAGAGAGTAATCCACTGTGTAAATGAACTATCTGAGTGGCTTTTGTTTGACCTTGCTATGGATTGTACGCCATCTCACGGGAAATGGATGCTTGTCTCTGACCTGAAGATGATAGATAAATGTGCTAATTATCAGCTGTTAAAAGCCTAAAAAGAGAGAGTTTTTTATATATATATATATTTTCTCAGCATTCTTTTTAACCTCTCCCATAAGCACGCCAAACTACATCCATGGGGTTATTGGATTTTGTATCTAATGATCTCTGAAAACACAAGGCAATCAGTGCAGGAATAGCCTAAGAGAGATCTTGCATGATCTCGATTCAATGATGAGTCGGAATCCATTTGTACAACACATCGTTCCGATGTGAAAGGCGCGATATATAAATGCAATTTGTTGCTGTTGCATTCTTATGTAGGGAGTAACTGGGGAGCTTGAATAGTTGAGCCTGAACATAATGGAGGTATGAATGAGGGGCTTGGCAGCCTGGAGGGCGAGGCAACAACAACAATACGAGAACGATGCACTTGTTTTTGAGTATCCTTTGCAACTGAAAAGCGACCGCAAATAAAAGATTCTTTCCAAAATTAAGAACTCAGTTAGAGATTGCTGCAGTTTGCTGTTCAAGGCTGCAGTGGCAAAAGTGGTGATGGTGGGTGGGGGGGGGGATGAAAGACAAAAAACCTGACCTAGTTTAGTTATGGCTGTTTTCAGTACTATAGAAACAGCTTTGAAAGCTTGATGTCAAAACAAGTGCATCCACTGAGTGTGGTGGTGTCTGAGAGGCGTGCCCTGTACTTCATGGTATATTTAGCATGGAAGAGGAATTCTCAACAATGATTGCCATTCCCCCCTGTTGTGAAGCTTAGTAGTTTGCTATAAAACAGCAGCAGATCACAGGTTTCCCTCCCTCGGGTTTAAAGCAGCCCAAATATTTATACCGAATGTGAGAAGTCTGTGGAAAGGAAGAAGGATTTTATTTACCATGAGGGGAAATGGTAGTTTTAGAGACAGTGGCTTTTTTTCCCCAGTGTCCCAGAGCGCTAAAGATAAGATGCATCTTTCAGATGAGATGTTTCAAATGAGGTCCTGTCTGCCTGCATATTGTGGAGTATCTTGTTCCAGTGTTTGAAAGGGAAAGTTCTCACAGTGTCCTGGCCAACAATCCTCCAGATTAACTGGTCTGCCAACAAAACAGTCACTGCAAGTAATTGCCAGTGAAGTTCTTCGAGACACTTTGACAAGATATGGTGCAAAGTTTTTCTTCCTTTAACATAGGCCATAAAAACGCATACTGATTTACTGACATTTAGCTGTCACTGATAAAGGACATTTTAAATAGATTCAGTTAAGAGTTCTGGCAGATATTCAGTCAGTCTAATTATTAGGGTGCTACAAGTTCAGCTTACTTAAAACTATAAAAGAGACACATTTATTCAGGAGAGAAAAACCCTATTGCTCCAATTAGTTGCTGTTCCATTCACCCTTCAAGGTCTTCGGATAATTTTAATTCTATGGAGATAATACAGTACTAGGGGAAAAAAGAATCTGTCCATGGCATTACTTGACTTGAAGCCCAAAGGAATAACGTAAACGCAATGCTCAGAGGATTATTATTATTAATACTAAACTAGGCTTTTTGTCTAACTCCAGTAGCTGTGTTCACCCAATCAGTGGAACATTTTATTCCTCAGCAAGCACCTTCCTCAAAGAATCAGCAACTTAGACTTGGATAATGACAAGCTCTCACACTAAGTGCTGTAGAAAAAGAGGGATTTGAACCCTAGAGAGATGCACCTTTGTGGCGGTCGTGAACCCAGGAGTGGATAAATTAGCTGAAGGTACAGTAAAAAAATATAAATAACGAGGGTGAATTTGCCCAGCATTCCCTCTGGGGGAATGAAGGGCATCCAGTATGTTGAAAGGTGCCAGTCTCATTAACATAAAGCCTTGAGAGCCAGACCAGAACAAAACGCAGTTGCATTAAACTGAAAGTAATGCGTCTCAGACCTTATGCTGTATATTAATTATTGAAAAGTCACCATCTGTAAACACAGTCCGCGTACTTTTTGAAGCAACAAAAAAGAAAAAAAACACAAGAGCATTCGAATTCTCAGCGTTTTCAAACACTCGTGGATTTTCCAGTTCAGAGCCACTGATAAAGGTCACCAAGGAGTACGAGGGGTTATTTACAAGAATCCTATTGCAGTTTAAAACTGAGCATTCTTCTGTGTTCCTCTCTGGGTTCTCACTCACGAGCTCAGCTCCCACTCACCTCTGCAACATCACCCACCTCCACCACTGTCAAGCGCTCTGAGGCACTACCTTGCATGTGGGGTGCTATTTAAATACAAGTTGTTGTTGTTGTCTCTCCCTCCGAGCTGCCAAGCCCCTCATTCATACCTTCATTATGTTCAGGATCAACTATTCAAACTCCCTGGCTCCTCCCTACATAAGATTAAGACAACAACAGCGACATATTGCATTCATATATAAATAGTTCCTTTTACATCGGAAGGATGTCCCAAAGGCGCTGGAAGTCAAGGGTTTGCACTTGAGCTGGGGGCTGGAATCAAGAAGGGTGGAGAGCAATGGGGTGGGGTTGGGAGGAAGGGCTTCAGACAGGCAAGGGAGGAGGAAGCCAGAGCTCTGCAGCCCGTGTCCTCTCTCCTGCACCAAGCTCTGTGAGCCTATCACCTATATCCTTACACAGCTCCACTCACTGACTGTGGACAAATAATACTCATTCAGAACTGTAATACTCCAAAGACCACCTTGACCTATCTATCTGTTTTGCCAGGAGTGAAAATATACAGTCAATTCACCTTACAGTATACTCTGTGAAGCGCTTTGAGACGTCTCAAAGATGTGATGAGGCTCTATATCAAATACAAGTGTTGTTATTATTATCATCAACATCACAATCAGTCCCTGAAGGAGATTGTCGTTGGTTCAGTCATTTGAAGCTGTGCTACTTAACATGTACTTTTAACAAATTAAAAATCCATCTGTAGTTAATGAATTCGTGAATTGAAGATCTGTGGATATGGATTAAATATTTAGAGCACAGAAAGCTTAAGCCCAAACGAAGCAGGGCAACTCATTCAGGATCCTCATTAAGATCGGTTACATTTGCTACCAGCAGGCAAGATCAAAACCAACACATTTACTTTTTTTTTAAAAAAAAGCAAGATAATAAAAGGAAGCTATGTTGAGCGATGTATAGCGAAGTGAAATCACCCATTTGATTTAGGGATTGTTGGCCAGAATCCTGGTAGAAATTCCCTTCTCTGTGAGTAGTGCCGTGGGATAATAGTAAACTCCTGCTAACTCGTCACTCCCAGGGTAAAGGGCTCAGCGACGAGTTATCAGGAGTGGCAAGTTAGGCATGTGTATAAATGCATAAATAAATGCGGCCGGGATATTAACAGCATGGTGACTTAAGTGGTAGTGACAAGTTAAGCCAGGGTCGAGTTATCAGGAATTTACTGTATTTAACGTCCACCTGAACAGGCAGACGGGACCTTGGTTTAACGTCTCGATTGAAGGGCAGCACCTCTGACAACCAAGTGCTCCCCCACAAATGCTTTGGCGTATCAGCTTAGACTGTGAGTTCAAAGCAAATGTGAGGCACAAATAATTCATGGTATTTCATGATTTGCTTTAAACTTGTGGAAAACCTCACAAGGTTCTACTCAGCTTAAGAGTAGAATGAAGTATGTAAAAGATCTTCAGGATAATCTCCATCACCTGAACCAAGGCAGAATCAAATGACCTTTTATACTATCCAAGGGCGTGTAGAAGATATTGATTAACATGTAACCATTACATAACCTTTTCGAATAAGAACTCCTTGGGAGCTAGAGATTGATATGAAATTACACCTAACTAATTTAATTGCTGTGAAATCAGGAAAATTAAATGTCTAAATACATACATCATAAACATAAAGGCTGTCTGGGCTATTTGCAATGTCATTAAGTATAAAATAAATGATGCAAAGCACCTTATGATTTTCCCCTAATGGCACTAAATTGCCATTGTGCCAAATGAATGGGGTAGAAATGTTTAATGTAAAGCACTTTGTAATATTAACTGATATGATTATCAGATTTTAACTGCACCGCTAGGCTTTCATATGTCATTGGCTGCTCATTTGCCGTACAATACTCAGTTTATTCCAAATGTTTTTAAAATGTTATTTCCTTCTGTCATTCTCCTTTTACAGTATATTTTACACCTTATGCAAGAGGCTATAAAAAGCACCAGATCTGCGCTGTCTTACTACCGCAGACATCCTAAAGATTATATCGATGCTATTTTTAACCTGGCTTTTCCTGCTTTGTAGGCAGTTTCCTGCAGCTATCTAAGGATTTGCCCTACAGAAGTGCCTAGAGCATTTATTAGTTAATCTGGCTTGACAGGAGCCTGAAAACTAATGTGTTCTTAACAGTATTAAAGGTTCTGTACGCGGCTGTATTCCAAACGCATTTGCACTTGTTATTGTATACGTACAACAACAGGACAGTTGTACTTTGAAGGAGGCCGGTAGTCAATACTTTGCCTGGCAGTATTGGAGCAACAGCAGGTTTAGGACTAAAGGGCATCCATATTAACACACATTAATAATATTTATTGGCGACAGGTTCAAATTGCTGCCAAAATGTCCAACGAGGATGTGACAGCCCACCATTTGGGCATCTCCCTTCGAGCTGCCTCTATATTGATCGACTGCTGGGACACTGCTGTGCGCAATTGGCTGCCGCGTTTTGCCCACAAAATATACAGTCAATTCTGTGAAGCTCTTTGAGACGTCTCGAAGGCGCTGATAAGGCACTATATCAAATGCAAGGATTATTATTAATTATGATTAATAATAATAATAATCCTTGCATTTGATATAGAGCTTTTCACGTCGGGAGGACGTCCCAAAGCGCTTCACAGAACACACTGTAAAGTGAATTGACTGTTTATTTGTGGGCGAACGCGGCAGCCAATTGCGCACAGCAATGTCCCACAAACAGTCGTAGATTGAAAATGACCAATTTTATTATTGTTTTTTTGGTTTTGGAGGGATTATTACTGTGTGGAGTAAGGAAACTTGCCCAAGGTTTCGCCCTCTGCCTGGAATTGAACTCAGGTCTCTCACTTGCAAAGCGAGTGCTCTAACCACTGAGCTACAGGACTATTATTATTATAAGGTGGGCTGACAACTTGATACCAGCACAAGTTTGGCAGCCATAGTTGTAACATGTTTTTAAAAAAAAATTTCACGTCCAAACCAGACTGATTATAGTTCCACCTACGTATGCCACCCCCACATGGCTTGAGAGTGTGTTTTGGGGTACTGCTGGAGTTTAAACCAGTTCAAAACTATCTGGCAAGCTTCCCACTATTTGTCCAACTAGAATCATTCAAACCATTCGGGCTTTGGAGTTAACAGGAGTCTGCCCTAATTCCTGCCCCACCGGTGACCCAGTCTGCCCTTTCCAAGAACCATTGCTGAGCCAGGTTGGCTGGTCTGTCATCAGCAGGAATTCATCAGTTCTTAAAATAACTGACAGAAAAGCAGCTTCCAAATTAAAGACCGTGTTGTAATAATAATACTTTGAATTTCCTGGCCTCGTACATCGACCGCCCTCCAGTGCAAACATACATTTATGTTTTCCTATTTTAAAATGAAAGGAACAACAGGCTCAAATGAGCCGAGTACAATTATGGATGAAGGGATTAACGCTCACTAATAAAAACCCATCTATTTCAAAAACAAAATGCAAATGACAGTAGATCAGGCAATTGTTTGAAGAGATGAACACTGTATCAAACAGTGCATTCTCCTCATTCCCCTTTGTAAGTTCAGTGAAAACAGTTCCTCAATGCACTCTTTTTTTTCCAGCTTGTAATTGCAGCACTTAGTAAAATATTTCTGTGATATCCCTGCTGGTATTTGGTAGAATAATGGCCTCAACAATTTGTGTTTTAAAAAATTAATTCGAGGTAGCCCTAGTCAGTCAGTGTGTACTTAGAATAATTTGCACAAAATGGAGACCTGCCACCCATCGATCAAACTACAGTGTGGAGAAATAAATAAATCCTGTGTAGAAGCGCACAATAAATGTATAAGCTATTTACATAATGCATACAGTCATGTGGACCGATGATGTGGCTGGAATAAATCTTCCATTTTAGGAGATTTATCATAATAAATATGCCATTATTGCCTACAAAAGCACAGGGTTCTGGACTCAACCATCCTTCCTGGAAACCTGTTCCAGTAAATCACTCTCTGAGTAAAGAAAAAAAACAGTACCTTTACAGTATAGCTTGGGAGGTGTTTTATGCTGTCCTCCTGATGTGACAACGACTACATCAAATAGTAATAATCCTGGCATTTGATAGTGCTTTATCACGTCTTCGAGGCGTCTCAAAGCGCTTCACAGAATATACTGTCAAGTGAATTGACTGTATCTAATGCAAGGCTTTTAAAAACAAATTTTAAGTGTTGATGCCAAACTAAAAGGTTCGAACAGCTCTGTGGGTCATTCATTCCAAGCCATCTTTATCTTCATCAACTGCTTGAACAGATACACTTGAAAGGCAGTGGATAAGCCAGTAACAAATGAGTTTTTTTGTCCCTGTGATCTGAAAATAGAGTTTATTATTGATTAAGTATCTGCGTTTCCTTTCCCACTCAATCCAAATGCCGAGATTAGATCTCTGATTTTAATTAATTTCAAGTTTTGTGCTATCCGAGTGATACAAATTGACCCTTCTCACCTCCAACACTCTAAGTGTATTTAGTTTTTTTTAAAAAAAATCCATCCTTCAAAATACGCCCCACTCCTTCACAAGAAAAATAGCTTCCATTCAAGCAATTGACTGTGTAATCAATGAGTACAAGATTCCTAGCAAAGTAAAAAAAATCATTTCTCAACCTCACTGAGAAGCTGACTGTTTGTGGCATATCTGGTGACTTGAAATAATGTGCAATGTCCTCAAAGGACACAAACAGCAGGCCCTGGTAAGAGAACATTACTTGTATCACAATGCTTAGGTAGGGTTTCCCACAGGGATGTATGCATTCTGTTGTTCACCTCTAACTAAAAGGTTAGATCTTAAGTCACAAGCAGTGATATTGAACTTGTACAGAGCAATGGTCTAGCTCCACCTGGAATTCTGTTTGCAATACGGCTTGCTTTATTACAGTAAGGTATCTTGGCTTTGCACAGGCTAAAACAAAGAGCAGCTAAATTATTAGATGCCAACAGATTTATAAAGTGGCGCTACAGAAATTGGGAATATTCACACAGAAGAGGGATTAGGGGCGATTACATTGAACTACTGTATTCCCTTGAACTGCTGTAAAGGCTGTAGATAAATTCAGCTTTAATACAGCAATATGTTCAAGATGATCAGGGAATCCAGAACAAGGGGGTACAGTTGCAATTCAAACTCAGAAAAATGAAGGTGAACACAGTTATAGTTCAAACGTAATTAGTTTACAGACTAGTGACTAGAGGCTGACCTTTTAGAATGCGATGTACAGGTCTATAAACCGCGGCTCAGTCTTGTAATAAGCCGCGTTAACAACAAAAGGCTCTGATTGAGCATAAATGTGCTGCTCTATATGGCTAGGCGTCACATTGATGAGCATCTCCATGTTGAAATTGTTCCTTACATTCACTGCCACCGATGGGGCATCTTCTATGTAGAGCAAAAAGATTCGTCATCGCTAAGGGCTGTTCTTGCTAGTACAATTTTCAACAGAGCAATTAGAATCTATGCTAATAAATGTCATGAACTTCTTGTCCTATTTCATTTATTTTTAAACAAATAAAAATGGATTATCTTGCCGTCAGGTGGCAACGGACATTGCACCACCAGGTCCTGCCATTATTTTTGCACGTTGATGTATGTTAATGCATCATTTCCATTGATACCCTGAAGAAATCTCACTGAGTTTGTCCAAATCAACCAAGCAAGTTCATTCATAGTTGTTCAAGTGGTGCTCAAAACTACCGTAAAATTTCAAATCAAGAACCTTGGCAATGATAATAAAATCCCAAATTATAAAAGAATTGGATTTCACTGTGTATTGCCTCAGGTAATGGATAACTCCAAGTTTACAGCTGTTAATCTTTCTAAATGTGCTACTTGCTATAACTATCACCTTATTTCAGGACATGCACTTTCATTCTATATTCTGGTCATTATCTGTCCATTACCACAAGATGATTTTCAGCTCCTGTAAATTAAAGTAGCTGTTCAAACCTAGTCAGAAAACTGGCTTCAGTCATTTTGTTCTGCAAAGAGACTTTTGATTTACATTGGAAAGGTGGTAAAGTTTGAGGAAGGGGTTAAAAAACACATTAACAGTGATAGGACTAAATTGGTCATTTTCAATCTACGACTGTTTGTGGGACATTGCTGTGCGCAATTGGCTGCCGCGTTCGCCCACAAATATACAGTCAATTCACTTTACAGTGTATTCTGTGAAGCGCTTTGGGACGTCCTCCCGACGTGAAAAGCACTATATCAAATGCAAGGATTATTATTATTATTATAAAACAACAAACTGCTCTTGTCTCAGACCCTAATGAGGTCTCTTATGTTAAATTGATGCTGTCACTGTATTAATCATTCCTTGTTGCCGAACTGATGATGTGGGTCCATCAAATGCTGATTCCTAAAGTAGAGATCTGATTTTGCCACGTCTTGATAAAAGTATTGTTAGGGATTGCATTTCAGAGATGGTATTGATCTTGGCTCAGTTTAGAGACAGTTGTATGTGTATAATAGCAAAACAAAACCATATACTCTAAACATTTCATTGTTTTGTAAGGTTTTGTGTGTGGTTTTATTGGATATGCGGAATATTTCTACTTTTTGCTGCATGTCCTACAATTACAGTCGCTGTTGTTTCTCAGGAGTTTGTGTATCGTGCAGTGTTACCAGACGAACATGATGTCTGTGATATTTTATCAAGCGAGAGACCTGGGTTCGATTCCAGGCAGGGCGAAACCTTGGGCAAGTTTCCTTACTCCACACGCCTGATAATAATCCCTCAAGAAAAAAAATAATAAATTGGTCACTTCAATCCACGACTGTTTGTGGGACATTGCTGTGCGCAATTGGCTGCCGCGTTCGCCCACAAATATGCAGTCAATTCACTTTACAGTGTGTTCTGTGAAGCGCTTTGGGACGTCCTCCCGACGTGAAAAGCGCTATATCAAATGCAAGGATTATTATTATACCAAATGCAAGGATTATTAGTATTATTATCATCAGTAACTGTGATCTAACTGACCAGAGTTCCTATTCAATTTGCACTGCAAATATTATTATCATTAGGAGGAAAATCATTTTAAAAATGACACCGAACTAATAAGTGAAATGTTTTCTCTTGCAGGTTTTGGCGATCGTATCTATTCTTTTCATAGTGTTATCCACAATTGCCTTGTCGCTCAACACGCTTCCAGAACTACAAGTTATGGATGAATACGGACAGGTCACAGACAACCCACAACTCGCTCATGTGGAAGCCGTCTGCATTGCGTGGTTCACGATGGAATACCTCCTACGCTTCTTGTCGTCCCCCAACAAATGGAAGTTCTTCAAAGGCCCGCTGAATGTCATAGATTTATTAGCCATTTTGCCATATTACGTCACCATTTTCCTCACAGAATCCAACAAAAGTGTGCTCCAGTTCCAAAACGTCAGGCGAGTGGTTCAGATCTTCCGGATCATGAGGATCCTGAGGATTCTCAAGTTGGCGAGGCATTCGACGGGGTTGCAGTCGCTGGGATTTACGCTGCGCCGAAGCTACAACGAACTCGGGCTGTTGATATTGTTCCTGGCCATGGGCATCATGATATTTTCTAGTCTGGTGTTCTTCGCAGAAAAGGATGAAGACGACACCAAGTTCAAGAGTATCCCCGCCTCTTTCTGGTGGGCCACCATCACCATGACAACCGTCGGCTATGGGGACATCTATCCTAAGACTCTCTTGGGCAAGATAGTCGGTGGGCTTTGTTGCATCGCGGGAGTGCTGGTGATTGCTCTTCCGATACCGATTATCGTGAACAACTTCTCGGAGTTCTACAAAGAGCAGAAGAGACAGGAGAAGGCCATCAAGCGGAGGGAGGCGCTCGAGAGAGCCAAGAGAAACGGGAGCATCGTCTCGATGAACATGAAGGACGCCTTCGCTCGCAGCGTCGAGCTGATGGACGTGGTGGTGGAGAGAGGCGGGGAAGACGAGGAGAAGAAGGAGAAGGTCCAGGACAACCACCTTTCGCCCAACAAACTGAAGTGGGGCAAGCGCAACGCCTCCGAAACCAGCTCCATCAGGTCCCTCGACCCTAAATACCCGGGGCACAGCTCTCCGGACAAGGCGCGCAGCCCGTGTCCGAGTCCCAGTCCGCAGCACCTGGATGTCCAGAAACTCCAGGAGATGTACAGCAAAATGGGAAAGACTCAGTCTCAACCCAATATGAACGCGAGCCCGAAGGGTCGCGGGTCGAGAGCCGGACAGCCGGAGCAGATGGAACTGGGGAGGATCCCGGACCCCTCCGACCCGCTGCTGAGCGCACCGGGGGACGGGGTCGTGGACATGAGGAGCGTGTCCAGCATCGACAGCTTCATCAGCTGCGCGGCGGACTTTCCCGACTCCGCCAAATCCGGTCACAGTCCTCCCGCAGCGCTCTCCGGCAGAGCCGCTCAGTCACGGCACCGGGAGCCGGAGAGCGCACGAGGTGGGAGTGGCGGCCGGAACCGCGCGGGGGTCGGGAGCGCTGCGCACAGCCCTCTCCTCATGGCCGCCGTCAGGACCGCCCTCCCCGCGAAGCCTCGAGCCCTCAGGGTGAACTTCACGGACGTCGGCGGGGTCGACCCTCTCCAAAACCCGGCGGCGGCGGACCCCGTCTCGTTGCCCGGTGCAGGGACACCCCCCACCGCCGCCCCCACCGCCGCCACCGCCCCCACCGCCGCGTCTGGAGGGGAACCACCCGAAAGCCCTCCACCCGAGGGCTTCACTTTCCACCACCACGACGGCGTGAAGAAGTACATCGACGCGGACAGCGACGAAGACGATCAGCCCCGAGGCGGCGCGAACCCGTCCCCGTCCCCGTCCTCGGGCTTCACTCCCGCCATCACAGCGGCGGCAACAACAGCAACAACAGCGGCGGCAACAACAGCAACAACAGCGGCGGCAACAACAGCAACAACAGCGGCGGCAACAACAGCAACAACAGCGGCGACCGCTCGGGTCGCCGGAGGGAAGAGAACCACTTAGCGGAGTCGCCGAAGCTCTTCGACCTGAACTGCGTGGAGAGCGCGGAAGGCGCGGAGCTGCGGGTCCGCAAAAGCGGCCGTCGGGACGGGGACCACCGGGTGGAGAATCACATCGCACCGGGAGTTCGCCGCCCGACACCCGGAGAGAGCGACTGCGCCTCCCCGTCCCCGTCCCCGTACACGGCTGACATCTGACTTGGGGGGTAGGGGGGGGGTGGTCGTCCCGTCCCCCCCCCACCCCCACCCCTCCCCCCGCCGCCCGGGGGCTGGTGTGTGGGCTGTGGAAACTGTTCAAATTGTCCTCAGAGACAGAGACAGAGAGAGAGAGAGAGAGAAAAAACAACAGAGCTTTGTATTTTTTTTTAATTTATTATTATTATGATTATTAATTTTTTTTTGCATGGCATGAAAAACCGATTTCGAGCAGCACACACCCCCCCCCCCTCCCCTCCCCCCCCCCACCCCCCCCCTCCCCCTCCCACCCCCCCCTCCCCATCCCACCCCCCCCCCCCCCCCCCGGTGTTACCTTTACCGTCTAAAAGGAGTGTGTGTGTGTGTGTGTGTTTAGTGGGAAGGGACCTCGGGAACATCGCAGAATGTCCTTTCTGTGGGATATGAGCACTCGCAGAAGAAGGGAAGGACCGTTCTCGGCGAAAAAAAAGTTGTGAATTGTACCGTCAGAGACTGGTACCGCACTCAACTTTTTTTTTCTGGGGGAGGGGGGGAAGAGGGGGGGAGAGAGGGGGTTGTGTTAACGAAGCCCCTTCTACTTATCCGATGACTTGCAGAGGAAATACCGAAGTCGGGATCGCACGTCGCGGCGGTGGGCGATTCGGAGGGGGAGTGCGGATCAGCGTTTAGCGAATTATTTTTTTTTTTGGGGGGGGGGGGGGGGGGTAAAAAAAAAAAAGGACCCGAAGGAGAGAGGAGGGACGGAGAGACTTAGTAAAGCGCTCTGGAATTCCAGGTGTATCCTTTGTAAAGAAAAGGGGGCACTGCCTGGACTGCGCCGACAGTCTCTCCGGTTGCGCACTCTCTGCAACTGCGTCGGGACGTACACTATCTGCGCCGTGTGCTCTGTACTAAGTGGATATAAATACTATTTCAAGTAAAGGAGAGACAGAGACACAGAGAGAGAGAGAGAGAGAGAGAAAAAAAAAACCGCTTGCACTGAGAATGCAACTTATTTTAGTCGCGATTAGGCGGCGTTTGGCTGTAGAATTTGTAGTGTTTGCTAAACATTTCCTCTGTTAACCCTTCGAGCACTGCCGTCCTAATACCCGCCCCCCCCCCCCTCCGAGATGAAAGATCTTGCGAAAAACACTCGCTAATTCCCTCCCTCCCCCCCAAAAAAAACACACACACACACACACACACAAAAAAAAACACATTGCGCGTTGCGGGAAAAAATTGCGGAAAATGACGGTGTATTTTCTCAAGTTAATCGCATTAAACTCCAGGGGGTGGGGGTAGGGTGGGGGGTAGGGTGGGGGTGGGGTGGGGGGTGGGTGGGGGGGGGGGGCACTGGTCAGGACAGTAACATGTTAGGGAGATGGGTGAGTTGCACCGGTTAATGCGACAGATTAGGGGCTGTACATGGATTGAGATGCACCAACAGGTTCTCTCTCTCTCGATGCAACGCACAAGAAGGACTTATCAGTCTGTCAAACAAAGTGATTTGACGTTATATATATATATATATATATAAAAAAAACACACACTGGCAAACCCTGCGACAAATTGCCCAAACACTGCCTTCGCTTTTTCCATTAAGTTGCTGCTGGTGGATTGTTTCGAGAGAGAGAGAGAGAGGGAGAGAGAGAAAAAAAAAAGGCTATTCACACGAATTATTGTTCTGATCGTCAAAAGATAATTCCGTGAAAAAGAAAGAAAAAAAAAAAATGCCTCGCACAGCATTGAACTTTTATGTTATCGTGAATCAACGACGATTCGCTTCCCGGAGCACCTGAATCAGACCCAGAGTTCACTTTTAAATGGAAGATTTCACAAAAGGTTTCCAATTCTAAACACAATATCGACCCCATAGACTTTATCGCGCAAAGACGACTCGTGTTCACGTACTGTATCAAAACCCGATCTCAGCGCGTTTTACCAGATTCGAGGTTTTACAGTTTTCGAAACAAAAAAAATGATAGATTTATTTTTAAGAAGCGGAATAATGCTTATTTTTTCATTATGGCTTTAGCAGAAGGCAACGACGCAAAATCCTAGCACTTTAAAAGAAATTATTTTTGGTATAGCGATCTTAATATCTTCAGGGGTTTGGTTTTTTTTTTAAAAAAAAACACAATAGTAATCATAGAAACTGAAGATTCCTTTGAATGTAACTGTACAAAAATGCATGTCTACAAAAAAAGATGATGTACGTGCAATTTGAGGTGAAATTCACGGCTTTAATGTTGGTCTTCTAGATTGTCCAAGGATATGTATACATCAGTTCAATCTATAACACTGATACCAGGCAAACGAGTATGGGACAAGGCGTGTCAGTTATATATGAGAAGCATATATGATATTATATATATCAACAAATATATAATATAAATATATAAAAACACACAAGCGACTGTTTACACATTTTATGAAATTGCTCTTTTGCACTGTAGAATCAAACTGTTTACAGTACCTCTTTTCAGAAGGTTAATAGTAAACTTCAATTTGCTTTGGTGATGATGCTTTTCTATTTTCTTGTGTTAATTATCAACTTATCAGTGTGAAATATCATCCAATTCCTTTCTTCTGCTAAGAAAGATTTCCTAGCACCGAGAAAGGACTTTGTTTTTTTTTTGTGGTTTTTTTTTTACACACACACACACACACACACACACACACACACCTCTCGGTTTCATTGTAAAACCCGCATATCACCACTGCCCACAGGATGTCGAGAATTTCGGTCACAAGCTAACATATACCAATCCTACCGACCACATGCCTGCAAATCGATAGCGTCTACATTTTAGGAGATGGGTGTGGAGATACAGAGAAGGGATCAATTGTTAAGCCCACACTCCCAAAGGATTTGTCAAAGAGATGGAATCTGCATGAAGTATGGTGCAACTCACCCTTGGTACCAAAGGCAGGTCTGACTGCCTATTAAAGCAAAGAGAACATGCACCCACTTGCCAAACAACCACTCGGAAAACTCCTCTCACTGCAATTTGCTACGCGTAACGTTTCACAGCAGTCGACTGCTCTGCTGTTGCATCCTCGGTCTGTGTCCCTTATTGCTTCAAGGAATCCATGTGGTGGCACGTTACCTTTTAGCTCCCTCTGTGAAAAGCATACGAAGTATATTGATATACTTTTTATTCTTGAAAACCTGTCGCTGACCGCAAGCTTTGAGGGTTAACGGAATCTGTATTAACCAACCTGTTTTGTTCATTGGGGGGGGGGGGGGGAAAACTATGATCATTCCATTAAGCTAACAAATGCCAAAAAGTGTTGCTCGTCTCATGTGCATACAGTTATTTCATTCCAGTTTATTTAACAGAGTTCCTCGGTCTGACTATTTCAACAGGATTTCATTAAGCTCTCTCGTTCTTTCATTCTGATGAACTTCACTGTTGTGAGATGTTAACAGATCACTGGGAAATCCACTCAAAGGGAGAACGAAAGAAAAGATAAGCAGCTCTTGAGTTTTGGGTAGTGAGAGGTAGAGAGTCAAACACAGAAGGAACATATGGATGAATGTTGGACAATGTTAGACATGGCACTCAAACTGTACCTTGAAATAATTCCACTGTAAGTTTAGATGTTGTATTTCCACCCCCACCCCCCAAAAAAAGGAAACTTAAAACACACACTGAGTGCATATTTGGTCCTAGGAGGGCTTCTGCGTGAAAGCACAATTAAGGAAGAATGCATTGGTATAGAAACCGAGTGGATGAGATGCAGTTTCAAAAGCCTGACATTATTACAAATTCATGAGCAAGACTGGGGGACTTTTAAGCACATGATGATGGTAGATTCCTCCGTGCCTTGTCTTGTCTAGTCTAGGCAGCACATTGTACATAATAAAACCTCTGATATCCAGCTTGCTTTAAGTGCTAGGGCCCCAGATTAAAAAAAAATGCACTGGGGAATCACCAGTGAAAGACAAAGGGTGTTCCCAGTGAATATTTCTTTCATGCTTGGGGAATATTAGCATCCACACTGCTGCTGAAGCGGTGCGGAGTGAGTTTGAGATCTGATCGTAGCCAAGGCAACGTTTGCCACTTGCCAGCTTATCCCATAAGATTTTCCTCCCGCCAACCTGACTAACCTCCAACGGTAAGTCCTGTAGCTCAGTGGTTAGAGCACTCGCATTGCAAGCGAGAGACCCGAGTTCAATTCCAGGCAGAGGGCGAAACCTCGGGCAAGTTTCCTTACTCCACACGCCTAATAATAATCCCTCCAAAACCCAAAACAATAATAAATTGGTCATTTTCAATCCATGACTGTTTGTGGGACATTGCTGTGGGCAATTGTCTGCCGCATTCGCCCACAAATATACAGTCAATTCACTTTACAGTGTGTTCTGTGAAGCGCTTTGGGACATCCTCCCGACGTGAAAAGCGCTATATCAAATGCAAGGATTATTATTATTTCCTGCTGCAAACGGCATTGTGCTGTCTTATTGAAATGTATCTGACATATAATTGTAACTTTACAGTTTAATTATGACAATCTGAGCACAGCTCAATGCAGAGGCAAGTGGGAGTGAATGCAAGCATGAGCTGGTTAAGTATTTGGGTTTTGAGCTGCAGATGTTTGCATTACTTCTGCAGTTTCTTCTCACTCGCCATCTTCATTGGCACTTTGAGCAGCAGATGTATGAAACACCCAACTTTCATCCATCTCAGAGTAGGCTATTCTTTTTTTCTGTTCGAATAAACGTTACTGGTACTTTAGCCGGGTTCCCATCAGGCCAATTAAAGTAAAACAAAATCACGGTCTCGTATCATGAATTCCTGAGTTTAGACGTGTAAAAAAAAAAGCATCTTTTTTTTCCGTTCAACGATGTAAGTAATTGGTGTCCGTTTCCTAGAACACTGGTTATTTGTGAATTGATTTTCGTAGCTGACTGCTCGTCTGCTAAAACGTCACCAAAGGCTGATTGATGTCAAGTAATTAATATTGTCATATAACAATCTGGTTTCTATGGATGCAGTAAATGTGTGTGTGTGGGTGTGTGTGTGTGTGTGTGTGAGAGAGAGAGAGAGAGAGGGGGGAGGGGGTTGGAGAATGAGGCAGAGCTCATGTCATTTCTCCAGGGAAGATGCTGTTTGATGAGAAAATGAAGTTGGCAAAAAAAAATAAGGCAGACCAAAGTGCGGACATAAATGTGAGAGAATCAAGTGCCCTGGGCTACATCACAGTTCCATAAGTACCAAGAAAACTACTTTTAATTTCACCCACGTTTCTGCTTCTACAATGCAAAAATGGATATTAAAACTCCACGTGCGGGGAAATGTGTCATTGATGAACATAACATTAAAAAAAAGCACTTTTTTAAAAATATATATATATATATATAGTTTGTGGGAGTGTACACTTTATAAAGTACTCATGTTTAAAGAGAATCTATGGCTTTTTTTTAATGTAAAATTGTCTTTATGAATATATAAGAAGCTTTAATACTATTAAGACAATCCTGTGTGTTAGATCCATGTTGGCAGTGTCGCTGAATAATACTACTACTAATAAAAAAAACTGCAGTCAATACATTCCTCCATCTGTACACACTAACTGTTCGATTCACTTGATTGAAAATTAGTAGATTTGAAATTTAGCAACCTGGGCTGCTGATAATGCGAATATTTGGACACTTGTTTCTATAGTTAAAGGCCTTTCTGCAGTTTTAAGCAGAGAGCCTTTAACGCTGGCATCTCATGCCAGATGTTGGGATCTGCCTCCATGCACTTGTCTGTCAAAGAGTTAAAGAGTTGTTAACCCTGCTGATGGCAATGTCAACAGATCCTCAGTGTCTACACGACAAAGCAAAATACTGATGGCTTAACAGGTAAACGGTGGGGGGGGGGGCGGGGGGAAACAGTGACATTCATTCCTCAATGAATCCATGTTATTTTAAGTTGTATATTTAATCCCGTGTAGGATTTGTATACGTTGGACAACCAGTGTGCTACTCTGATGCCATTTAAGTTAGGCTGCAACAATTATACACTTTCGAGGATAGTAGAACATAAGTTGTGATGCATTGCTAATTGTTCAGATCAATAGTTTTATAACACTGAGAAACCACTAGGTCAGACATTTTCCTATTTGCGTTACCTATTTACATCATCTAATAAAATTTGAAGGAATCCATGTCTTTCCACAGAAGATGGTCAGGACTAATACATTTGTGCATTTCTACCTTAATTGAGTAATCATTGTTGACCTAAAAAGGGTTTAACTGAATTGGCTGTGTCATTCAGAAATCACTCATTGTTAATCGTGTCTCCTGAATTATATTTTGGTTGCAAATTTTATTGCATAGTCTTTTTAATTATTGCATTTTATGATTTAACAATTGTTTCTGTGAAGATCAATGTCTTTGTATGCATGTAGTGGTATGGAACTGTGATATCTGTGACATTAAGATACTGTATCGTCTGATAAATTATGTCAAAAAATCTAAGGATTTTAAAGCAATGTTCCCCACTCCATACTGTTAAAAAAGTAAATTAAGGGTATGTATAAAATGTGAAACTCTATGTGGTCTTTTTATTCAGTATGTGTTAGAATAAGCAATTGGACAATAAGGAAAATAGTCAGGTCAAATTAAATAGCTATATAACATTCATAATTTTATTAATAACTCAAAACAGTAAATAAAATCACTAAGAAAGTACCTTTTGAGCCTTGTTATTAGGAGGAAATCTGTCTGTACTCTTATGTGTGCCAGACACACACACATCACACACTCAGCACAATCCATCTGACATTGGCCAGCAAAGATGCTCGTGGAATGAGTCATCAATAATAAACAAAATCTCAACAAATGTACTTAGAATAGGCAATAAGGATGGATGGTAGAAGAAACTCATTCCAGAACCATTATGTTCTATTCTGTGTTTGATCACCTTTGCCTGTACCTGATTTTATAATTCTCAATCCCATTCCTAATGATATAATTCTCCACAGAATGACAATATGTACTATGATCAAAGATACCCTACTCCTTCCCATCAAGCATCCTGGATTCATTTTTTAAAAAAAACTCTCATCATAAATGTCTAGTAATTGAGGCAAAGAATGCTTGCTACATAACAATAACAAATACTAAATACCATATACAGTGTATTTCCTGTTATGAATGCTGCATATTATATGAGAAGAAAGAGAGCATCACTATAGATTAAAACAACTTCAGGTAATATATACATGATAAAATTTGACAGCTTAATGGAAGATCTCGTGGGAGGAATATGAAATCTATTCACATTCCGAGGACGTGTTTCCCAAATTGGATTTTATAGTCTGCATGGTCCACCGACACTTTTTAATTAATATAATGTACACATATTAGTCAGCTTCAGATGTAAATTGATGCTGAATTCACTGCTGTTTGAGTTCAAACACATCATCTAATTGGTATGATCTTCTTTCATCTGATGCTAAATCAGAGGAAAAACGCACAGCTTACTGCCAGCGCTGATAAAAGTACATCAAAGTTTGAGCTATTTGAATCCTGGCTCCATTCCAACCTTACTTAGTTGTGGCATATTATATCCATCAGACTGCAAATTAATACTATCCATTGTATCACCTGGCCTGAAGCTAAAGTGAATTGAAGCAAAAGCCCAGGGAATACAAGATACATGAACCCACTGGAAATAACCTGGTGTTTAGAGAATTTCTAATGCCGTCATGAATGATGGTCAGAGCTATAAAAACACTAGTATATACAGAACCATTCTAACTACATTCTAACATGTTGGTATAAAATATTAAAGCGCATTTTTTCGAAGGGGAAATTACTGTTGCATAGTATAAATTTCCATCCATTGAACTCCGTAGCGTAAAATGACTTTATTCAGCCATTTCAACGTTAATGTCACTTTCTCAATTATTTCATGATGGTAATTGACAATATTGACAAACAACTCCCTCCCATCAACAGCTCAGCTCTTGAGCCCCTATCTTCAAGAGAACAGACCCTCAAGGCAAATGATAGTGGGAAACTCAAGACGCCAGCCACAGGCTATTCTGGAAAGTCAGTGTTCATTCTCCACAAATCCATAATCTCAATAATTTACCAAAAGGAAAAAGAACCTATAACAGCTCAAAGCACAATCCTCTGGAGTGTTGAGTTCTCTCGCCTGAAGCATGCACGATTCTCAAGCCTCGGAATATTACGGAGCAATAGAGAATAACAGCTTACCAAGGAATCCACTAAATATCCTTACCATCCCTCATCAATAATTGGGGGGGGGGGCTCAAGGTTCTCTTTCCATCTCTTTAAGGTTTCATTTATTATCCCAATAAAACGCCCATAGAACTCGAGAGACCAATTGACCTGGAGAGCGATCACCTTATTCTACATTAGAAAAATCTCAATTTGGGCAAAGAGTTATTAAAGTCTGCTATACAACCAACCTCCAGTTATCATGCGTTTCGCCTGAAAAAAATCACTCTGATTGAGACCAGAAATTCATGAAATGATTTAACATATTATTATTTAACGAATTATTATTATATATTAAACCTCGAAGTGCTGATTTTTTTACCCCAAATATTTAGCTCAGAAACAATACAGTTCTTCACTGTAAACAGATGAATCTGCTTGGTCAAATGCAAACATTACTCAAATCATCATTTGTCAAACAAACTCAGTAATACATTAAGACCAGAGTGATTATAATAACAGTAATAATAATCCTTGCATTGGAAATAGTGCCTTTAATTTCTGGGTGGTGGTGGGAAGCACTTGGAGAAGTCCTCTCGATGCGAAAGGCAGCACGGAATCATCTGCAATGACCGGTATTATTGTAAATCAAAGGCAGGCAGGGAATGGGGATGATCAAGTAAGAGTTAAAATCTGGCTTCCTGACATATTGCAGCTTCAGCAAGTTCTCTTGTCTGTTTTGTGTTACACGGGAAAATTATATGGTGCTGGATACTCCAAACAAACAGGGCTAATGAGAATCGAATAAAGGATCTTTAGCTGGGAAAGCCTCCAAAATGAATAGACATGTGAAACTATCTCTTGATGGTGATTTGGATCACACTCAAACAGCAAGCCTGATGATTACAGTGGGGAGCGTGTGTTAGCAGGCTGCTCAAAGACAGAAAGTACTGGAAAGAACAGAAGCACCAGATGGTTGGAACTTCGAATGGCTCAGAGAGCACTGGATCACTGCTTGTCTCAGTGTTGGTCTGAATAGGTTCTTTAAGCAGATAGACAGATGTGTTTTATTAAAAGGGAAGTTTATTGTGTGGGTATTTATGAAAGAAGGACAGCCAAATAGTAGAAATAAACTAATTGAAAGTTTCTGGAAGCTATTTGCTACTTAAACGGACTGAGAGAACCAAACTATAAATTAAAGAAATTCGTTATTGAAATCAGAGATCAATGCTAAGAGAAACATTGGATAAATTGGACCGAGTTGTGCAATGGAGTTGCATCTATTCTTTCAGCCAGAAGACCTGGGCTCTGATCCAGCTCAGAATGATGGGATAAACATCTCTCGTCTTGGAGGGCTGTAAAGGTCATATGTAAACTAAACAATGACTTGTCTTAAACTACTGACAATGGCTATGAAATGCTTTCCATTACTCACAAAAAAGAAGTCTCATCCAGAGAGAGATAGTTCGGAGAACACAAACTAAATCGCTACAAAACAAGGCACTTTCCCATGTGAATAAAACCCCTATCCTTATATAAAAACAATCTATCAGAAGCTCAGTGGCAAAGTGCAATCTCTCTCATGACAATATACATTTATCTAGCACCTTTCAGGTCAGGAGGATGTTCTGAAGTGCAGTCGAAAACAAAGGTCTTGGGGTGAGTTCTGAAAGCTGGGAGGAACCGGGCAAAGTGGTCGATCGTCACAGATAGTGAGGGAAAGCCGAGGAAATGGGAGACCGGGCGTAGTCAGTTAAAGGACAGCTGGGGGTTGAACAAGACACCAATGTTCTGCATTGGCTCCATGAAGTTGCAGTTCGATGCAGTCAGCACCTGAGGTGAAAAGATGCCAAGGAGGTGAGCCTTGATCCAGTTGACATTTAGCTGCGGAAAGTTAGAACGCCTCACAGCTTGTCAACGGCAACAATAGCAAGCTTTTATAAAGTGCCCTTCACACGGGGTAGTGTCCTGGAGCGTTTGACAGAGGTGGAGTCTGACTTGTTAACATTACAAATCAGTAAAGTTGATGCAGATTGGAGGAACACTGTCCTGTCTCCGGTGTTCTGAAATATAGATGTCTTTTTTCATCGTCTTCTCTATCCTGACCCTTGTCTATACATGAATTCCACCTACACAATGTTGTTGCTCCATTTTCAATCTATCTCTGTACTAAATGCCAAAGGTCGGGTTGAAACAGTACACTACTCCGCGTAGGTCACGACTGTCTGGTCTCTGTAACATAAGGGAAGGTGCCCAGGCCTTGGAGACGATGTAGAGGATAGCAATGAGGCGGCAGCCAATTGTACACAACAGTGCCCCACAAACAGCTGGGATTGAAGTGACCAATTTATTACTCATTTTTTGTTTGAAGGAATTATTAACCCCAGAAAATGGATCTCATAATCCCCGAGCTACAAGAGAGGAATAGATAAGCCAGGGTACTTCAGCTCTTTAATAATAATAATAATCCTTGCATTTGATATAGCGCTTTTCATGTCGGGAGGACGTCCCAAAGCGCTTCACAGAACACACTGTAAAGTGAATCGACTGTATATTTGTGGGCGAACACGGCAGCCAATTGCGCACAGCAATGTCCCACAAACAGTCGTAGATTGAAAATGACCAATTTATTATTGTTTTTGGTTTTGGAGGATTATTATTAGGCTCTGTGTGGAGTAAGGAAACTTGCCCAAGGTTTCGCCCTCTGCCGGGAATTGAACTCAGGTCTCTCACTTGCAAAGCGAGTGCTCTAACCACTGAGCTACAGGACTCCACAAACATTAGGACCTCATAGAGGTGCACAACACATTAAAATAGGATAAATAAAGTGAACCCGAACCAATGCTTTAGATTCACTAAAACGGGGAGGACCAAGAGGGCACAGGTTTAGAGTTGCAAAGGGCAAATTCAGGACAGAAGTATTTCTCTACAGTGTGTCGTCTACAGTTGGAACAAGTTCCCAGGAAAGGTGGCAGAGGGCACGGGGCAGCTTGATGCTGTAATGGGAAGATGAGAGGTGGATATTCTGGGAAGAGAGGATTAAATGTTACAAGAAGCCTCCTTCAACTGTGCTGCTTTTGTGATCTTGAGGCTTTGGGGGTCAACTGACTGGCACATCTTATCACTGTTGCAGAACGCTACAATAAAGAGCCCGTTTATTAAACCTAATTGAAATGACCGAAACCTTAGACGCATGAAACGATAAATGGCGAGAGCCATTTTTAAACATAACATGTAAAGTTATTTGAATAATAATAATAAATAACTTTTCTTATCAGAAGACATAAAAAGTGCTATATCAAATGCAAGGATTATCATCATTATAATACTTGCATTTGATATAGCGCCTTATCACATCTTTGAGACGTCTCAAAGCGCTTTACAGAATGTACTGTAAAGTGAATTGACTGTAATTTTGTGGGGTAAACTGTTAGACATACAGAGGCGGATGAAAAGAGCAGCTTGGTAGGGATTCCTTTCCAATCTTACTAAAAATGGTACACAACGAGAAGTGATACATAAAGTCACCGACCCTTAATAGTCCTCAAGTCCAAACTGACATCTCCTTTGGGTGTTTCATGTTGCTCACTTCTCCTTTTAAACCTATTTTGGCAGGCAGCCAGTTCTTTTTCTTACAGGCATCCAGTTACCAAACTTCTCCGCAAACCAATTCTTTGCAGCGATGAAAGGAGATTTAAAGAAACACAAAGCGATATTTCTGACAAAAGTTACCTTCAAGGTTCTATTTATACTGTTCACAATCATAAGCCAATAATGCTTAGCACTGCTGAATAGGACCCTTCATGTAGGATAACAACTTGGAGTGCTTCACAGTTACTCCATACCCACATCTCACCAGTTCTTGCTCAGGCTCCACTGGCTCCCCATCACTGAACGGATCGACTTCAAGATCCTCACGCTTGTGTTCAAATCCCGTCACTCCCTGGCCTCTCCCTACCTCTCCGACCTCTTCACTCCGCAATCCACCACCCGCCGCCTCCACTCGACTGGCACCGGCCTCCTGCTCGTCCGTCGCACCCTCCACCCCACCATCAGAGGTCGCGCTTTCAGCCACTACGCCATAAACTCTGGAACACTCTCCCTCAATCCCTCCGCCTCGTCCCCTCTCTCCCGCCTGAAAACCTCCTCTTCGACCGCGCTTCTAGTCACCTCCCCCCCAGCTCAGAGTCAGGCTCTGCCCTGTTAAGCGCTCTGAAACGCTACCTGTGTGGAGGGCACTATATAAGTGCAAGTTATTGTTGTTTTAAGACGGAAAGGAGAAAATTATCATGAGCGCGGCGGAAGAAGTAGATGGAACTTAAAGGCAAATAGAGAAGGGGGAGACAGTGGATTAGAGGGAGTGCTGGAGCTTAGATTCGTAAAAAAAATGACAAACATTGATTAAAACCACAATATCTCACAATATCAACGGCTACAAAAGTAATTTGGAATAAGAAATGCCTTATCGTTTGTGAGGGAACTCTGCAGCAAAACCAGAATGTTTTGAACATTGTGTCAGAATTAGTATTACAATGCTGTGGACTATAGAGAGTTGAGATTGTGCTGGGAGGGACGCGCTGCAGCATATTAATTTTCAATTACAGCCTAGCTGAGCAGATATGAAGCTTTTATCAGTCATCGGTCACAAAGGACGTGCCATTTCTATGACACATTTTGCTCCCGAGCGCGAGTTTATTTTACGCTCGTCACCTGACACACCACAATTTCAACATTTACCAGTCTTGCTATCTTTCAAAAACAAAGACTCCAGCAAACCGTATGAACAACTATTAGCAACGCCAATTATATCTGTTGACCAGCGCCCGACCATTCAACTGACATGAATGCCATAGTCCTCGCAAAGGAACGAACGATCATGAAATGCAGATATTCTGAAAGACTCTTGTACAGGTCTTACGCTGCATCTACTGCACAGTGTGATACTAATAGCTTTTCAGGACCAAGAAACCAAGTTACAATTGTCTGCTCACTGGAGAGGTTTAATGATTAAGCTCTGTTAGCCTATTAATCTCAGGTACTTCATTGGTGAGTGGGAGAAGCTAGTTCTGATTGTGCTGTAGAACAGCTGCATTCAAATTCACGGCGAAGGTGTAAAGTCAGGTAAATAAATAAAAGTAAAAATGTGATCACTCAATCCATGACTGTTTGTGGGACGCTGCTGTGCGCAATTGGCTGCCATGTTTCGCCCACACAATATACAGTCAGTTCACTTTACAGTGTATTCTGTGAAGTGCTTTGAGACGTCTCACAGACGTTATAAGGCTTTATGTCAAATGGAACGATACAAGCGAAGGTGGTTCGATAGCTGTCATTTTATATNAAAAAAAGATTAAAAACTGAATGCAAGGTGGGTAATGAATCAACCCAATTCATAGAACATGAGTGACTCCCAGCATTTAATATAGCACCTTTCACATCCAGAAGGCATCTCAAAGCACCTCACTGAATTTTACTTCATAGTGTAGTGACTATGTATTTTGTAGGTGAAAGTGGGGGCACCAGGAGGAACTCCCTTCTCTTTTCGAGGAGCTCCAAAGTCCTTAAACAGGCAGATAGGGACCTCGATGGAATGTATTATCCCAAGGACAGACCCTCCAATAAAGCAGCACATCCCCAGACATTGAACTACAGTGTCAGGCTACAGTTAACGTGAGTTCAAAGTCCTGACGTGCGGCTTGAACACACAAGTCTTCTAACTCGGAGGTAAGAGTGTCACCAACTAATCCAGGCTGGTGCCTAAATGATGGTAAAAATATCTTCTTCCTGAATATCAGCCTTACTATTTATTTGATAGGGAATATGGCAATAGTACAATTTTTATTGTATTATTAAAACCTAATAACTGCTTAGTAAGTTTATAAATTATGTGATTGTAAAACTAACTGATCTCCCAAGTAATGGGCTCTCTAGACACTGTGTGCCATCTGCTGGAGTCTGACCATATGTGCAGAAGTGAACTGGGAATTCAAGTTATTTCTTTTCTTTTATTGAATTTCACTTCATTGCTATACAACTACATTTTCTCTTTTTTTTTAAGGGTGGATCAAGAAGCAAATGGGTTCATTTTGCGCCTTAGTATTTTCCCTGCTCGGTCAGAGTGACAAGCTGATGAGATCCTCAATTTTCTTCTGGAAACGTACCGTGGCTTGCCATACAATTTGGATTTGCTTGGGTTTTTTTTTAAAAAAAGTCAGAAGACAAGAGAATTAAAAGAAACAAATGAAGTCGTCGCTATTTCATGTGATTTGCACTACTTTAAAATATCTGGGCAGAAGCAGAACCTGCAGGGGGGGGAATACAAACACAATAACAGCGGAACAGTCAATGTCCTATAATGGAATTTACAGTGTGTTCGTTGAACAGAGGAGATGGCTTTAAACTGAAAGGCAAGGTCTCAAATAATTTAGGCTCAGCAGACGAATCCTTTGTGACCTATAAAGGGAGCTGCAGAATGAGGTAGAATCTCATTGCATAATTTCCACTCCATTGCAAGTACAGGAGATCACCCAGGTGGCTTCATTTGGTTGAAACGTCACTTGGATGTGGGAAAAGTGGCTCCGGATTTGAATTCCGCTGAGTTCACTCAGCTCTTCACCCTTTCCAAGGTCAATAAACTCAATACAGTGTCTAAAAATATCCCCAGGGAGGGCTGCTTAAGGTAAGTAGGATCTCCCCGTTTGAACCGACTCCAAGGAGAGGAGCCAAGCAAAGTGTAATTGCCTTTTTTGCACAGTTTATCCCCAATCGTAATGCAATCAATCTATGTGGGAAAATTGAAAGCAAGAGACTAGCTGGAAATAACAGGGAAGGAAAAAAAAGGATGTTTAACATTCTATCTCTGCCAGGTAACATTTTACAC
Source organism: Callorhinchus milii (assembly GCF_018977255.1). Taxonomy (NCBI): domain Eukaryota; kingdom Metazoa; phylum Chordata; class Chondrichthyes; order Chimaeriformes; family Callorhinchidae; genus Callorhinchus; species Callorhinchus milii. Next base: position 12,262,217 of record NW_024704759.1, on the reverse strand, counting down.
ATCGATGCTGTTGTAATTCTTGCAGCTGCCAAAAGTTCAAGGCTGCTTAGCGTAGAGCTGCGTGGGTGGAAAAGTCCTTCTACAATGCCTCGGATTGCACAGCCAGATTAGACACCCATTTTCTGCAGTAATTCCATCCTCACTGAGTCTTCAAAGTCCTGTCCAGCACTTCCCACCCCAATACACATGATGCCAGAGTATATGTTAATTAAAATTCAAAACAGAACAACATTAAACTCTCTGAAACACCGACAATGCTGTGGCCCTTTTTCGTTGTCATTCTCCCGCATTAATTGCCTATCACGACCGAGCTAATTCCCTATGTCTTAAGCTAATTAACGAGCTTAGTTTCAACCGGTGTTGAACTGGCAGGATTTGCTGCCACACAGAAAGTGGAGCAGCTGAAGAATGCATTCAAATAAATGCAACCGTTAGGATCTAAATGCAGGTTTTATTTACGGTCATTTTGCTGAACTTAAGAAAAAATAAGAAGTATCATTTCTGTTCCTTGTACTCACAATCCAGGCAGCTGCTTTTGAAATACCTTGACTTTTGTTTTACTTCCATTCACATGCTCATCACAGAGAGTACAATGCACCATTTGCTGTCCCAACAACACACCCTATATGAGTTATTCATTAAGAAGTGAAGTCAAGCAGGTGTTGCCAAGACCTTACCTTCCCCAGTCTTGTTTAGTGCTTCCCTTTGACAGCTCCACTGTGAGATCAGAAGCCTTAGGCATCAACACTGGGAAAGCTCCACTCTTCAGAAGTAAGGGGCTAAGGGAAGAGAACATCTCTCACTGAAGGGAGAAAAAAAAGTCTATTTCTACAATTTAATGACTTATTTTCACTCCCTTCTAAGTCAGCATGAGAGAGAGAGATCCAGGATACTTTATGGTTTTGATTCTCTTTATTTGCTGGCCAACTATAGTTAGCTGATCTCAATGAGACAGCAGTTGGGGGTTAACTACAAATGGCCTCACATCCCTTAGGTTAGTAAGACCTAAACCAGCTAGAGCTCCTACTCCTGATTACCATACACAGTGTCTGGAAGGTAGACTCATGTGACTATCTGTGAAGAAACATCAAGTCGTTCGCCTCTATGTTCGTTAGCAAAACAGACGGCAAGAATACAATTAGAAGCAGAAAAACACTCTGCTATCATGCCAGAGCTGTCACTTCCACATGGGTGGCCTGTAGATTTCCACCACACTGTGCTTCTGACCACTACTGTGTACAGAGTGTAGTTATCAGCAAAGCTGTGTATGGGTTCAATTGTATAATGTTTGCACTGGAGGTAAAGTGCACTCAGTCTCCCAGCTGACAAACTCTCAGTCTCAGCTGAGCCTTTATTTAAATGGAACAGAGCAAAGCAGAAGTCTTTTCCCAGTGGAAGGCAGACAGGCATTGAACTAATGAGGAGGCAGATCATTTCAATTAGTGAATTGATTCCTGTAATGGTTTAGAACATAAAATAATTTCCTCATAACAGCGCCTGCAAGAGAAATACAAAACTGCAATTTGATTTACGTTTCAATAATATTAAAAAAACTCCTTTAAAATACAATTCTTTGAAACCCGCTTGCTTTACAGCTGATACATTTTTCATGATCAATAATAGCCAGATGCTCATCAAAGCAAATATTTGTGCATGCTTTTTTTTTGCAGAGTTATCCTGGCTCAGTTGCTTGCGCCCTCACTTCTGAGTCAGAAGGTTCAAGGCCCACATTGGGACTTTGATCTCATATAATTCAGATTGACGCTCAAATGGAGTGCTGCTGGTGTGGCAATCCTCCCAATGTGACAGGCATTATATCAAATGCAAGGATTGTTATTATTATTATTATTATTTACCCAACTGGAGTAAAACAAGAACCTTTTTCGATGTCTAAATATTCTTTGTAATGATTGCAAAAATTAAACATGGATTGTTTAATTTTGCTGCGATTATAAGCAGGGCTGTGAATTTCCCCTGTTCGTCAGTACACATCCTTCAGGCTAACTGAATGATTCCCTATTATGTCCATCAAGGTGACTTGTTTTGCAGGAGTATTTCATGGATGTCATTCCCAGTTGCACCACATAGCGGCGTCTGAGTAAATGACCCAATTAAAAATGTTGAGCAAAACTGTATCTGGCACTTTTCAAACAATGGCAATGTCACTGTAATGCTCTCAGAGATTGTCCAAAGTGAAAGTTTCAAGAAATTACAATGTAGAATTGTTTGCAGACCTGGCACACAGAGAGAATACTGTCGACAGTCATTAACTATGATGTGGAATGCTGCCAACATTTCCGCAAAGTTTTTTTTCCACACAGATTGCACAAATGCTGAAATTTATGAGCACTTATAGGTATCCTATTTTATTCAGCCATCAAACAAAAGATATTTCCTTACATGTATTAATGTAGCTTCAGTGTTTGGTGAATTTTCTTTTTAAAAAAAAGTTAAATCAAAGTATGTAATGTCTCTACTGGAAAACTGAAAGGATTTAAACTCATATTCTAGGCATATATGTTGCAGATTTAGCTGAATTGGCGATCAAAAGTGACAAAATGAGGAGCTGCACTTATCGTTAATTTCTTGCTGTTGTGAAGATAGATGTGTGTTTCAAGTTAATGTGTATTTCATGAATGTTTAACCCATTCAATGCTGGAATTACCGAATTAAAGGTTGTCCATTTTAAGGCCTGTGCTTTATTTCTATGTTGAATTAACTTAACCCGCGCCGAATCCAATCGTTCACGTGCAATTTGTTAACACCATTCTGATATTGCAAGCACTTTTGATAAACGTGTCTATCCAATCCAACTGAGACCTTTTTGACATCTCTAATAAGAGGCTTACAGGAAATATTGAACTTCTATTCCCAGTGCAGCCACCCATACGATTGTATTGATTTACAAGGATTTGTTTTGGCATTTCTTCTACAACTGCACCCACTGCATTGCATTAATCCATGTACAGATACCATAGCTTTAAATCAGAGCTATGTACTGAATATAATTGATGAATCAAACACAATAAAGGCAGCCGATGCTGGCAAACATTCATTGTGGTAGCATTGGCCAGGCATGAAATTGTGTCGTAAAGCTTCAGGAAATGTATGTGTTAGTAGCTTCCCGACTTGCAGTCAGCAAAAGGTCTTCTCTTGAGGAATAAATTGTGCCTGGCAATGCTCAAGCTTGTGCATCCTCCATAAGCCAGATGCAGATACCGAGTGATGTGAGTCTAGTCCATTATTCTGATACATGCAGTTCGGAAAATACAAAGTGGGGATTAAAGACATATTATCATGCTTAACATGGAAGGACATACTGAGTGCTTTAGGAATATTGGACACTGACTGCATCTTAATTAGCAGGTTTAATCTTTCCTAGACATAATGACAGATTGTGCTCTGAAAAGTTTTTAAACAATTACACGTTAAAACACATTTTAAAGGGCATTAAAATTGCCTCAGTCATTTCCTCATTCCCTACTCCTCTCACCAGTGGGTTTAACCTGAACCAAAGTCTATTTATCTGATCAGATATTTCAGAGCGTCCAGCTGGCTTATCTGAATGAGCTTCTCCACACTATCGTTATTCACTTTTACTGTCAAAAAGCTGACACTTGAGAGAAGTGAAATGAGGCATGACCTCCTGTGCAGTCACATCCCATGCTGATCTATAAGCAAGTTGGCAGGAAAGTGCTTATTTGCACAAAGGCAGATTTAGTGAGCTCCACTTCCCCACAGATTTCTATTAAAGCTGCAGAGGGTGTCTCTAAGCACATGACATAATTTATTTTTCAGGGTGAGACAACAAAATCTGCTGTAAATTCATTTTAAAAGATAATGGTTACAAGACGTCAGCGTATAAATTGTAGCACGGGTGCTTTGAGTCCCGATGGCCCCCCTTGACCAATGCAATGTTTATATATGTTTGCCTATAAAACACAGTCACTACACTTTACAGTAAATCCTGTGATGCACTTTGAGACGTCCTCCAGACGGGAAAGGCACTATAGCAAATACAAGGGACACCCTGCTCCCAAGAGATAAGCTTAATGTATCATTTGCCTTTGTTTAGAAATAATGGAGAAGTTAAAGCATTTCAGAAAGATGGCAGGAAACTGGGTATTAGATAATTATTTGGGGAGTTCAAGTTTACAGGGCTAGTGGGGTTTATTTGGAAGCTCTTCTCAAAGAGCCAGCACAGACACGATGGGCCGAATGGCCTCCTTCTGTGCTGAATAATTCTATGATTCGATGTACTTGGAAATTGCACCAAAGAGCATTAGTCCAACACAGGTTTCTGGAGGAGCCATAAGCCAGCAGAGAGCAGTGATGTGCAAATGTTCTGGAGTGAAACAAATTTACTTCAAATAAATACGAAGCTGTGGACTGAAGGACATGAACATGATTTGATCTGTCGGATCCACTTCCACGTTCCTTTACAATGAGGACTACCGACTGCTTGCCACTGAAGAAGCTGATTCCTGTTAGAAAACAAGAGAAGAAAATTGATAATTCCACGGGAATAACTGAAACTAACCAAGTGTATGAATGTATGTTATTACATTTATAGCGATTAACATTTATACATTGCCTTGCACTTCTGGGAGTTGTTGTTGTTATTGTCTCAAAGCAGGCATTAAAGATAACGACTGAAGGGACGAGACAGATATATCGCAGGATGGAGTTTTCGAGAGCGGAGACAGAATGGCTAAAAGTTCACCCATCGATGGTGTGTGTGTGTGTGTTTGTGAACAGCTGTACACAATGAAGGGATGTCCATTAACGGTGATGGAGAAGGGAAAGCCTCTGGGCATGATTAGGGTCATTCATTAAAGCAATATAGAAGCATTCGAGGTGAATGCATTACTTATAACAAAATATTTAGCAGTGTGTTGACAGATACAGCACACTCACGAGGTTCAGGGAGCATTTACAATGTGTATTTCAGGCTTGAAACCATTCACAGCTGGCACTTAAATACTCCTGCTGCCCAAATAGCATAATCATTGGGTATTTGATCAATACAAACTAGCGAGACCCCGTGTTTGATCCCCAGGTTATTCGCTAGGAAAGGGGAAAATACATCAGTCAGTGTTTCTGCTTTTAAATCTATCCAGTAAAGCCCCAGCTGAAAGCTACGCTTGTGTGGACTGGATCAAGATCGGCTGTGACAGCACCGTAACTCAGGCAAGGCGCTGGAAATAACTGCGTGGGCTCGGAATGAAGAATGGGCCAAGTTACAAGAGAGCGGCCGGCAGGCTGTGAGACCAGCCATTGCCACCACATTCACAACAACAACAATAATAACAACAACAACAAATTGCGTTTATAGAGCGCCCTTCACACGGGGTAGCGTCCCAGAGCGCTTGAGAGTGGCAGAGTCTCACAAAGAGCCAGGGTGGGGGTAGAGGGAGAGAAGACATTGACGGGAGCCACAGAGTACGGCCTCTGTCTTACCGACGACATTCAGCTGCAGGAAACTTGCGCTCATCGTCCAGGCCTTCACAATAAATCTCAAATTCCTTTTTTGCCAAACGCACCCAGAACATAAATGCGTGTGAGCGTTATTACACGTCAAGGCCGTGGTGACCGTAAGCTGTCAAACCAATGAGGAGTTGCCCCCGCCACAAGCACTGACACGCCTTCTACTAAACGCCACACCTTTATTTATTTATTTATTGATTTGTTTTTGGTAAATCGGATCAGGCTTGATTTTCTGTTAGTTCGTTCTGTTAGGATGTGAATGAATCTGAGCTCTCCTGAAACCAAGGGATTTGGTCACTCAATCCACGACTGTCTGTGGGGACGCTGCTGTGCGCAATCGGCTGCCGCGTTTCACCCACAAAATATATACAGTCAATTCACTTTGCAATATATTCTGTGAAGCGCTTTGAGATGTTTCAAAGACCTGATAAGGCGCTGTATCAAATGCAAGAATTATTATTATTATAAATTAAGCACTTTATTCAAAATGAGCACGCATTCGAGAGCTCACAACTCTCGCGTTCAAAAGACCATTAAATTCCACTCAACCTTTCCTTCCAATGGATTCTAATGTTATTTCAAATTTGTAATTAAGAGCGTCTGAATGGAAAAGGGAAATGTGGAAGGCCAAGTGTTGAGAAGGAAGCTTCTGCAGCCTGGCATCACCTGGAAAGAGGCTGAACAGCTGCTCGAAAAACACAAGCAGTTTGCGTGGGTGAGGGAGGCTGGTTTAGAAGTGTTTAGAGTACCACTGGTCTCACAGGCAGATAATTAATTTACAACCTCAAAACCGCCCTTCAGTTATCCATTATCATTAATAGAGAACTGAAAAGCAAAGTCTCGTCTTGAGCTCTCCCACCCAAAAATGAATCACCCAGAGGCTGGAGTAGTTGCCTCTAGTTATGTACAGGGTGACCAAGAAGTGTGATATATACCCTAAAGAAAATGTTTATATCATTGTTTCTTTAGGACCTATTAGACATTGTAATGGTATCACGACTTTCCGATTATATATAACCATATAAATGATATAAATGAATTGTTTTTACCTTTATTACAAGCACACTCATTAAGTATTAGCAAAAGTAAATGAAACTGTCTGGTAAAACTTGTCCAAAGAGTTTGGTTGATTTCAAGCCACGGGTTATTTTCACGAGTCGATGAAACAAATCATCCCTTACCTTTTAGCCTCAATCCCATCTCCAGAACAGCGCTGGATGCCAGAGTTCAGTGCAGGAAGCTGACATTCAACACAGATGGTGAAGCCTTCTCGAAGATATTGCATCCACCAAGTGTGGGGACGATTCTGTGTCAAGCAGTTCTGAGTCAACGATTTGATTTGGAATTCCACACAGTACCTGCCGGGTAAAGGTAAAGGCAAGAGAGGGAAAATTCATGTTTATTCCACCGAGATAGAAATCTACAGAATTGGATAAAATTTGCCATAAGGAAGTTGTCGTCATCGTTGTTGTTAACTATGCCCCACAATAGTTGTCACACTTGTCAATAATCGATCAATTTTGAACCCACTTATTACAGATTCAAAGAGAAAAAGAATAAGAAACTGAAGTCAGCTTGTGAATGGAAATGATTAAGGCGCTGGATAAAGATGATTCCTTTAGATGTGAACTAAAGCCAGACAAGGGGAGGAGAGGCTACTTCGATCAGCTTCTTATCAGGTTTCTCATATAATATTTACAGTTGTAAACGCACATGTGTTACACAATTCGACAAGAATCCTAAAACTGAGCTCGGTTTCAAATTCTTTCAAGTGCTTTAATTCTAACGAAGTATAAGGGGTAACATTTATTCCCAGTAAATTAGTCAAGAATTAAAATCTACTATCTGGACACAGTCAAACCTGTACGTCGGTAAATTGCAAAGGAATGTCGCTGCAAAAAATAATTATTTATTTAATGGCGCGTGTTAAGTTAGTGAATATTACTGCTGTATTGTAGATGGATATTGTCGTTCAAGCAGACCAAGTAAAACAGGAATCAGATCTAAGCCAGGGGAACTTCCTGACCAACAATGTAATAATAATAATAATAATCCTTGCATTTGGTATAGCGCCTTAACACATCTTTGAGACTTTTCAAAGCGCTTCACAGAATATACTGTAAAGTGAACTGACTGTATAGTTTATGGTTGAATATTTCCTATCTGAGTCAAAACTACCAAATGTGAATTCTGTGTGGATTCCTAATCATGGTAACTGGATCAACTTCCCAAATTGAATTCACTTCAAAGCCTTGGCACCCACCAATTCTAAACAGCAGTAAGACCTAGTGAAGCAGTAATGAGTCAGAGTGATTGGGATTAATAGTTAGAAGGTTTCCCCTTGATTTCATTGTTTGGATGTAAAATGTAATTAGACATGATTTCAATCAGTGTCATAAAATTATATGATAATATGGCAGACAAATCTGTAACCTTTTACTTACCCTGGCTCCTTGTAGTCACTGAATATATCTCGCTTTTTCTGAGCTTTCCCATACCCCCCTGTGGTAATTAATGCAGGGACTGTACACAGCGAAACACAATGATACAAATCATGAGTGACAACATGGGAAAGATGCCCAAGATGGATATAAACAAAGATTTGTACTTCTTAACTGCGCTCAAGATTTACTTTGACATCAAACGAAAGAGCATGTTTTAAAGCAGATTGAAAAGAAAAATCACAGTGTCGCAATCCTTCATCCTCATTATTGCTATGATGATTAATAACAATAAAAATGTAACTTACAATATTATATAAGGTCAAGATAGTTTGTGAGCTCCTATAGCCTGTCTTCATAAAGGTAGAACCCTCTACATGTTGAATGAAAAGATTAAATGAATCTTTTAAGTGGGCTTTAGAGAGTTTGAAATTCATCTGCACACAGATTGGAACTGGATTGGCAGATAAATTGTAATGACATATTCACTGCGCATTTGCCCACATCCATGAATGCTCCACAAAGCTCTTGGACATAACACACGACGTACGTACCAAGGGATTGCCTGCATGCTGTGCCCTCGGTGCTGAGATAGTCCACACAGCCTGCTCTTTCCTCCAGGGGTGGACATGCCTCACCACCGTTCTGCGCCTCTTGAGTGACAGAGCGACGCCGAGCCCTGTAGGTCCTCTTGCATTGCTCTGCGCAGCCACTCCAGGAGCTCCAGTCAGTCACTTTGCAAGGGGTGGCTGAAGAAATCAGACAGTGACAATCCTGACCCGATCGCCTCGTGGAGCCGTCTCAAAACACTTCGCGCAATGTATCAGTCAAGTTACATTTTAAAAATATCATAATAATAATAATGATAATCCGTGCATTTGATATAGCGCCTCATCACATCTTCGAGACGTCTCTCAAAGCGCTTTCGCAGAATGTACTGCGAAGTGAATTGACCGTATATTTGGTGGGCGAAACGCGGCAGCCATTTGCGCACGGCAGCGTCCCACAAACACCCGTGAATTAAGTGACCAAATTATTATTATTATTTTTTTAAGGGATCATTAACCCGGAAAAGCGATCCAGTCATCGACTAACAACCGAGCTCCTACTTATTGCTAGGTAAACAGAGGTAAACAGAGGCGTGTGGAGTAAGGCAGAAACCTGCTTAAGGTTTCACCCTGCCCGGGAATCAAATCCAAGTCCTCTTGCTTGCGAGGCAAATGCTCTAACCACTAAACTACAGGTCTCCAGGGTTGTGGATCTGTTGATCTTGTGATTTTTACAATATATTTATCTTAGACATACATACATATAGGGTGACCAAAAAGTCATGATATCTACCCTATTCTCTAAAGAAAAATCTGCATTTCTTTTAAGACTCATTAGACATTGCAATGGTATCACGACTTTATGTTGACCCTGTGGATATGCATAGGATAAATATATTTGTACAGATCACAAGATCGACAGGTGCAGACGCACATTTGAAAGCATAAAGCAGTAGAGTGCAAGAGGGTGAAACAGAGAAGCTCGGTGAGTTACCTGGGCATGCCTGTTCATAATCCTGACAGCAATCCAGAGTGTGTCTGCAAGCTTCATCGCAGTAACAGGTTCCATGGTAGCGATCAGGACGCCAGCCAGTGGTGTTACACTGGTTATTTCTGCCCTTACAGCAAGTAGCCAAATCCAAACAGCCACCTTCAACGCTGGCTTCGTTCAAAACTAATCCCAGACCAAGGAACAGCAGCAGCCACAGCAAAGCACCACTGATATCCATTTCACAATCGATCCCAAATCATCAACCGAAAAGGAACTTTGATCGCACACCTCTTTGGGATTTATACTTTTTTCTTTGTTGTTTCTCTTTCTTTCTTTCTTTCTTTCTTTCTTTCTTTGCTTGTTTGTTTGTTTGTTTGTTGATATTGTTCCTGTCCAATCTTTTTGCGACTTATAAGGAAAAGAGCTTTCAGTAATTGTCAGCGAGTTTCGTAACTGGGGGTTGGGAAGGGAGAAAAAATGTACGTGCTTGCTAAATTGAAATCACAGTCAGTCTCTCGGTTTAGACCTCCTTATGAAATCCTTCCCTGCCTGTTTGTTGGAAGCTCGTCAGTTTCACAGACACTCAATGGCCTTTAGCCTGTCCTGTCATACACATCAACCTCCAGGATTTAAGAATGAAGAAAGCTCCATGGATTGCCAACAAACCTCACAAGGTTTGAGTAAGGTGATGACACAATGCTAGTTTTTTTTTAATCAATAGTTATTAAGTGATTGTGAAATCTGTTCATTTAAAAGGCTTTTTCCTAATAGTTAGTTGTTTTTCCTAATAGTAGACTTGTTGCCACAGTTCACGCATGAATTATTATTCAAATCATTTATTTATTAATTATTTGGTTCACAAAATGCACAGTCAAATCCATAAATATACAATCGATTCACTTTATAGTGTATTCCGTGAAGCGCTTTGAGACGTCCAGAAGACGTGAAAAGAGCTACATCAAATGCAAAGATTACTAAAATTATTATTATTGTATATCGTGCTACCGCCAAATCAGGCCATTATCCTAATGCTGAAAGATTCACGCTACATTCTTCATCTTCTGTCAAATCCACCCATTAACCTTTAATGAGCTTTTCTGACTTCATATGTAGGATTTTAAGGCCAAGAGCCTCGATACGTTTTTAACCATTTCTCATATAATTCATTTTAATAACGTAGCTAATAGGAAGCTTTTACTCATCAGTACGCCAGCAATGAGCCACTGCTACAGGAGTCAAATGATTCACCATGTCCTCCGCTCACTCAAACGAATTCCATACAAAAAATGGTAAGAAAATACATTACCTGCAAGTTGAGGTACTTTGCTCCTTGTTTCGCCTACAAAATATACAGTCATTTCAGTTTACAGTATATTCTGTGAAGTGCTTGAGACGGCTCGAAGACATGATAAGCATCAAATGCAAGGATTATTATTGTTATTATTATTCATATTGCCCTGACAAATGGTGCTGTGTCAATACCAACTCTGCTTTCTGTTGTGTTTAGTCCTGGCCTGGAACTGAATGGCAAGTGATCGATGAAGCATTATCCCATAATTTAAACAAAATGGGCTTTCTACATTCTCGAAACGTACTGTTTAACGAACTTCTGGTAGCGCCTGCAACAGCAATGACGCAAAAAAAGATACAACATGCAGCTCTATCTGGAAAATACCTTATTGTGGAGCATGTATGGACAGCCTGAGATGTGACATCTCTGTAAATGTGTCATCTTTGAGGAAATGAACATTTTGAAGTCGTTTGGCCNTTTTTTTTGGAGATTGCTGAGCTGAGGGCTTGGGATGTCACGTATTTGATTTTACATTACAACATCTACTCAGAGTCAAAGTATATTTATACATTGATAAAAATATATATATATTGACATGTAAATACTCTAGTCTGAATGTACTCAACTACAATTGAAGTATAAATTCAGTATAGAGGTATCCAACACTATTAATGTGTGACCGAGCAAAATGGATTACAAAGAAAGAGTGTAAAATGTTTTCCTTGTGCATCTCGCCAGTTTTCGTTGAGTTTATTATAAATCATTTATAATAAGAAAAGCATTTCAGTCTGTGTTAGGGAAACAGTCAGTTGGGAGCACTCGAGTTCTTAATCTGAAACCATGGGAATCTGAGGAAAGATTGTCTTGTGACTGTCAATTTGTCATCCTCACTTGCATTGTAATTACTGCTTGGTTTGTCTAACCGCATTAATCTTCACTGTTCCTGCCTGGCCTCAAAGCAATACGTGCGACCCAGACTGAATGAAAACCACCGTCTCGACTCTTCAATGCTCCTGCGACAAAGTGACTCCAGAAACAAAGCAGAACCTACTTGTTAAATGTTAAAGTCCTGTAGCTCAGTGGTTAGAGCACTCGCTTTGCAAGTGAGAGACCTGAGTTCAATTCCAGGCAGGGCGAAACCTTGGGCAAGTTTCCTTACTCCACACGCCTAATAATAATCCCTCCAAAACTAAAAACAATAATTAAATTGGTCATTTTCAATCTATGACTGTTTGTGGGACATTGCTGTGCGCAATTGGCTGCCGCGTTCGCCCACAAATATACAGTCAATTCACTTTACAGTGTGTTCTGTGAAGCGCTTTGGGACGTCCTCCTGACGTGAAAAGCGCTATATCAAATGCAAGGATTATTATTATTATTATAAAGTCGCAAAGGCAACCAGAAAGCTGTCCTGATGTCAGGACTTGTAACGCTGTATTTTTACAGCAAATGGCAAGCCAAACTTCCTTTGCCAAGTCAAATGCTGTGAGATTTTATTCTGAGTTTTACAGGTTAATCAATACATATTGCGTGGAAAGTTGTGCAGAATATGCAAGAGAGAAGCTGCTGTTAACATTCTTTACCAATACCTTCACACGTGTAAGGAGACTCTCCTTTCAGACGTTCAAGTAGTGTATAGTTAAAGAAGATATTATCCTTACTTAGCTCAAGCTATATGTCCATTATGCAAACCTAGCTTTTTTTCCCAGTCAATTCACATTCAATCCTACCCAAGCCCCTTCCCCCACACCAGCAGTTTGCCTCTGTATCCATTTTGAAGTATTCTAAATATCAACAACAACTTGCATTTACAACATCAACAACAACAACAACAAGATAACATTTGGAAAACCCCCTTCACGTCGGGAGGACGTCCCAAGGCACTGCTTATATAGCGCCCCTTACACAAGGCACTTCGCTGGGACGCTAGCCTACACTGAGCAACGCAGCAGTTTGGGTTGAAGATGAGCCAGAACTTAGTTTGGATTTAATGGCTGTGGAATTCTGAATACAATGCTCTGAATTTGAAGTTGGATGCAGTGTATAGACATTTCTGGGCAGAGGAGTATCTGTGGGTTTTTGCTGGTGCTATTGGTATTCTTGTGAAGTCTAAAGTGCACCCTGGTGTATGGAGTAAATAATTATAAAAAATGACCTTTATACTGCAAACTTCTGCTGTTCTCAGTTCAGTCCACAACACACCCATGTCTTATCCTTGAAAGAGAAGATTGAGAACCGAGACACGCTTGATTAGTCAGACTCCTTTGCAATTGCGACATTCACTACATGATTAATGTTTTGCCTTGATAACAAGGCGTGTTTGTGGTTCGGGCAGAAAAAGACCTGAAATTTTTATAAAATGTTATCAGATATATTTTACATTTCTAATAGATTTGCATCATGATTGTAGATGAATAAAGACTGTAATTCACCTCGGGTGTAAAATACACATGAAATATGACCATTATTTACCATTACAACATCGACTGAAAGCCAAAGTGATTAAACAGTAAAAATGTAATTGTATCTTTCTGGTAGATTGCCTTTTTATATCTTATGTGTTCATATTCACATTAAAACACCAATGAATTCAGCAGTCCATTTGTCAAAAATATGCAATACAGCTATCAGTCTTTTCCAGCTGGCTTCTGTAATTTATTGCAAAATTGAACGAGATCTGTCTCTGGTAATGATTGATTGAAAATAAAATAAAATTTATATCTGATAGAGTGGTACATTTTTGAGTGAGAACATTTCATACTGTATTTCTTTCAGTTTAACTAATTTAAACATTGTTTCTCGCTGTGACCAGAGGACAGTAGTGTGCGTGTTCTGGAAGGATGACATCAAATAATAATCCTTGCATTTGATGTCAAGATGCCTTTCGCAGGAATATACTATGAAGTGAATTGACTGTGTAATTTGCTAGCGAAACGCAGCAGCCAGTAGTGCCCCACAAATAGCCGTGGAGTGAGTGACCAATAATTTTATTTATTGTTAGAGAAAATATTGGGAGAAAATACCTTAAAAAAAGATACGTCACTTATCAAATGAACAGTGAGTTTAATGTTTTCCGTTAAGCTTAAGATAAAATAAATCGAAAGGTTTGCTTTTTAAAATTTTCAAATTCAACATATTTTGTCAAATGATTTCCACCCCCAGTTATAAAGGTGTATTATAATGCCTGTGGTACATACAGTAGGTTTTGTGTCAAATAAAACTGTTGCCCTTTGCATCTTTTTCTTTAACAGCTTTATCGCAGAGAGAATTTAGTTTTACCAGTGGCTATATCAGTGTTATGGTCTCCCTGTGAAGTCTAATGAGTGGCTTGTGATAAGAACTGATCTTTACATTGCAAACTTCCGCTATTCTCAGGTCTGTCCACAACACACCCACAAGTTATCTTTGAGAGAGAAAATCTAGACCATTCTCACCTTTGATTAGTTCTGCTGCATTCACGAACACCATTAATGTTTTCCTCCTTATAAATATGTATGATCACAGTAGTGGAGAGCAAATCCAATTTTGCATTAAATTGTCAGATATATTTTACACGTTTAATATATTGTCATAAGCAAATGAAGTAGACTAATTATTCCAATTATTCTCAAGTATGAAACAAGCACCAGTTTTATAATATCACTTGCATTTGATACAGCACCTTTCACATCGGGAAGATGTCTCAAAGCGCTTCACAGGACATACTCTAAAGTGTAGTGACTGTATTTTGTAAGTTAATTTGTGCACAGCAATGTCCCACAAACAACAGTAAAGTGAATGGCCAATTTTATTTCAGGGGAATTATTAGCAAGGCCACCAGGAGAAATTCCCTTTTCTTTTCAATAGTGCCACGGGATCTTTAACGTTCACTTGAACAGGCAAAGTATTCAATGTCTCATGTAAAAGACGGCTCATCCAACAATGCAGCAAATCTCCAGGTCTGTATTGCAGCATCAGCCTGTGCTATAAGTTTAAAGTTGCAACATGAGGATTGAACCCACACCTTTCTATCTCAGAGGCAAGAGACTTACAAGCCTAGCCAGGCAGAACCCTAAATATAATACTCGTGCACTGCAAGGGGCCATTTGTACCAGCAGGTTCTACTGTACGGAATCTGCATCAGAACGGAAGCAAATTAGAAAAAAGTTTCCACTGTTTCTGGTGTTGGTGCCAAATCGCAATAGTTGTTAAGTGAAATGCAATCAAATCCGTCTCTAGTAATGGTTGATTGAGAATTTAATAAAATGTGTCTGGTGCAGTACAGTAGAGAATGCACGAGGGACGTACACATCATATCAAAATGTGTCATGTGTAATGAAATCTATCAGTGGTACAGTGGTCAATCTCTGCGTGAGACCAGTTTAGTGAATCACTGTGAAAAATAAAATTAGCACAATGAGGAAACGCAGCGTGAAACAAGAGCAATTACGGGTAAAATCTGAATAAGATTTACTGAGAAGCAAGAGTCTTACAGTGAATCCTGGTGAGAAACAAGGGCGTAGGAGAAACATTCTATGTTCAGTGCATTCAGCTATCATTATTGCTGGCATCCGCTATCAGCTTCCTCAACTGGAATTTCCTCTGTCCTCTTGGTAACTCAACTGGATTATATTTATATGAATCTATCAAGGGCCACAGATGACAGTTATGAAATTAAAATTAGAACAGTGTAGGGTTTCATATGAGTTGTTTTTTCATTCTTATAACACTTGCAAAGGAAATGCTGTCAAACGAGTTAAATGTTGACTAAACTTCTATATATATATATAAAAATATATATATATAAAAATATATAGATATATAGAAATACTCCAAATAATGTACTTTCTTAACAACTATCTATTTTTTCAGAACCAGAATTCAAATGCGAGGATGTCCCATCGTCTCGGGACATCCTCTCGGCGTGAAAGGCGCTGTACAAATGCAATTTCGTATTGGATTTTATAATTACGAAACTCAGCACATACGTGCCTCTCGAGTGGATTTTTGAGCCAATTCAAATTAAACATTAATGGACAAACGCCCTTCAATTTTACGTTTGAGTACTTCTGCTTCTCTTTGAAATGCCTGGCTCAGACAATTCAGCAACGGTAAAAGCCAAATAGCTTGGGTCATAATTTCCCACCATTGTTTTGGGGGTAAAGTCAGTTGGAGACCTAATCAAAAGCCAACTGTACATTGCAGGAAGTCACATACATACTCCCTGCTCTACTGATAAGAAATCTCCTGCCTGAGAGAGAGAGAAAGGTGCTTAGCTGGCTTTTTCCTTGCTCTGACAAAACAAATTAGAGTCTAATCCCCAAATTGGAAGTGCACCAGACGAGCCCATTTCTGAAGAAAAACACAGCTGGAAGAGGTTAAAAGCTGATTTTCAGCCAATTGAAGGCTTCATTCCAATTAATTAAGTGAATTGTCAGTGAATCTATCAAGGGCCACAGATGACAGTTATGAAATTAAAATTAGGACAGTGCAGGGTTTCATATGCGTTTTTTTTTCATTCTTATAACACCTGCAAAGGAAATGCTGTCAAAAGAGTTAAATGTTGATTAAACTCCTCGCAAGGCTTTTTTGTGGCACGTTTTGTCACTGCTGAATCATTTCAAATGCTCCTGTAAAATAAATTACATACAAGAGCCAATACAAAGTCTGTGGGAAAGTTGTATAAATTTTTGCTTTTATTTCCAGCAAGTGAAAAATGTCCCCTGTTGTTTATCTGGTGGCTTTGTATAACAGCGTTTAATCCTGATTACCTTTTGGCGTCTGGAAAACTGCTTGAAATTCAGAAGCAGATCCACATTGCTGGGTGACTGACAAGCCAAGCAAGAGAATGCCAAAATGTGTTAACATGAAGTGAGCACCAGCGCTATGTGCATTCTGATGAAGCAAATTGCTCATGGAAAACATAACAAAATCTTTTAACCCCTTCAAAATGTTAAAACTAATCACACTGCCTTTTCAACGTTCCCATTAACAATAAGCTTATTTGTGAATGGGCATTTATCTTTGTTTACTGGGCTGCAATCCTTTTTTCAATGTAGTGGAGCTTCATCCAAGATAGACATCATGTTGTCATAGTCGGTTTTCACCTATAGAATGATTTTATTGGAGTCCACATTTTTATCATTAACCAGCGATGCATTTGAAAATTATTCAGAAGGTAATTTCAGCTAAAACATTGTAAAAATGGACTATAGTCTATTGAGCAATGTCACCCTATTGTACCAAGTCGTAGATTGTTTAAATTTTAAACCAATGTGGCATATAAGCTATAGACTAAATCCATATTCTATTGTAAAAACATATTTGGGCAATATTAAATCCTGGATCCTTTTTACTTATTGAATTCTATTGAGCGGAGAGGTTATCCAACATCATGTTAGAATGTATATATTATATATTATTATATGGATTTTTTTTCTGTGAACTGCAATGCAATTTTAATGACTTTACTTTGTATTAAATAGGTCAATGTTTTACGGGGTAAATCGAGGCAAATCCAGTAACTGGTAGAATATGATGAAGAAATGTTAGTACCACAATAAGTAGAAAGCAAATAAATGGGGCAAAGAGTCGTAAAAGGATTATGCAAAACTACTGTAAAAAAGACAAGGTCTGTCAGATAGGTCTTGAATAGACTTGTATCTTGAGTAAATCAAGCAGCTAATCCCACTTAAGTTTTACAATTTGTTTGTGTAACAGAGTGAAGCTCCAGCAGTAAATAAGAGGCTTTCAATTCATTTCATTGATAAGATACTTCAAAGGTGGATCTGAGAATCCGAACACCAGCGCCTTTCATAGGCGCCTTTTTAGATGTGGTAACAATTGAGCAGCTGTTATCAGCAGCAAAGGATCGAGCAAACCTGAACCAGTTTTATTGTCCATTTTCCAAATCAATATGGTTCACAGATGCGCTTGCACAACCGTGAATGGTTAACATTTTATGTGAAGCCTCGTTCTGCCCTCGCCCTGCGTGTAAATGTAAATATGAATGTAAATCTCAACAACATTTTGTAGACTGCATTTCGGAATCAATATTTGAAAAGCAAGATCACTGCCCTCAGTATATTCATGCACTTCTCCAATTGCACATCGTACGCAGTTTCAGAAACATACAACATACGCTGTTGCAGATGTGGTGTGATGTGTTTCAGCTTTTACATGTGCAAAGAACATTAAATACTTGAAATATTTTACGACTTTTGTTTTTCTCTTGTCTTTAGTCGAAACCTAGACACCGTATAGAGGACATTTGGTAAGTAAACATGTAATAAATATGTAGGAATTCAAAAATAGGCTCTTTCACCCACCCGTCTATCGCTAAAGAAGTGAAGCAATCTGTTTTGTTTCTCGTTGATAATGTGATTTTTTTTCATTCCTCGAAGAAAACTAGAGGTCAAATTCCTCCAGTAACCCTGGAATATAAACAAGCCGAGCTTTCATCCAAGTTCCAGAACTATTCTCTTCTGGGGTGAGCATGTGTATCTTTCTCAAAAGTAAATGCATTTTTGATAGGTTTCCAACAACCTATTTCCATTCACCAAGGTAGACGTTACAGTTTGTAAAAGTTCCCCCATTGTAGGAATGCTTTGTGACTCGGGACCTCATTTCTTTGAAACGTGTCATTTGTTTGAAGACCTCCAGTTGCCACACACTTGCGTTAACTGATACACGAGTTTGAGAGCTATTCTCACAAAAAGGAGGAAACTAGAAAGATGATCATGTCAATAATTGTGGCACCATAATCATTATTCACTTGAAACTTCGTTGCCTGTATGGGGTGGGGGGGGGGGCGTGTAAAATCACCTTCAAGTGTGGCAAGTTGCCTTTGACGTGTAGAGCTGGTGATAGCAAACTCCCTTTCAACTCATTACAAGGCGGCAATCCATTCAAGGCTTTGTAAAGCCAGCTGTGCTTATTTATATTTTATTTTGATAATATTGGATTGCGACATACCACGCCTGTAGCTTGTTAATTCAATATTAAATTCAGATCGACTCAACATATGAAGCACTCCCGAGAGCTGCCCACAGAAGCATTTTGATTACCCGATCCAGGATCACAAACAAAACCAGATAGTAAGTTACGCATCAGAAGACAGCTCATCACACATTGGAAATGAGAACCGAAGGCAGGGAGGTACAACAATCCTGCAGAATTTCTGCATGGCACTTAAGAGGAATACAATTCTTCGCAAATGATCCTCGTGAAGCGGAAACCCATTTAGCAATTAGAATGCTTCACAGAAAGGTGACATGTTATATGCCATTATAACTAGTGAAAATCTCTGTGATCATGTGCGTTTATTTTTGAGACATGACAGCAAAGGCTAAGTGAGAGCATTTCAGCTGTGCCCCAAGTGGGACTATTACTGTCACTCCCGATTTTTGAGCATTCTTTGCTTGGAAATTCTGTTAATTTTAGGGAAATTGTAAAATTCATGGAGCACTTACATTCATGGCAGCTAAATGGCCTGTGCGAGAGTGCTCTTTAGCTATCAGAACCTTTCCCATTTCAAAAGAATCCGCTCAAACTGAATCCTGTCAGCAGATACAAAATATAGTGGATCATCATCTGAGTAAAAAGCTATTCATTCATTCCCAAAACCTAGCAGGTGGTAAATAGAATGGCCGTGTGTTTTTCCTTCTGATCATAAAGTTAAAACAAACGAGACAACCTTGTTTTGTCCTCTGGACCTCATTTGTGCTCTGCAGTTGATAAATATTTAAAAAGATCGGAATTCAGCAAAGACAAAAGGTTTTGTGGAGGCTATAAATGTCACTTTGAATTGACGGCGACATCTTGCCTTCTGAATGCTGCTTTGAAGAACCATTTGTGTGTTTGTAAAAGCATCTAATTACAAGTGAGTAGGTAGGCTGAGAAACACAAGGCTGTGCGACAGCTTTCCCTTAAAAGCTTGGGCACGGGCCAATAGAAAAGTCAGGAAATATTTGCCAAAAGTGCAGGGACATTTGACTGTTCTGTGGAAAAGTGCCATTTGGTTGATGCTGTTGAGGTCCATTTGACAGCCAACTTAAATGTTTTCACTTTATTGATAAAAACGAAACATATAGATGGTTGCGAAACATTTTTATTAACTTAAAAACTGGGTGGCCCAACAGTGACAACAGATAAACAGACGAGAGGGATCAGGGGCCAGGAACTCCATTGTTTAGTGGGTTTATAGCGGTCACTGTTTACACACCAACTTGTACTTCTATGAACCCTCCATGCAGGGGAGGGGTAAAGGTGGAGGGATTGAGGGAGTGTTCCAGAGTATAGCGCGACCTCGGATGGATCAGGAAGTTGGAGAGGTACGGAGGTGCTTTGCTTATGAACCGCTTCTAGGTGTGGTTGGAAAACCCTGGGATACGCTCCCATTTCATTGCATGCACTCGTCGTTTTAATTTCCCACCTGGTTGATGGCAAGCGCGACAATCATGGAAGCGTGCAATTATCTTGTACCACCTGCTGTGGGCATCACACCAGATGAATTGGCAAGAAAGCCTTTGCTTTAGAAATTCCAGCTCAAGTGAAAGCTGCCTTAGCAACAATAAAATCACAACTGATTATACTTAGAAGCTGCCAGGAAACAGCACTTCTGTAAGAAAGTGTTCAAAGAGCACCCCCTGCTGCACATTTTCCTTCCATACAGGAATATCCCAGATCCCATTTTAAAGTAACTGAGCGGTCAACACAAATTGTTACTGCAAACCCTCCTGGCTTATCGACAAATCACTGCTGAATTCTACTGCTCTGCAGAAATACGGTGGAAGGACCAGAGATGAGTGATTACTTTATAAAGACCTATATAAAGAAATAGCTTCATGTACAGCAGCGAAAGTTAATTCTTGTATTATTCCTGCTGTGTGATGATTCACACCCACCTGCCCTAACACAGAATAGCTACACTGTCTCTTGGATAAGGTCTTGTCCACCACCAACATCACTGTAGCTATACAGCACGAGGTAATTAAAGGGAACTGTAATGCATGTACAATTTCTGAAGCTATTTAATTGAAAATGCTCGATACAAAACTGCTGTATGAGATAAATGTTTATTATACAAGTACAAGCAGTTCACATTAAACACGTATAATAATAACAATCCACGTTTTTGAAGTCATCACTGCAGAACGACTGACGTGAAACTCGCACCCTGCCCTGCTCCTTCAAATGCCAAGACCAATATGAAAGAAAAGAAATCATATTAAAAAAAACCTGACTAGTGTTCAGACTGAATGAATTTTATTCAGGCTCAGATTTTAAAACAGTTGGGGGCGGTGGTGGGGGGGCTGAGTTCATGGGTGAGGCACAGATGCTGAAGGCATCCATTCAAAAAACATTACAATGACCAATACAGGGTCACGATGAGAAATTTATAATGGTACTGAAAATACAAACCTGAAATGTTTGTTTCTGGCATTTTCACGTTGATTACAAATGGTTGCTGACCTGGAGAGGAGAAACATTACAGGTTTTTAGACATGTAAAAACTTGAGATTTCAAAACATCAAACTGGCTCTAGCATCAGAATAATTTGGCTTAAATTTCTTTAGTCACCATGATCGATATGACGGGGAAAAAAGTTCAACATCATTCACTAGAATCAGACCGAGGTTTCTACAGTCAGAATTAACAAAAAAACATACCTGCTCACGAAAAGTTGGGGGCCACTTTAGACACTGGGATTGTTTAGCCTGCGGAAAAATAATGTCTAAGTAAAAATGCTAAATGGCATGTAATATAAAAAATTTTCAAAACATCACTGTCTAGTGTCAGAAGAATTTGGCTTCAATTTCTCTAGTCACCATGATCGATATGACGGGGAAAAAAGTTCAACATCACTCAGTAGAATTAATTTTTTTACAATTTTAAATGATTCAGGTGAACACATACCTCAAGATCCTAGTGTATGGCATCACTCTCACTCCAGGTGAAAACATGTACTGCCCCATTCACCTTAAGAAAAACAAATTCCTTGTTAAGTAGTGAAAAATCAAGGAAATTTCCCAAAATCAGAAAGCTCTAGTGTCAGAATATTTTGGCTTTAATATTTTGCTATTCACCATGATCGATATGACGGGGAAAAAAGTTCAACATCATTTACTAGAATCAGACCAAGATTTCCATAATCAGAATGAGCAAACATACCTGTTAACGAAAGCTTGCGGGCATGTTGGACACTGGGATCATCTAACCTGGGGAAAAACAATATGCTAAATGTAAAAATGTTTAGATAATATGTAATGTAAAAATAAATTCCAAACATCAAATTGGTTCTAGTGTCAGAAGAATTTGGCTTCAATTTCTCTAGTCACCATGATCGATATGACGGGGAAAAAAGTTCAACATCACTCAATAGAATTAAAATTTTTACAATTTTAAATGATTCAGGTGAACACATACCTCAAGATCCTAGTGTATGGCATCACTCTCACTCCAGGTGAAAACATGTACTGCCCCAATCACCTTAAGAAAAACAAATTCCTTGTTAAGTAGTGAAAAATCAAGGAAATTTCCCAAAATCAGAAAGCTCTAGTGTCAGAATATTTTGGCTTTAATATTTTGCTATTCACCATGATCGATATGACGGGGAAAAAAGTTCAGCATCATTTACTAGAATCAGACCAAGATTTCCATAATCAGAATGAGCAAACATACCTGTTAACGAAAGCTTGCGGGCATGTTGGACACAGGGATCATCTAACCTGGGGAAAAACAATATGCTAAATGTAAAAATGTTTAGACAATATGTAATGTAAAAACAAATTTCCAAACATCAAATTGGTTCTAGTGTCAGAAGAATTTGGCTTCAATTTCTTTTAGTCATCATGATCGATATGACGGGGAAAAAAGTTCAACATCATTCACTAGAACTACAAGTTTCCAGAAACAAATCCAACAACATACCTGTTCCACCCATAGCATCAGCACTGGTGGTCAAATGGCCTTCTTCTGTGCTGTACGTTTCTATGGTTCTATTCTACACACTGGTTCATATTATTAGCTAAAATAAAAGGAAAGCGAGATTTAAATTAATGGAATGCAGCTTTAATATTTCTTTACAATCTGTCATCCAAATTCTAAAATCTGAACAATGCTGGTTAAATACAGTTTGAGTTTTGAGTCTTAAAGCAACACAAAGGTCTCCCAAATAGCCACAGAGGCCCAAGTAGCCATTCTGGCAGAGCCAGAATTGTACAATGTATAACTGTACAATGCTCATGTACTGCTTCTGAAAAGCTGAGATCATAAAAATCCTGCAATTGATGCAGCACATTTTACATTAGGTCATCATCTCCAAGCCCTTCACAGGATTTCATTGTAGGTTTTAAGCTAAGATGGCAGCCAACTTGTGCCCTTGTTGTCCCACAACCAACCATACAGCAAATCATTTTTTTGGAGAGACTGTTAGCTGAGACATGTGGACAAATTCCCTTCTCTTCGAACAATGGAATCTTTACTATCCAGCTCCACAGGCAGACGAGATCACCTTTGGAGGTGAATGAGAACAACAAAGATGGCTGGGATATCCAGGAGGATCCAGACTGGACAAAACAAATCACACATACCTCAAGACCTTGGCTTTCGGGGTCTCCTTCACTCCAGGTGAAAATGCGTACTGCCCCATCGACCTGAAGGAAAGAAAATTCCCACCTGGTCAAGTCGTGAAAAATCAAGGAATTTTCCCAATAACCAGAAAACTCTATAGCGTCAGAATATTTTGGCTGTAACACGATCCTATTCACCACGATCGATATGACGGGGGGGGGGGGGAGAGAAACGTTCAACAACACCCACTAGAATCAGACCCGAGAGCTCGTCGGTCGGTCGGAATCAGAGAACGTACCTGCACGCGAAAACTTGCAGCCATCTCAAGGCACCGGGAGCGGATCGCTTAACCTGGGGGGGGGGGTGTGGAAAAAGGAGACATTGATGGTCAACCGAAGCCCGAGACCCAGAGCCTGCGAACCTCGCTTCTCACGAAACGGTACCCCGTGACCTGGCAACGGTGGCCGCGGCCTATGGACGCGGGGAATAAGTTAACAAAGAAAACGAGGGGGTGGGGGGGGTTTGGAGCGAAATGAGCTCCTACTAAACAACCGACACAAAGGGGGGGGGGGGGGGGGAGAAAAATTAACCCTTTAACAGAAAAGGCCAACTGGTCAAAACTAGTCCACGGGGGCGGGGGGGGGGGGTTGATACCCCAACATGAGCTGAACCTCCACTCCCACCTCCTCCTCTTTTCTTGTGGAGTCCTGTAGCTCAGTGGTTAGAGCACTCGCTTTGCAAGTGAGAGACCTGAGTTCAATTCCAGGCAGAGGGCGAAACCTTGGGCAAGTTTCCTTACTCCACACAGAGCCTAATAATAATCCCTCCAAAACCAAAAACAATAATAAATTGGTCATTTTCAATCTACGACTGTTTGTGGGACATTGCTGTGCGCAATTGGCTGCCGCGTTCGCCCACAAATATACAGTCAATTCACTTTACAGTGTGTTCTGCGAAGCGCTTTGGGACGTCCTCCCGACGTGAAAAGCGCTATATCAAATGCGAGGATTATTATCATTATAAACTTGTGACGAGGGGGGAGGAGAGAGGGGGGAGGAGAGGGGGGGGTGGGAGGGGGACATCACCAGCACAACGTGGGGCTGAGCACGTGGCCCCAGGGCCGGGCCTGCAAGTTCTCCCGCCTGCGGCCTGGTCAGGCCCGTGACCAAACCCAAGCCTCGGCCTCGGCGTAGAGGAGAAGGCGGGGCCAACACTCGGGGACTCCCCAACAGGAGCTGAGCCCAGAGAGGCCGCGGCGGGAAGATCCCGGGCGAGGAGGTCGGGGCTGTTGGGGCTCCGCTTCCCGCCGGGCGGCCTAACCCTTCCCCCCACCGCCCGTCTCCACCCCCGAGACACACCGGACACTCACCTCCTTTCCCCGTCGTCGGCACCGAAAGACCGAACCCGCGCCGAGCGGCGGCTTTTATAGCGCCCGGCCAGGCGCCTCTCCGCCAATCAGAGTGCGATCTCCGCCCCACCTCCCCACCCGCTCCGCCAATCAGAGTGTAATTTTCGCCCGCCCCCGCCCCACCCGCTCCACCAATCAGAGTACAATCCCCGCCTCCTCCCACCCGCTCCACCAATCAGAGTGCAATCCACGCCCCCCTCCCCACCCGCTCCGTCAATCAGAGTACAATCCCCGCCTCCTCCCACCCGCTCCGTCAATCAGAGTACAATCCCCGCCTCCTCCCACCCGCTCCGCCAATCAGAGTACAATCCCCGCCTCCTCCCACCCGCTCCACCAATCAGAGTGCAATCCCCGCCCCCACCCGCTCCGCCAATCAGAGTAATGTGACCCCTGGAGGATCACGTGGGCACCCGCCTCGCCCCGCCCCTCCCTCCTGACAGACAGACAGACAGGGGTTGACAGTGGCTACATTGTACAGCACCATCATGTCCAATAATGATGTACAATAATAATATAACATATATTATAATATAAACATATATTATATCATATCCCGGGATCCGATACTGAGATGCTCTGAGCTGCCGTCCGGGGTGGAGGGCGCGATACAAACACAAGTTGTTGTTATATATAATAATTGTGTAATGATAATGTATAACAATTATAATAATAATAATAATAATAATTCTCGCATTGGATATAGCGCTTTTCACGTCTTTTCGACGTCCCAAAGCGCTTCACGGAATACAACCACAACAACAACACAATGACATGTACAGAGCGCCTTTCACGTCGGGAGGACGTCCCAAAGTGCCGGATAGTCAGGTGTTGGGGCCCGAGCATTGGGTGTGGGGGGGGGGTTGGGGGGGGTGGGGTAGGGGTGAGGGAAGGCAAGAGGTGGGAGAGAGACCAAAGGCGCGGTCGAAGAGAAGGGTCTTGAGACCGGCCTTGAAGGAGGCGAGGGAGGAAGCGAGGCCAAGGGACCGTGGGATGGAGTTCCAGAGTGTGGGGGCAGAGAGGCTGGAAGCCCGGCCACCGATGGTGGATGGTCGATGCTGTAAAGCGAATTGACCGTATATTTGTGGGCGAAACGCGGCGGCCAATTGCGCACAGCAGCGTCTCACAAACAGTCGTGGATTGAAAATGACCAATTTATTATTGTTTTGGAGGGATTATTATTAGGTGTGTGGAGTCAGGAAAACTTGCCCAAGGTTTCGCACTGACTGGAATTGAACCAAGGTGTCTCACTTGCAAAATAATGTATAATAATAATATATACTAGCAATAATATATAATAATAATGTGTATAATAGTGTATAATAATAATAAATAGTAATAATGTAATAATAATTATAATAATGTATAATAATATATGGTGCTGTATAATGCATAAAAAGGGGAGAATTATAAAATATACAGTCAATTCACTTTACAATAACAACAACTTGTACTTATATAGCACCCTCCACGCAGGGTAGCGGCTCAGAGCACTTAACAATGGCGGAGCCTGACTCCGAGCCGGTGGTGGCCGGGCAAGGTAGCCATAAGCATGGTTGAAGAGGAAAGTTTTCAGGCAGGCGGGGACTTGAAAGAGGGGAAGAGAGGGGACGAGGCGGAGGGATTGAGGGAGAGTGTTCCAGAGTTTGGGGCGTAGCGGCTGAAAGCACAACCTCTGATGTTGGGGCGGAGGGTGCGAGGGATGAGCAGGAGCCGGTGCCAGTCCAGCAGAGGCTCCGGGTGATGGATAGGGAAGTGAGGAGGTCGAGAGGTAGGGAGGAGCCAGGGAGTGAAAATACACAGTCAATTCGCTTTACAGTATATCCTGCAAAGCGCTTTGAGGCATCTCGAAGACGTGATAAGGCGTTATATCAAATGCAAGGATTATTATTATTTATTATTAAATGTTCGTATTCCATCTCACAGCTATTGGCAGAGAGCTTTGTTTAGTTAGTTAGTTGTAAAGTAATATAAAACCCACACAGTGATCAGTGCAGCAATCACATTTTTTCAGCACAACTAAGATAGCAATACAGTATTTAATATCGGTTATGTTTTCTAACATAAGAGAACATAACTTAGACTTCCAATAAAGAGCTGGTCAAGGCTCTAGCATCACTTGACTGTTGTGGAGTAGTGAATGTTGGTCACAAGAATCTGGAAATTACACATTAATTAGCAAATTAAGGAGAAATCAGAGTCCCAGTTCTGGTCAATATTGCACTTAAAATATAATCAGTTTGTTCATTAAATCGGATCAATGTAAGGTTACTACATTATGCAACTTTTATTTAAATTGTTTTGGCTCGTGTTGTGAACTAAAGGTTTTTTTTTGCAGCAGATTACTTTGAGAAGCCTTATTTTTTGTCGACTTGAGTTAGCTGTTTTATAAACAGCATTATGATTTGATTGGTGTAAATTCATTCTGCTTTCTCATTGGCAAATTGTATAACATCTTCATGCAATTTTATACACATTCCCTATATATACTCCCCTTGCATGCAATTCTTTTTACAACTGGAGTTCAGCCTAAACTATCTTATTAGCTAACTGGCTGTGTTGAAAATAACAAATTGATTGGCAATGATTGTAATTGATGTTTTCTTTCTTCTTGGTATTATTATCTGGGAGCATTTCATATCCTTTCTACGTCTTATGGTTAGGCCACACGAAAAAATAATTGCTGGAGAAATTTGTTTAATAACTGGAGCTGGTAGTGGTCTCGGACGACTTCTGGCACTAGAGTTTGCAAAACAGAAGGCAATCCTGGTGTTGTGGGATATTAAGACCGAAGGCAATGAAGCTACGGCGAAGTCTGTGAGAAAGCTGGGAGCAAAGGCTTATACTTACACCTGTGATCTGAGCAAACGGGATAGTATCTATAAAACAGCGGAGCTGGTCAAGAAAGAAGTGGGAGATGTGACAATCCTGGTTAATAACGCTGGGGTAGCGTCCGGGAGACCTTTGCTGGAGTGTCCAGATGCTCTACTAGAAAGGACGATGCTGGTCAATTGTCATGCACATTTCTGGGTAAGTCCAGGGGTTGGTCACCATGAATTGATCTGCAAAGTTGCTGCAAATAATCATGACCCAGTAAGGATCAAAACAAATGTGTGTGGATATGTATATGTATATCAAGGCATTCTAAAGTGCAATAGGAATTTATGTAATGGGACTTTCTCCTTTAAAGGAACTCTTTAACCTTTATTTCAGAATTAAACATCTCGTTGACTGACAACACCTCATATTGCAAAAGGGTGTGGTTTTAATGTTCATACTATTTGTTAAAATATAACTTTGGAATACATCCCATGCAGTTATTCGGGGGAAAATCCATTATTTCTAACTAATTAAAGTTTTTTTTGACAATCAAAGTTTGAGGAAATACCAAGGACCCATGACCTGCCATGTGATTTTGTGTTATTTGTAAGGAGATTGGTTGATACCAATCCTCTTATCTACTCAGAATTTTAATTTTCTATTCTTCACTGTTACACAAATTACTTCAAGATCCCTCATTAGTGTGAACTAAATACTACATGCAGAAAGCCCTCATTATAGTGCATGCAGAATGTTTGATATAATTCTGATTAATTTCTGAATATGTAAGAGTTTAATAAGATATGCAAGAGTTTACATAATCCTTTCGAAAATAATCAAAGCAACCTACACGTAGTAAGATTTAGTCCACAATTAATTTCTTTACTGTTTATACACTATAAGAATGTAATCTTATTCTGTTTGTCTACATACTGAAAGTAATGCATTGAACAAAGAAACTGAATCTAGGTGGTGTAAAATGTAACCGTTGCTTTATTAATGTATTGCATGTTGTATTTTTTTTCCTATTTATTAAATAGACAGCTAAAGCATTTCTTCCAAAGATGATTGAGATGAATCATGGGCATATTGTGTCTGTCGCAAGTTTTCTGGGGCTGTTCAGTACGGCGTATGTTCAGGTCAGCACACTTTTTGTTCTCTTGATGTATCAGAGTTTTGGGTGACAGGAGTCAATAAATATATAATATATACTTTGCCTTTGTTCTTTGAAATGCCCTTTTCACTAGAGTTGGTCTCCGAAATATTCACTTTTTTTTGTATGAATCAAAGGAGCACAAAGTAGATTTTTTCAACAAAAAAAACATTCATTTTCATTTTCAGGATTACTGTGCCAGTAAGTTTGCATTGGTAGGATATCATGAATCATTATCCCATGAACTGAAAGGATGGAACATGGATGGAATAAAGACAACCCTGATTTGCCCTTATCTGGTAGATACCGGCATGTTCCACGGATGCCAAATCCGGTAAAGTTTTTTAAATGAATGAGTACTTTTTAATTTGCAATATTTATTCAAACTTTAGAGTTGCAGTCAGCAATACAATTAAGCATAAAAGATTTTTTTTAATATAACACTCTTGGGTGATTATCCTGAATAAATTTGGAAGGAACTGCCATAAACGGTCATTCAGAAGTGACCAGAATTTTGTCAATCTGCATCTCTAGAACAAGGAGTGTCTTAATTTGTCAATGTATGAAGCATGCAATATTTGTACAATTGCTGAATTGTTTTGGGCATAAACTGATCTCAATGTTTTAAAACAGGAAGGAATTTCAATTCCTTGTTCCACCTTTAAAGCCAGAGTACTGTGTGAGGGAAGCCATGAAAGCAATTCTTATAAATCAGCAAATGATATGTATTCCAAGGCTCATGTACTTTGCAGCATTCTCAAAAACGTAAGTATCCTGTTTGAAAACTACCACTAGCTATACAAGCTACCAGATCTATACACATTAAACCAATTTTAGAGGGTATGATTTGCTTCATAAGGCACATTAGAATAACTAAACAATTAGTTTAAATCAATAGTATTCATCGCTTGAGATAGTGCATGCCTATAACTATCGAAACTTGTTCAAATTAATCCCAGTGGTTATCTTGTACCAGCACATAAAAGAATCATTGATCAGCTATTAACAAAACTAGCTTTTTTTCAGCTTTCTACCATGGGGCGCAATTGTAGAAATGTACAGATTTCTTGGTATGGACAAGTGCATGCATTCATTTGTGAATCGGAATAACCAAGCTATTGGAAGCAAAAAGAAATGACGTGGAACAGAATCAGAAAAGACTTAAATATTAATGTTCCTTGGCTCAATTTCCATGTAAGTTCCTTCGAATATTATACTCTGTACTAATAGGTATGTTCCCATTGTTAAACATTACAATTTAATTTTAACATGAAACAGTGATAATGTATTCAATAAAATTTGGTCAATGCGTCCATTGAGAAGATTGTCACTTGGAGCAATTCTCTACTGTAAATGTTACGTTTGGTTGTTAAATCTTAAGTAACTGAATGCTAACTTCCTAATAAAGGACATGAAAATATAAATGTTTTAAGGATTGTATTTATTGAATAATGGAAACTTGGGCAAATAAATATGCTGCTGTTTTCGTAACTGATCGGGAGCCAATTTTCTGGCAGAGGAAGAGCAAAAAAAAGCACAACTTGAAATAACTAGTTTAAACCCATTAAACATTCAAGGGATGAATAAAACCTGTCTGATTAACACCACCGCAATTCTTACTGAATGTATCCTTCTGTCTAACCAATCTTGCTGATCCCAGAGCACCCTTGCAGGGAAACTCACATTATGGTCTTAAATGCTGTTTATTGCCAAATGATATTCTCACCAGGCAGTATATACTGAACTAGATGTTAAATCAGAATCAAATAGAAAGTGGAACATGTGCCAGAAGACACAGGGGGGATTGATATTAGGAGGCAACCACCTGCTACGTTCTGAAATAAGCATTTTATTAGGTACTTTAAGGGTAAAACTATCACAGCAAAACAGTAAGTTATCATGTTAACCGGGGAAGCTGATGAATAGATTGCAGTTCGGTTAGGTGCCTGGGGAAGGAAAACCTAATCAACTTAAAATTTGAAGATTAATGTTCCATTGTAGGATGTCAAACAGCTCCAGGAAATGTTTAATTTATTAGGCTTGACATAAATCCCTTAAAATGCATTTAAAAAGACCAAAGCAAGAGACAATGGCCCAAATCAACTTGGAATTCTTATAGAATATAAAGCTTTAAAAACATGATGACCATTTGCAGAAGCTAGTTTTGATATAGGAAGTTGAACAAGCTGCTTCAATTTCTTTTAAAAAATAAACTTTTAAAATTTTCTCGTACAACATTAGGTGTTTGGACTTCTGTAGTTCATAATATATGCCATTTTGATAGCAAAATCAGGATGCCTGGCAATTTCTTGCAAGTATGCAGGATTCCCCAGATTCGGGAGGACCAGGCAATATTCTATACATATGTCGTGGAAATACATTAATATGGGCAGATCATTGACAGAAACTGTTCAATGCTCAAATGGGAAGAATTTAACAGTGTGAAAGGAGATAGCAGTGTTAAAAATGGCACATTAAAATCCGGAATAAGACTGGGTACAAGTGTTGCCAAAAAGGGGAAGCTAATATGTAGAAAGATGTCAGTCAGACTGATTACTGCAGAATATAAATCTAGGGAGATTCTTTTGCATGACTGAAATCAACTGTTGTGATCAGCATTTGAGGGTTCAAAGGACAGAAGAGTTTCCAGGTTCACAACCGGCATCAACAAGCCATTACTACCTCAAAGCTCATATAGATATTCAAGACCTTAAATCTTCTCGTGGGTTATCAATATCCATGAACCTACCATAGCAAGAGTGTATGCAACCTGATCTTTTAAAAGATTATGGCAAGACTTTGCCTGACAATAACACCAAAACAATTTCATCCCAAGATTCAGCTGCATCAGAAATATGGATGAGGAATTTTAGCTGCACAACTTAGTAGCTATATCCTATGACCAGTGGAGTGAAACGCAAGCCTACAGTATTTACAACATTCAAGCACACAAGCGTTTCATTTGAAAGATCCCGAATGATAACTTCTGAATTACCACAGGACATCTAATCACAATAATGGTTTTTAAGTAGGCTTTAACGGGTTTATGTAAGTTTCAAGTCAAGTACATTCAGAAAAGCAACTTCTCTCACTAAGATTCAAATAGAAGTTGCTTACATTACCAGACATTTCACACTAACCCCTCTTAATAATAATAATCCTTACTTGTTAATTTCATATGGCGCCTTATTACGTCTTCAAGACAAATACCCAATTACACCTCAGCTAATGCTTCCTTGGCATAGGTTCAAGCTGTGTCCATTAAAGCTGAGTTAATGGAAAAGGTGTGCTTCTCCGGTTTGTTGAAATACAAAAAACATTGATCAAAATAGGCTCCAGTAAACAGTGAAACTCAAAATCAGATACTGAATTGGAAATTCTACTCAACTAAATTAATGCTATGTTCTGGGTACACATCATCCTGCTATAATCACACTATGTATCCCATAGGTGAAGAAATTCAATAACTAACTTCTGTTAACTTTTTTTGATAATGATTAATAAAAGTTGAAAAAAATTGGGGTCTTGCAGCCTTTTCAGGCACGTTTAAAAATTCAAACTGTTTGACAACTGAACAGTTGAGTTGCACTAACATCTGAATCAAACAGTGGTGTAACAGCAAGTTTTGAAATGCTGAAATGTACTGAAAAAAATTAAATTCATTAAAGATCTGTATATTAATTACCTTTCGGAACTTTAAGGTTTGCTTCACTTTAAAATCCTGAACCCCTTGCTGGTGATCCAAAGTTGTCCAAATGTGACTATCAAATGGCATACATTTCTCAGACTATTACTGTAATATAAACTTTATATATATATTATATACATTCACACAAGGTTAATTATACCTTGCACAACGGAGAATTACAGCACCACTTAAAGGAGTTATATGCTTTTCATTTGGACCATGGCTTTTTAAGCTAAAATATTACTGTAACGTTTAGCATTTTCAGGAACTTTAACATCAACTTCTAAAATTTAATGCTGTACTAAATGCACATGGAAATAGCATAGCTGTTTGGAGACCTAATTGAAAAAATACCACAAATGAAAGCAAAGATCAGCACCAACAGTCTTTCTTTTTTTTTTGCACATTAGCAGTTCTGACTGAAACAAAAAAAATCAGCATTTTTGTCTTTACTGTCAACTTCTTTAATTCTGCCTCATGTTAATAAAATGTTATGCTAAAAAAGCCACCAGTACTTTTGCACAAACACCAATTTTTACTTCTCCATTCCATAGGTACAATACATGGGGAGAAAAAGTCCAAAAGTAAAGTAACAATTTGTTGACGTAGTATGCAAGTTGGCAAGGGTTTCGTGCTTTACTTGGACCATAGGCAAAAAAGTTTACTGTACACACTTTGTGTACATCACATGGAACATTACATCAAAGCATTAAGTACAACACAACATCTTACATTTTACCCTACACCGAAATGTATAGTAATCTGCAGTTTCTGGTAGAAGCTAAGTAACAGATCATATCCAACCATGTAATTCTTGTGCACCTTTGAAAATTAAAAACAAGTTTCATATAAAAACAAAACCTATTCCTTTAGAATTACCAAGTTTATAAAAAAAACTTTTAGATTAAGAAAGAAACGATCTAGAAGACTCAACATTTTACTTGATACTTTCTTCCAAAGAGGGAGGGGGAAAAAAAAAACAGGTAGTCTTTACAACTTACTCAACTTGACTAAATTTTTTAGTCTAAATTCATCTTGAGATATACAATAGAGTTATGAAAATAGAGGCACACTCCATTTTAAATAATCACTAACATCAGGTTTGCAAACCAAACCAGTTTATATTCCTAATGGCCAATTCAAACAGAAACCAAATCATGAACTACATATGCTGGATATGACCCGGTTTTTGTTAAGTGATCAAAAACATTAGCAATCTTTCAAATCATCATGTGATGTACTATTGGAGAGGCATCAAAAGAAATTCAAATTTTTTGCTGTCGGAGGTTGGGTGTGAACAAGGTTCCAATGAAAAAATTATGAACAATTTCCTTCATCAAAAAAATTGAATTAATGTTGAAATGCGTCACTATTTTAAAAAGGTAAGCAACTTAATGATTTAGATACTACAGCAAGATTCAAACTGTAAGTGTCTAAAACAGAAGTTACAATGTCACAGAACAGGAAGCATCCGATTTTTCTGGTGCTTGGAGCTTTGGGATCAATAAAAGGCTTTCAGTCAGTGACATCCAGGGTTTGTCCTAAAGTGTTTGAGTTAGCCGGTTTGATGAGAGAGTCGCCGTCAATTTCTTGTTTAACACATCTAAAAAGAACGAGAACCCGTGAATATTTATAAACCGCTTTTGCAAGAGAGATTCCTGCCACAAAACGTGATATTGCATTTTGATTTCAGCAGATCACATCTACGGGTTTCACAAGGCGTCCTGATCCTGACCGATGATTCAAGTACTTAAAAGAATAACCTGGAAATATTTCATATGTGGAATAGATATCAAAGCGATACTGTACGAGAAAGGCTGAGCTATTGCAACAAAGGCCTTATTTGTTTGTAACAAGTATCGGAGCTTTCTGAAGAGCTTTTTTTTCTGTGAGTCTATCACCCACATCCTTGCTCAGATCAGTTGGATCCCCAATCCTCAAGAGGATTGAGTTCAAGATTCTCGGCCACCGCTTTCAAATCCCTCCATGGTTGTGACTCACCCTACCTCTGCCATCTTCTGAAACAATACCAACCCAGCTTGCTCCCTCCGCTCAGCAGGCACTGCCTGCGTCACTTATCCTGCACACCACACCTTTGGCAGTCAGGCTTTTAGCCGCCCCTCCGTGGAACTCCCTCCCACAGTCCCTTCGCCTCATCCCTTGCCTCGCCTCCATCAGCCCTTCATCACTCTGGGCAGAATTCATAGCCAACTAAAGATCTTCTAATTCACCTCGTCATACAGTTCCCTTCAAATTAGAAGCTTAATGAGAAATCGATAATACATACTTACACAGCAATTGGTCCATTTCCTGTTCTTGATATTTCTACATTGTGTTGGTCCAGTTCAGACAACAATTTTAAGATATTTAGTGCAGCCTAGAAGGAAGAAGACACTTAGTGGTGGAATCAAAACAACTTCTCATTTGTCTCAGATCCAGGCTCAACTTTTATCAACTAAAATTATAGAGCAATATTCAGCAATTTCTAAAAGATACTATGACACCATAAGGAACAATCATACCATATCATGACAGGATTCCACATCTTTTCCAATCCCGTGGCTCATCAGGGGAGGTTGAGAAGTACAGTCTATCAGTGATACAAACTCATTTTTATTGTTTTTTGGAAAGTCTTTATATTCAACCTGAAAATTAAAAATCATATTCAAATCATTAAAAATTTGGCAAAATAGACAGTGAAATAAGATTCATGTGGCTCAAGAAAGATAAAGTGCTAATAAAACACCTACGCTAATTTATCAAAGTCATAACATGGGGCAATAATAATTCTTGCATTTGACATCTCAAAATACTTCATAGGATATCCCGTAAAGTGGTATGACTGTATTTTGTGTGGACAAACATTGCAGCCAATTTGCACACAGCAGTGTCCTGCACGCAGTCGTGAAGTGAGAGACCAATTTTAGTTGGGGCTTGTTGGCCACGTCACAAGGAGAAACTCACTTGTCTTTTCAAATAGTGTCATGGGATTTTAACAGGCAGATGGGATGTCAGTTTAATGTCTCTTCTCAAGGACGGCATCTCTGACAATGCAGCACGCCCTCAGCACTGCATTGGAGTGTCAACATAGACTATGCGGGTTTCACGTCTGTTTGGTCTGAAAAGGCTAAATTAAAAGAACTACAAAACATGAATGTGGCCAGCTGATACGCGCGCACGCATTCACGTGTCAGGACATCATTTTCCGCAATTCAATGCAGCCGGTAAGTGCGAGAGTATCAAAACCACTTTGATTTCTTTGCACTGGTCATATTAATGATCTGCTAATTCATAACCTCGCTTCCCTATCAACCAAGCGGTTTTGATAGCGATTCACGTGCGTGGGTTCAAGCGCTCCAGGACGCTACCCCGTGTGAAGGGCACTATATAAACACAAGCTGTTGTTGTTATACTCCTTAAGCGATTATTTGATTTATAAAGTTGAGACTCATGTGAGTTTTGGTGTAATTTTTTTAAAAAAATGGGTTTTCCAAAGCCATTTCTATTGAATAAACTCTGTCGTTTCTCCAACTTAACCTTTTTCTAAAAAAAAAGCCATCTTACCTGTAATTCCTGAACACTAGCCAGGAAATCCAGCTGTTCAGAAGGCCTGGTAAGAGTGCTGTGTAGCAGATGTGGTTTCCGTGCTGTAGGGTTAATCTTCAAAATAGCTTCAGCTGTTGGGGAGGTGCCACCATATAGCAGTTCTCTTGCAATCAGAGCAGTAACTGTGGCCATTGCTGGGTTTGCAGCCGGCCGGTTGAAATCTTTGGTATGATGCCCGTGAATAGCTCCAACAGCCTGGGCCACCTCGGGAACCATGGGGAGAATTCCAGCCGGCAGCTGCTGGTGGCTGGAATAAGGCATCCGGAATTCATCTTCTAGACGGATGTTCCCATCTTTATTACCTGAAACAAAAAAGGTAAATTACAACTGCTTACATGTACAATGAATCTTAAAAATAAACTACCGTACCACATAGAATCCTGACGTGTACACAAACTTATTTTTACATTTTGAAAGCTTGTGCAACCCATTTAGAGCATATATTTTTCACGAAAATATAGTCACTCCACTTTACAGTATACTCTGTGAAGCGCTTCGAAACATCTCAACGATGTAATAAGGCGCTTTATAAAATGCAAGGATTATTATTATTATTATAAAGCACGAACCAAGAAAAGGCAGCTTAGGCCACTCCATCATGGATCGCATACAATCCATCGTCCCATGAACTCCATCCAATCAATTAATGTCATGAGTGGAGATCTTAAAAATGAATTATAATTGAATATCTATCCACCTCACATCTTCAATATTCAATCTTGGCTCTGCTACTATCTCAGACAGATCACTGTCCCGTTTAAACAAGATGAGAACTATCATCATATCTTAAGAGAATGTTTGATCAATGTCTATCCCCATCAGTTAAAAGTAGGAGCTGGAGATGGTAAGGAGACATCCTGTATGGGTAAGAGCAGAAATCAGGATATAAATATTGATGAGAATAAGAGGAACCAGACACTGATGCTTCCTTTCTATTTGTAAGAAACATACAGGACCCATCGAGAAAACATTGAAGTTTCAGATGGGAGAGTCACATTTTTCCATTACACTCATCTTTTCACCCAGGAAAACTAGTGGCCTCGCCAGTCACTTAGAAGGAAAATCAAAAGTGAAATAGCGCAACTACAGAAATTTAGCAGAATGGTTATGTGTGCTCTCACCTACCATATTATAATAATCTTTGCATTTGATATTGCACCTTATCACATTGTTTAGAGGTCTCAAAGAGCTTCACAGAATATGCTGTAAAGTGTAGTGACTGTATTTTGTGGGCCAAATATTATTCAGCTTCTCTTAAACAATGCTTCTGCATACCTGCTATTGTGTCTTCTCCAGAGGAACCAGGTTCAAAGAAGGTCACTTTTCGACCTTTAGTAGGTTCTTTCATGGTTGGCTTCAGAGCAAAAGGAAATTCAAACGTTAGAACCAGAAACAACCAAGAACTCCTGATTATAAATTTGAGGAATGAGGATTGTGAAAGAGAAAATAAAAATCCTGTTTACCTTTTCCTCAGTTTTCAACGCTGGTTTAGGCGGTTGGGGCTGAGGAACTTTATAACCTAAAAGTTCCAACATCTTCTCAGCTGCATTTCTTTTAGCAACCTTTTTATTTGGACCCATTCCCTCTGACACCTGATTGGCAACTTTAACCTAGGCAACGGAATACATTTTAGGTTATTTGGGATTGCACAGTTTAGAATTTGTAGGTAATCAATGAAATTATGCAACAGTTCTCACCCTCATAACAAATTCCCTTAGGCGAGGAAGACCTCGTTCTACCATTAAAGTATATTCAGGCTCCTTTTCTTTTTTTGCTTGCTGAATTTGAGCCAGACGGCTGATTGGATTCATTCCTTGCCCATACTCTGGACTTGTCTGTAGCTTAAAAAATAAAAAGATGCAAGCTCAGCATTTCAGCACTTTCAATTTAAGCCAACAGGCATGACTAAATTGGTGCAGTTTTTTTGTTTTATGGCCAAATAGTTTTGTGTAACAAACACAGAAGGACCCCTTCCAGGTTTTTTTAATTTTTTATTACAGTGCTGAATCTTGCAATTTTCTAGAGAATCTCTTGTAATCTTTACACACAATTCTGCCAATGTTGCTCACAAATTACATAAGAGCAACCTGGTCTTTTAATTGATCTCCATGTGAGAGCATCTATTTACCATCCCTTCACTAGAGCTAAAGTTGGGAATAGACTATGGCATAACCTCAAAGCACTAACACCCAGCTTTCATTATGGTTCTTCACACTTTCATTTCCATGGTCAACAGACAAGACTAATGATTAACAGGGCAAATGTTACAGTTTAGAACCAGAATATATTTTGATTGCCGAATAGACCACTTAAATTAAGACTAATTTTAATCCGGGCGCAGTTTTATAAAGATTCACAAAAGAAAAAAGGATGGGAACTGGGCGGTAGCTTGTAATATGCCAAAACATCCGTGTTGTAGTTCATTCATTTTTCAACGCACAAAGTTATAAGTATAAGATATGTTACAACTACAGAATACATGGGCAGTAGATTAGCTGTAGCATGAATATAGCATTTTTCATGTCAAAATGATTTTACATAAATTATTCAAATATTTAAAATACTCTGGAACTTTATGGCCATAGAATTCAGATCCTGCAAACATTTCAGTTAATCAGGAGGCTAGTACCTGAACATAAGCAATGTTCAAATATATTAGGATCGGTCAGTACAAACTATTCAATCACAGAGAAGCACAGACATGAAAAAATAAAAACGTCTGTCAAATTCAGCTAAATTGGAAGCAGTTGGCCTTGGAAAAAACGTTTAATTGTCTCAAATTAATGAGTGAAGTGCAAAGAATATTTTAAGTTCAGTAATGGAAGAACTTACCTCTGGTGCTCTCCTTGGTGAGCTTTGAAGCAGTACCTGTCCAGTGACTTGAAATTGTTTCCAGCAATTTAAACAAGTTTTACTGCTGGGACTTACCATGTACATTTAGGAACCAATATGCTCATAAAGATCCAAAAAATGTTCCTTTTTAAAAAAAATGAGCATACGAAGTCTCATAATGAATCCACAACATGCCACCTTCCATATGTTGATCAGGATTTAACTCTTTCCCAACCCAAAAGTTGTAACTGAATAGGCAATTCTGTTTTTAAGTCTGGAACAGACATTTGAAGCCAGTACCACAGAAATTCCTTGACAGATCCTTTTTGATTCATACTGAAAGGTCATAATGACTACATATAATTTGGATAGCCATTATAGGTACGTTCTACTGTGGAGTAACAGAACACAGCACGAAAGACTAGGCCAAAATCGCTCAGAAAATAACATTAGCACTTTTACTACTAAATGTCGGAAGATTTTTTGCTCCTAGTTCAGCTCCGTCAATTCAGTGAAGTCTTGGTTCAAATTACTGGTTATTTTCACTCCAAGCGATTACACACCTTTACTATTGATTTGGTTTTCTTTTTTATACGCGGTTTCACTTTTTCTACAGTGGGTAGTGGTGGTAATTTCTTGAGTTCCTCCAGAACAGCTATTGCTGCGACTTTCTTGGAAATTTTCTTACTCTTCCCTTCCCCTTCGGCCGAAAATTCTCCAACTATTACCTTGGTTACAAAACTCTTCATGTGTGGAGGGCCAGTCTCTTTTATTACCTGAAATTCACAAGGAAAGAAAATTGATACAACGTTCACAGCCCAGGATACTGAACTTGCCTAGAATTAGCTTTCTCCTCCTTTCCCTACAAGGAAAATATCCTCTAAAACAATCAGCTTTGAGTCAGTGTACTGGGGAACGACAAGCGTAAACTCGACATCAACTAGAGACACATTGCCACTATCAGTCACTACTGACTTGCGTTCTCTCTCTTCTGAACTTATTTTTTTCTGATTACAGGAGCTGCCACAAAATTTGTTGGCCCTTTGTTCAAATTTAATCTTCCCTCAAATTGATAAATGATGTTAAATCCTTTTGGTGCATCATTTCTGCAAAGTTTATCAATATACAGGGCAATTCCGCTATCAAATACCTCACTATAGGGCAAGTTCGTTAATTACACAGGTGTCCGTCCTGTTGAACCAGGTTCCAGAAGTGCGGTTGCATTCAGTACACACTAACTTTCTTTCTGCATACACGTTGTTGCCTTGTAACTCTACACAATTCCTCTTTTTAAGTTGCTAATGTTAGCAGAGGAATTAAATGTTCCTACACGTCATCGCTTCACTGGTCCTATTTCCATTCTATGCTTCATCGGCAATGAACAACAACAACAAAATTACATTTATGGAGCACCTTTCACGTCAGGAGGACGTCCCAAAGCACTGAGCTGTTACCAGTACAATGAAGCGGTTACCAGCACAATTTATTTCCGGTCACATCTTTAACAACAGAAGAGCCCTTTCCACTGCAGTGGACAAGGATTGCAGAGACAACCAGCACTGTTTTTGAAATCCATCTTTGCTACTATGACATTCAATTCATGATATCTTTCTCAATGGCTGAAAAATGTCAGCAAATAGCAACAAAAGTACTCTTCGTTGCTGTATGTAAGGAGAATGCTTCACCCACTCAACCACCGAAAATTGGTGTCTTTTTCAACCTATTTTTCACTTTTTCAACCTATAAACCTGTTCTACAAAAATTAACCGGAAGCTTTCAAAGCAATCGGATTAGAAAAACAAATGAACAGAATTATTCAACATAAAGCAGGTGCAAAATATGACTGGTTCAGGCAGAGAGAGCCAGAGTCAGAAAGATCCCTTCAAAGGTAAACTTACCTCAAAGTTCACTGGCATATTTCTTTTTAGTGCTACCTCAAATACTTGACTTATTTCAGATTTATTCAGATCATCATCAAGTTCTTTCCATTAACCTGTGGGGATACAGGGATAATGACTAAATTCAAAATTGAGATACAATGCAATTTTTAAATATATTTGAAAATTCAATTGCGATTGGACACTCAATACTTGTCTTGACACACTTTTAGAATATCATAGCCCTTACGTCAAAACCACAGAAACATACAACCATTTCAAGCTATTTGCTCCGCTAAGAAATCCATCCACCCGAATCCCACTGAAATGCTCTTCGATAATGTTCAATTCAAACGATCACAGATTGCAGTCAGTTTTCTCCCTTGAAGATTTTAAGACAAGCTAGTTCATCCAAAATATGCCAATACGCTTACCGTAGGTAACTTGCATGGTAGAGTTTCATTTTGCAAGGCTTTTAGCGCTTTAGCAGCAGCATCATGTTTAGCAGCCTGTCGAGACCTTCCCTTTCCTTGGAACTGCTGGTTTCCAATCGCAAGCTCTACTTGATAAGTGACCGGTCCAACGGGAGGGAATGAGTAGAAATACCTGAAAACAATATGTATTTAGGGACTTTTAATTCATCCCCGTGTAATTTTTAAAAGATTTCAATTCATATGTACGTCAATTATGAAGTTGCCGGGACACTACTGTGTGCAATTGGCTGCCGCGTTTCATGCACAAAATATAGTCAATTCACTTCATAGTATACTCCGTGAAGCGCTTTGACTCGTCTCGAAGACATGATGAGGTGCTGTATCAAATGCAAGGATTATTATTACAATGATTTTTATAATACAGGGTATATATATGTGTGAAAAAAGTCATCTGGTACCCTCTTCAAATAGATTTTAAACTATTTATTTATATTCTGCCAAATCATTACTGTTACTAGTTATCTTCAAATCAGGCACCATTCTAAACAAAACAGGTAACAGTTCCACTGTTCTTCTCCTCCCCTCTTAATTGCTGAGGGAAATAGGATATGGAGTATTTCCACAAAGCACTATATTTATGGCAAGCTGATAATGGATAAAACAGTCCTAAAAGAAAATGTAAAATAATTTAAGATACCTTTGAGGGTAAGCGTTGTTTCTCAGCATATTGTAGTTTGTTCTTATTCCAGGGTAAGGGTCAATTGGTCTGTAGGTTGGTTTCTTTCCCATTTTCATGCATAAAGCATTCAGCTCTACTGTAGGAGTAACACTGTCTAAAAATACATTTATAGAGTTTGTTACCAATAAATGTCGTTGTATAGTCCAGAACTATATATAGCGTACGATAGATTGAACAGATTTCAGTTTATTTATTCTAAAGTAGAAAGGGGTACATTTCAGTAGAGTTGAGTTAAAAGTTTATATTAAAATTCGAATAAATTAACTCAGAATTCCTCTACATTCTACTTGTATGTTTCCAGTTTATATTATATTCAAAGAGGCACAACTTACAACTCGGTAGATTTATTTATCTCTTTTGGAAAAACCAAGTCTGACAATCAGATATCATTGGGGCTTCTCTTTCAATGACCGTTCCACTAATACTAATGTTTTACCAGGATTTTTTGAATCATTACGTGGGGGACGAGGTGGCGGCTTTGGGAGACTGGTCTCTGCTAAGGCCTTCGCGGCTGCTGCATGCTGGGCTTTTTTTATGCTGCTTCCTTCGGCTTCCCAGTGCTGGTCACCAAGCGTCAGCTGCACGGTGAAGACCTGGAAAGTAGAATGCACAAGCAGTTAAAAAGCGCAGTACAAGTCATTTTGAAGATTGCTTCAGTTCCCAGTTTAGTGCCCAGACTGCATGCATTTTGAACACTAAAAATAAAAGTAGTAAGCAGTGAAGTATTACTATTTACCTCCTTCAAAGCCAGTCTCAACACCTTCCTCTTCGACCGTGCCTTCGGACACCTTCCCACCCCCACCCTCTTGCTCTCCTCCACCCCTCTTGATTCCAACCCCCAGCTCGGGTGCAAACCTTTCACTGTCCAGGGCCTTTGGGGCGTCCTCCTAATGTGAAAAGCACTATATAAATGTAATTTGTTGTTTTTTTGTATTTACCTCAGCAAAGTACATTTTTATACCCGCACCCATCGATTGAAAGTAGGCAATTCCAAGTTTCTTTAAAAATGTATAACATAGCTATGATCATAATATTCCTTGCACTGATATAGCACCCTTCATCTTAGGATGTCTCAAAGTGCTTCTTTCAGGATTCACTGAAAAGTGCACTGACTATTTTGTCAGCAAAATAGCAGCTAATTTACACACATCAATCCCACATACATGCCTAAAATGAATAACCAATTTTATCTGGCCAGGACCCTGGGAGAAACTCCATTCCCATTTCAAATAGTGCCATGGGATCTTTGACATCCACCTGAAGAGCAGACAAGACCTTAGTCTAACATCTCATCAAAAGGACCTCCAACAATGCAGCAGTCCTTCAGCACTGTACAAAGTGCTATATCAGTGCAGGGAATATTATATGATCATAGCTATATTATACATTCAGCCTATACCATGAATCCGAATATGGAGCTTGAACCGAAAGTTTCCAACTCAAGAGGTAAGAGTCCTACTATCTGAGCTGGGCAGCTACTATATATGAATATGCTAAAAGAAAGCAAGTCATACCAATATGACTAAATGATTCTGATGCCCAATAATAAAATTATTGTTACTCATCGCACAATTTGATATTAAAAGACGATGACGATGTTCCAGCATACTTTGCTTTACAATTAAACAATTGTTGATGAATATGGCTATTAGTCAGACTTGTGTTAAGTTCAGAATATTACATTAGCTAACTTAGTTATAAGATAAGAAATACGATTTAAATCTTAATATCAGCACTACTTGCATTTGATATAGCATCTCATCATGTTGTCAAAACTTCTCAAAGTGCTTCATAGGATGTACTGTAAAGCATAATGACTGTGCATTTTGTCGACAAACACAAGGCCAATTTGCGGACAGCAATGTCCCACAAATTGCCATTGAAACAAATCACTAATTTTATCTGGAGGATTGTTAACCAACAGTCCAGGAGAAACTCCGTTCTCTTACAGCCCATCTATGAACTCAAAAACCCAATGCTGGGCTTGAACCCACAACCTTCTGACTCGGAGAGTACTACCAGCTGTGTCAGGCTGACACATATTAAACGCATTTGCACTCTTTTCCTTTAAAGTATCTCTTCATTTCTCGGTGCCTTCGCTTTATTTACCCTTCATGGTGGAGGAATCTTTCAAAGTGTAGTCTGGGAAATATTTTTAGAGAGGCCGTCAATATTGCTCCCTGACTGGAGCATCCCAAAAGAGCGCTTGGCGCATAGTGTAAATTTAGAACACATTGTAATCCCTAAAAATGGAAAACTGTCAATGTGATATTTAACGTCGCTGCTTTAAACAGAAAAGCTTACAATAATCCCGTCTAAAAAAAACT
Organism: Callorhinchus milii; assembly: GCF_018977255.1. Lineage (NCBI taxonomy): Eukaryota > Metazoa > Chordata > Chondrichthyes > Chimaeriformes > Callorhinchidae > Callorhinchus > Callorhinchus milii. Next base: position 12,218,026 of record NW_024704759.1, on the reverse strand, counting down.
CAGAGAAACTTTAACTGTTTTACCGCGTAGTTAAAATTTCAGATCAATTCAGATACTGCATATGAATATTTTATGGTAGTATTTTTAAGCCTATCTTGTATGGGTAGCCAAGAAACACATTTATGCAGTGCCTTATCCGTGTGGGAGGGACTAGCTGATTTATGGCTTCCACTTGGGACTTTCTGACTGATTTTCACATCAAAGATTTACCTGGTCACATCTAAAGATGCGGCTCCATCAATCTTCAGTCTTTCATTGGCTGGAAAAATCCACCTGTAAATCCAGTTTTCAGCCAATGAAAAACAGAGTTAAAAGATAAAAGGTAGCTACTGCCAAAATGGACAGTAAAACGAATGTTTTACAAGATTTAGAATAGGGGGAAGGTAGAAAAATTAGTCAAAAAAGTTTAGAATTTTTTTTAAAACAAATTGACAGGATGAAGGAGGTAAGATTTTTATGCTATTTTAAATGGTGCTTTAATATAATTGGTTTTAGTTACAATAAATAATTCACAATTGAACCGCTTAACTTTATTACTGCAATTTTTTCAGCATCCTAACTGAAGACTTGAGGGAACATGTTAAACCATAGATGGCCCATTGCTGTTCTGTGTGATGGGGAGGGAGGAGAGTGCGCTAAGGCCTAGAGAAAACAATACCAAGTAAGGCAGCATATAAGTAAAGGTCAAGCTTACGAAATCAGGAATATGTTTACACTCCACTAAACGTTTCCTTCCAGAGTTTCACAAATAAATCACTTTGTATATTTGATTATAATCTATCAATTGCAGCTTGCTGAAACCACATGTCAATGTTCAATGGATGCTTATTACGCCATGAATGGAATCAGACTTCTCCAATACCTGGAGGAATATTGTCTGAGAGAAAGTACCTCATAGAGATGAAGTGAAAAATTAGCTTTCAAGGAGAGAGCTTATTCCAAATCCATTTGGAAAAGAAACCTACATTGTAAATCTGCATTACAATAGGCATTTTTCTGGACCAATCGCTAATTCTTGCTCTGAAGTATAGGCTTCATCGAGGTTAAGATGTTGCCTTTGTAGCAAAGAAGGTTTAAGAGTTATTTCCATATCCCCAATTGCAATTATAGCAAACTGAGCACACGTAGATATGAATAACCTACGTCTACTAAATAACTGGTTCTCGCCCCAACACCAAGGACACTGTACTGCAAATATACATTTCATTCAACCCCACCTAGTGATATTAATGTACAGATATGTTTAGGTGCTTATGGAAATGTACTAACTATTAAAAAATTCTGCAGGTACATTTCCCAAGGTTGGTACCAAGTTATACTGTTACCAAGATACTTTAATGGAAAAGAGTGCTTTACGGCATTCCTACATTATTTCTAGATAATTATATAAATGAACTTCAGACACCGAACAGCGCATTGCAATAGCATAAAAATATTCTTAGCGTAAAAACTGGATTGGCTTTTCCCAAATACATCTTAAGAAAGTGGATCACTTTCAGTTTTTTTTTAAATGGCACGGAAAGCACCCACACAATTTAAAATCAGTTTATTCATAACACACAGAACGCACAAAGGAAAAAATAGTAATTTTAATTACATTTCCAGTTACCTTCGCATGAGCTGGACCAAGTTCATTCAAAAGCTTGTACTCTGGCTGGATCTTGTTGAAACGGGCTAACTCATTCACAAGACACATGGGGGTTTTCTCTTTGGGGTTTGTCATGTTTAAAAGAACTGAAAGAAAAAATGGATACAATCAACACAGAGCAACAACCTTTACTCCTGTCTGGTTAGTAAATGAGTGTGAACATTCAGACAAATACATACAAAGTACATCTAATGAAATTTACCAAGGATTCTTGCTGTGTGCAATTGGCTGCCACGTTTTACCCACAAAATATACAGTCAATTCACTTCACACTATATTCTGTGAATATTACGTCTCAAAGACGTGATAAGGTGCTGTATCAAAGGCAAGAATTATTATTACTACAAATGGTTATACAGGGCATGCCAATGGTTAAGGAAACATTAAGCAAGTTAGGCCTGTTGTCCTTAAAGGAACCTTTGAAGCAATAAATTTGAATTGTAAAATTAGGAAATTGGGTACTATGGAGAAGTGAGATGCAAAATAAAAAGGGAAATGGGCAAAACAAATGTCACTCAAAGGGTAATAAACTAAAATAATAAGTCAATGTGTAAATCCATTATCATCCATATTAAAAAAGCATATGGCAGAAGAAACCAGAATAAAAATTGAAAATGTCAAAAAGAATTAAAAGGCTAAGGATTGACAATTAGGCTTCACCAAATTCAATGCAAAATAATGCATTAATGCCATCTACTCAAGCCTAAAATAAAAAATGCACAGCATTTGAAACGTAGCACAATCTGCCCTATTTAATTTTCTTCTAAATCAAGGAACTCATTACATTCCAACTCCACACATTCCTCTCCCAAATTAAAATATAAAAATATAGAAAGTGACTACAATTTCAAAGATGCTCTGTCAGTTTTCGAGTCACCGTCACATGGAAGCAATTAGCATGTTGAACATGGACTTCACTGTGAATCAGTAGGTACCTGCAGCTGTGTCGTTGGAAGTAGCAGATGCGGAGGGTAAAGCGGAGCTTTGAACAGGCCGAGTTGCACTCTCCGATGGCAGAGCACCAATAACAGAGGGAATGCTCTGGCCAACCATGCCGCCCATCAGAGGCTGCGATAGCGCGGAGGGTGGGTGAAGAATCTGAATCTGAGCCATTTCACACTTGCAACTCAGTAACTTCAAACCAGAAGAGGTGCGTGTATATGAAGGTTTTACAGAAGCATCCAGGGCAGGATAAGATTAGGAACACGCAGAAGCCGGGATTTTATCTGAGGGGGGGAAAAGAAAAGAGGATTAACAAAAAAAAAACTTCACAGGATACAAGTTAGAAGAATCAAACGTTCATCTTAACATTTAACTGAATTGTTGCTCAAGTGATTCTACTGTTAACTCAAGGCAAGAGTTTTACCTGGCAAATGCGATCAAATGCTAAATCACCATTGCCAGGTAAAGTTTCATCTTGCACTTGCATAAAAGTGCAGACTAACCGAAGTCAAGCATACACGGGACCCCCAAAGTGTTCCCAGCGAACTCTTGTGTTTTTGCCCAAAATCAGCTAAAGCTACAAAAACACACACACACACACACACACAAAATACAACAGCTACATTTTCGTGCTGCTCACTTTATCTCGTTTAAAGCATCCAGTGAGGATTTGCTCGCAAGGCCAGTGGGGCAGTGGGGCAGAGGAGCGAGGAGCGAGCTCAGACTTCAGCAGCACGTCTCACCCCCTCCCCAACCTTGCACTGTCCCTGATGATTGATCCAACAGGCGGATCAATCATAAAACCTGAACCTATTTCGGAAGCGTCTGGGGTCAGGCGAAAGATTCGATTCAGCTCCACTTCAGTTTCCTCGGCGGTTCCCACCCCCCCCCTCCAAAAAAAAATTAAAATTATTATTATTTTTTTTTTTGACATGCCTCTCTCTCTCTCTCTCTCTCTCTCGGTGGTGCACAAAGCCCAACGGGATCGCAATTGAAAGCCGCTTTACTTGGAGCTCACTTCTTTCGGCATTGTCGGGAACCATCTGCGAACGTCGCCCTTTCCTGCAACGAGCAACAAGACCCCCCGCGGAGATTAAACCCCCCCTCTCTCTCTCTCTCTCTCACTCACTCTCTCTCTCTGGACGAAGGGCGACGTTGAGAGAGAGCCCAGTTGGGATGGCAAAGGAGGGGGAATCGGGGGAAGGAAGGAAGTGGGTGTTAGTTGTAACGCGGCCTAGTCGGGATTCATTCAAACTACAACCCCCCCCCCCAAAAAAAAACCTACACACCCCTCCCCCCCCCCCCCACACACACACACATACCACAGCACCGGCCCTGGGCAACAACCCCACTGACCACTGGAACCGAGGCCCTCACCATAAGCGGTTTGAACTAAAAGTTTGAGGGGCTGGAGGGTCCCCCGTGGGGGGAGTGGGGAAGGGCTTTGCCCCCTCTCTCTCTCTCTCTCTCTCCCCTCCAGAAGGCTCGAGTCTCCACAATCCTCCCCTTCTCTCTCCTTTCCCAACACCCCGTTAAACACACAGAGACAGACACACACAGAGAGACAGAGACACACAGAGACAGACACACACACAGAGAGACAGAGACACACACACAGAGAGACAGAGACACACACAGAGACACACACACAGAGAGACAGAGACACACACAGAGACACACACACAGAGAGACAGAGACACACACACAGAGAGACAGAGACACACAGAGACAGACACACACACACAGAGACAGAGACACACACACAGAGAGACAGAGACACACACACAGAGAGAGAGAGACACACAGAGACAGACACACACACAGAGAGACAGAGACACACACACAGAGAGACAGAGACACACACACAGAGAGACAGAGAGACAGACACACACACAGAGAGACAGAGACACACACACACAGAGACAGAGACACACACACACAGAGACAGAGACACACACAGAGACAGACACCCACACACACACACACACACAGACAGACACACAGACACTAGAGCCTCCCAACACCCCGACAAATAAACAAACAATAAAAAGTTATTTCCTTTCGCTCTCTCTCTCTCATATCACCTTTTCTTCCAATGCCACAAGGTGGGGGTGAAAAAAATCTCTCCTCTCCTCCACCCTCTCCCCCCACCACCCACCCCCTCCCTCCCTCCCCCCCCCCAAAAAAAAAGCCAAAACCCCCACCACGAAATTTTCTTTTTCTTTCCTCCTTCTTTTCTTCTTTCTTCCTGAAGAAACGAAATCAATCCCATTCACGTGGAGAAAGAAGCGGCGGCGGCGGCGGCTCTGGAGGAGGAGGAGGTGGAGGGAGTGTGTGAGGGAGTGTGTGAGGGGGTGTGTGTGGGGGGGGGGGGCGGCGGTATTTTTTTTCTCTCTTTATATAAATATATATATATATTTTCTTTCTGTGTGTGTGTGTGTGTGTGTGTGGGGGCGGATTAAAGAATAATTAACACAGTTATAATAAGATGGAAAGCTTTTCCCTGTGTGTGGGGGAGGGGGGGGGGGCGGCGGTGTTTTTTTTTCCTCTTCTTTTTCTTTCTCTCTCCTTTTTTTCCCTCCTTCTTCTTCTTCTTCTTCTTTTCACCCCTTTCTTCTTCTTCTTCTTCTTCGTTCCCTCCCTCCCTCCCCCCCCCCCACCCAAGATCCCCCTCTCCTCCTTCCCCGCCCCCCTCCTCCTCCTCCTCGAGGGCCGCGACACAAGGCAAACCCCTGAAGAGAAATCAGACGAAAACCCGGCGGCGGCGGCGGCACCGACCTTAACCCGCTCGCTTCACCTTCCCAGAGAGCCCCGCGCCGCCGGACGTGACGTCCCCGAGTTTACACTCCTCCTCCTCCCCCCCTTCACTCTCACACTGCGCCTGCGCGCCCCCCCCCCCCACACAGCTGGTCGAGCTGCCCAACGTGGTGGTGGTGATGATGATGATGACCTCACGTCTTCGAGGCGTCTCGAAGCGCTTCGCGGGCACGCGTTGCGCGTGCGGCTCAGACGCGGCCGACGAGCGCGCGCGGCGACGTCCAGCCCACCCTCCTGGGTCGAGCGATCGCATGCGGAGGAATTATTACCCCCTCCCAACCCCCCTCCCCCCCCCACCACCGCGCCCGGTAATAAGCGATCCGCCCATCGACACAACGGCCGGGGTCCAACTTACCGCTCGGTAAACAGAGGCCCGCGGGCGCGCGCGCGTGGGGGGAGTGAGGAAACTTGCCTACGGTCTCGCTCTGCCTGGGCACCGTACTCGGTTCCTCTCGTTCGCCGGGCGAGCGCTCCAACCAATACGCTACGGGACGCTCATGATGACGAGCGCAAGAATTTGCTGGGCGAAGGAAGACCGGGGTCCACTCTCGTTCGTCTTCCACCGTCCCGGCAGTTGGTTTTGCTTGGAATGTCACGTCCCAAACTATATACGGTATTCCCAGCTTATTATCTCCCAAACGCCCGGGGGGGGGGAGTGAAGAGCAGCGCGCACTCACCACTCTATACACACAAGCCTCCCCACCCCCCAAAATAATTGGGGAAATCATTTAAAGCACAAGGAGGAGGCCATTCGCCCCCATCGAGTTTCTGCCCCTGCTCCGAGCAAAGTGTTCGTTCAATCCTACTGTGCTCCCACTCCTAATTCCATTACCCGTATGAATTTTATTTTATTCTACACTAGTATCAAAGTCTGCAGCAGCTTTCAATTCCCCAAAGATACACATAGTTTGTTCTAAAGTAGTTTCTATTGTATTAATCAGAGGTGAAGAGTAAACGCGCAAGCTTAACCATTTTGGAATATTCTCAAGAAGTTTGCAACAATCATTAAATTTCCCATCAAACCTCATGGTTTGATGCTTCTGTTCAGAACTAAAACAAGGAATTACCCACCTGAAAAAAATCATTGTTAACATCCTTTCAGCAAATATCACTTCCAAGGAAATGAATGTCAAACTGCTTGGTTTCAAATGGACTTAAGATGCAAAAAGCACCGAACAACCCTATTTTTAAAATACTAGCATATGATCAAACCCCCCCATAGAGAATCATAAATACAAGTCTATATTCCATCAATTGATAGCATATTAAGTTATCTGGTTGCCTACAGTGTTTTTTTAAAAAAAAGTTTTGAATAATTTTCAATTTTATTTTACACTGGAATAACTGTACAGATCAATGCATATGTGGGTACTTTGTTTCACATTTCTTCAATCAGAGTATTTTAGAGAACATAAATAAAGACAAATAGTGTATCCAAAGAGTTCATGAAATGTTAAATCTACACAGAACAGATATTGGCTAACACTATTTGACAAAGTTAGTCAATCATCTCCAGCCAGTGATTCAACTATTTCCCAGGTTTATTCCTACCGCATACACTAATGATGTTCTCCGTGCAAGCACCTACGGAAAGAGCCTTTTAAAAAAAAAGTCTTTAGTCAAAACAAATTCAAACCAGTTGCACGCTTGCAGCCTGAAGATAGCTTTGCAAATACTGTAAAGCCTCAGCATTTAAACTTGTGCTGATCATTGATGGCACCTAAAAAGAAAAGATCACACAATTAATTGGTTTCAAAACAAATTCAATTATGGCACTTAAGTAGGAATGCCCCTCACCCACACGTATTTCGGGGAGTTTTGAATTACTTAGTTCATTGTATTCACAAAAAAAATCAATATGAAAGAATATCCTCTCGGATCATCTGCCTCACTGAATTTCAGATGCGGACTGGAAGCAGCAAATTCTAAGATGTCTAAAGTTTTTAACCACCTTTGAGAATATTTGCTTTGCGTGAATTAGAAATACTAGATTGAGTATCATGAGGGACAGCTGTGAAAGGCCCCAAATTACTTAAGGTAACTGATAACATCAAAAGAAAGAATTCCAGGAATACCCCATATAACGAAACAAAGCAGACTTTCAAAACAAATCGACAAGTGGCAACAATCAGAAACGTGGTCAGTCCAAGGAGATCAGATTTTCTGGAGTTGCAGGAAATTAAAATGAAACACACAGAATACTGATACCTACCCTGCCTGGACATGCTGTGGAGAGTTTGTGGAGACACTGAGCCAGATGGACTCTAGGATTGCTCACTGATGCACCAATGGGATCATGTTCTCTCTTTCCTGCAAAGGCCAGCTGGGAGAAAGCAGTCTGGTAACCCGGTGCATCCTCAATATCAATGAAATGTTCATCATCAGGGATGCTGTCGTCTTCAGGCAATTCAAATAAACCAATAAGTGCTTGTAGCAAAGGAGTCCTGTTTTATAGAGGATAGGTAATGAAGGGGAAACAAAGAATCAGATTTTGCTCTACTAATTCTTTAACTCTCAAATGGAGATTTTTAACTCAAAACTGTATCTACATTTTGTTGTTCTCCATTAAGATAATCTTCAACCTCCCCAAAACAAACTCCCTGAAATTCAGAACTCCACTGAAAAACTGAACAAAAGCCACCTGTTGTTTCAACCTATACATCAGTCACGCTCAATTTCTCACCTCAGTAGGCAAAAGGGATCCTGTAACAACTCTTAAGAATGTTTCCCAAAAATCTTTCCATTAACTGAGGGATATCCTACAGCCCTCCAGGAGAAACTACAGACGCAAAGCTGTGTTCTACCAGAAAGGTCTGCATTTGGTGAGCCCATTGACATAAGTGAAAATAATTCAATAAACATTGAGCACATGCACAATGACACCTTGGCAGACATCTTACCACAGCTTGGTGTAGTCAGTGTCCATCATGCAGGGACATTCTGTAAGGATCTTTGTAATTCCCACTGCACAGATTTTTTTCTCAATCTGCCCAGACACCTTCTGTACCTCTGGAACAACGATTTTTTCTAAAACCATACCGAACATTCTACAACAATGGAATAGGATCACTTTAGAAAACTGATGACAAACAGGTTAACATTTACCAAATACATCTCTCAAAATTGTTAGCAAGATTGTCATTTAATAATAGATGCAACGTTAAATATATAAGTTAAAAAAAAACTCCCAAGAATATTTTGTTCTTTCTCTTCTAATAAAGGTTCCTAATCATGTAGGGGTTCGATTCCACAGGTGCTACATGTTTTCTAGTGCCTCAGTCAAGTAGGTATTCTGCATGAGCGCGTGTGAGGAGTGTTGATAAGTTAATCAAACTTACTTACAGCTGAGCTCGATACTATCTTTGCCAACATTCATACGCAGGCGCTTTCCAACAGGAGTCACTTGGTTAGTGATCAGCAATTGGAACCATTGTCCTAAACCAAGGGAATCAAACATCCTACCAAACTAATTTAAATTTTAAATCACGCTATGTACCAGAGGCAATTGTGAAGCAACATGAAACCAGAAAACATTATTTGTGGTGATATGAATTTGTGCTGTAGCTTCACCTGCCCTGTGGTACAGTGTTTTTTTTAAACTAGAAGTGCTTTGAGATGTTCTCCCAATGAAAAATGAGCTATTTAAGTGTAAATAATTGTTGTCAAAACAGTAACATACTTTGGCTGAATACTGTCGAAGATTTCCTGTAAGGCTATTGCTCCATACTTCACACCATAAAGGTTAACAAACACCAGAAAACCTGTCAAAAAACACAAATGTAAATTAGGGCAGGAAAGGAGAAGAAGCTGGAAAACATTGAGCATGAAAGATTCAGTCTATGAATTCAAGGTTTTTACTTCAAATTCTAAACAAAGACCTACTTACTAAAATAAGATTTCACTTACTTTTGACAAATTTGGTTGTTTTTGAGTTTTGAAGTCGCTGGAAGAGAACAATAAAAATCTGCTTCTTGTATTGGTGCATGATCTCCCTGAGATTCATAAAAACAAGACAGATCAGTTAGAAATAACATTTCTTCATGGATACAATAATCTAAAAACGTTCATAGCAATACTTACGGAGGCATGTGCTCAATTACACTGTTAAGCAGGTAGAAGCCTTGATGGTCATTTGCTTTGGATGCAATTAACTTTTGGAAAACTCCCAGTAACCCTGGCTAAGGATCAGACAAAAATAATCAAGAAATATTCATACTTAGTGCACAAGATCTTTATTAACATCTTAAACAAATGGGTTTGGCAGGATAATTGATTATACGACTGCAGATATTATTCCAAAATACTATTCTTTTTGGTCTTGTCATGGTCATAATGAGAATGCTACCTTGAGAAAAGGGTGCTATATAATAATAAATAATAATCCTTGTATTTGATATAGTGCCCTATCACGTCTTCGAGACGTCTCAAAGTGCTTCCAAGAATATACTGTCAAGTGAATTGACTATTTTTGTGGACAAAAAAATATGTAAATCGTCGTGGGTTTACGCACTTGCGGCTTTTAATGTAACTTCACACAATTTCATTCAGCCGCTAAAGTGGCTGAACCATTAAAGTGGTTAAAGTACCAATAACAGATGATGTACAAAGAAGGAAATTGATCTCACTTACAATTTTATCAGGTGCTGCTGTAGCTATAGTATTTGCTCCTTTCTCCAGGAAAGCCTGAAGTAATCTCACAAGAGGTGGGATGTTCCCTACACGTTCCCAGAGGAGTGGTTGCAACAAATGAGGAAAGAGAGCCATGTAGGATGGAGAGATATCAGCTGTGTGGATTTCCAGGAGCAGAGACATCACTTGAAACACGTAAGGAAGAAATTCTAAAAAGCAGAAGAGCAAGTAAGGCTTCTGAAATGTTCAATGACCAATTGCAATTTCAGATTTGATGCATGTAATCCCTGTGTGATAGCAGTAGCAGCCACAACTGAAACATTAGAAGACTTTCAATTTTATTCCCACTTTATCCAAGCCCATGTTATATAATAAGCTTTTCACTTCATCCACTTTGCTGTCCATCCTTGCATCAGGTTTAGTCAAAAATACACATTTGTAAACTCAGCGTTAAGAAGCTCACCTTGCACATCATTCTGCAGAATCTCTGTGAACACTGGGAAGAGAGCTTCTTCAAAACTTCTCACTGTGGTGGGGTTTGCCTTGCAGGTTATCCGCACAGAAAGGCAGAGAGACTCAAACAGATAATGGTTAAAATGTGGCTTGCTGGGATTCTGGAACAAGTTTAAAATGGACTTAATTTAGACTTCAAAATTAACAAACTGGTGCCCAAACAAAATGCCTTGCTGCTAGTAAAAGCTATGTTTCTCTTAGCAATACAGTAACATTCAAAGTTTGCATTCAATTTTTTGTTAAAGAATTTGATTTTTCAATCTGAAGTAAACACAAAGCAAATTTTAAAGTAGTAGAGGTAGTTTACCTTGCTGACCAACAACAGTTTCTGTGTTAGCTGGGTGATGAGTGTGGGAACATAAGGGACAACTGCCTCCTGGAGAAGGGAGAAACTTCTCATAATAGCTGTAAATAAAAGACAAAAGTTTCAGTAGATTATCTCCTTAATCACTTTTACAATTCTATGGACTGAGCATACTTCCTTGGCCAACTAGGTGAACAGTTTTACTGCCCAAACACTTTTCCTGCACTCAAAATGCAAGACAGCAGGGCTTGCTTGCCTCCCATCCTTTCAGATGGAATGTGCAGCATACAGGCCAATCTACTTCATTTTCCCTTTTTCTTAAAGGCTGAATGTGTAGTGAATGGCTGTGAGCAGAGCGTGGAAAAGAGGATTAGCAAGAGACAAATTCGAATTCCTGAGTGATTTAGAGAAGGCATAAACACTATTTTATTCTTATGAAAACACTGCACATCAAAATGAAAAATAAACTGGAGTAATCTGCTATTAGGCTATAAATGACATTTATTGCTTCTTTGTATCCCAAAAGGTAATCACTTCTCTTGATTCAATGACATGATTCAGATCATGGTGTCAGATACAAAGTTTACCTGTTAAGAAATGACAGGGAACAAATTTGTAGAAATAGAAGAATATCTGATTTGGCATATAGAAGCAATATTCAAGACACCTACAAACTACGTTAATCTAACAAAATAATCCTCACCTTTCATAACATACTCGTTCTCACTTGACCCAGGTAGAGTCAGAGCTTTAAAGAGGTTTGTTAACAACAGTTCAACCATGGGCGCCAGCTCTGCAGAACAGATTCTGCAAAGATAAAAATATCAATAGAGCAGTTTGTTCAACCACTGAATACTACCCAATTGTATTAAAGATTAGAGAGGGATACACAGTCTGTCCCCATACTTATTATGTACCAGTTTTCCTTGTTTTAATCTGCCATGATGTCTGTCCCAGGTACAAGCTACTTTTACTAACCCTTCAGGTCCAAATAATATGACCCAATACATTTCCAGTGCCAATTTCATAATTTCTTATGCTGGTCCAACTACTGATCAATTTTCTTCTGGTTCTCCTAGGAATAGTTCTGCTTGACATTACTGTTGATTGATAACTTGTGCTAGGAGGTTGATACATGCTTTTTATTGTTGCAACATTCCTATTCTTCTGTATATACACTGCATCTTGTCATGATGTACAAGTCGAAAAATAACATATCTGGACACCCGATAAACAAGAAAAATCTAAAATGTTCACGCAAATGATACTTACAGAGTAGCATTATCTGGTCCTCTCATCGTGAAGATCCTTTCAAGAGCATGAGCAGCATATGTATGAACAACAATGCTCTCTGCTTGCAAGTAGTTAATTAACATGGGCAGGGACACCAAAAGTTGTTCCTTTGGAAGCTGCAAGACCATAGTGACAATAAGATTTATTAATGTAGAATGAAACATTTTGTATCAATACAATTACAATCTATCACCTTTACAAAAACAAAACAATGTTTTTGAATGCTGAATTGATTCGGATATTTAAGCAGGATCAATTGGAATATTAAGAGCAGTAAGGGATACAGAGAAAGGGCAGGAAAATAGGTTTAAAAGGACTACTGTGGTGTAATATAATGGCAAAATAGGCTTTGGCAGGCTGAATAGACTATTTCTGTGCAGGACTGTATACTACAATTACTAACTGCACATTAGTCTGAAATATATAGAAGTAATTGATGACGTCAACACCAGTTTGGTACAGAGTTAAAATATTTGTACCTGACTCCTAAAGATCATGACGTATTTAATAGCATCTGCTTTCAGCACAGGAAACTCGTTCACTGAAAAAGATCAAAGCGCATGATAAAAATCGATAAAATGCCAAACTACTGGATTGGAATTGTTCATGGCTAAAACAAAATACATTCTAGAAGCAACACTTCAAAACGAGAGCAACTCAGTATTCCAGCACAAATGCTTAACACCAATGCTTCTCTTTGCTACCTGCAAAGAGATGCAAGAGCGGGTCGATTATTCTGTTGCATCAAGTTTACAGGTTTGCTTTAAAATGTTAATCAAACGATACCTTTACTTAAGAACATAAGAATTAGGAGCAGGAGTAGGCCATTCGGCCCCTCGAGCCTGCCCCTCCATTCGATAAGGTCATGGCTGATCTTCAGACCTAACTCTAATTACCTGCCCTATCCCCATATCCCCTAATCCCTCTGTTTTTTAAAAATCTATCAGTCTCAGCCTTGAAGATGTTAAATAACATCAGCTATTTCCAAATAAAACTCACACTTCAAGTAATAGGAAAAAAACACTTAGTATAAATGTAGCTCAAAAGCACAATCTACAATTTGGTAAAAATACATTAATTATTTCAACTCACGATTTGGCGATTTTAAGTCAGATAATATGTGATTAATGAAGAAATCCGTTAAATTTACAAGCTCATTTGCTTGAGTTATTCCATGCTGAAAACAGAAAGAAAAAATTAGCTCATGATCAAATATAAAACAAATAGGCTGCATAATACAAATAATGTAAATGACAGCAAAACAATACCTTTTGAGTTTGAGCTTTCGAAGCAAGCGATGTTACCAGATAAATTGCAGCATCTTTGTGTTTCCAATTAACAGAAGGATTTTTGGCATATTGGTCTAACATGGAATTTACATAGCCAGAGAATATTGCTGTTACAGGCCCTTCAAAGTATTTGCAAAGACCTCGCACCAAATCACAAGCTGCTCGTCTCCTGGTGTCAATGTCTGTAAAGAAATGTTATTTAATACAACAGAAGAGGGGGTAGGTAACAGTATTTACTACAGAATTTTTTAAAAATAGTTTCAATTTGCAGCATTAACTGGTTTTGCTCAAGTCTGTTTTACGAACCCACTATTTCTGTGGGGTGGAGGAGATAATCTTGCTTGAAGCAACTCATATACACTAGCTTTGGGCTCAATGTGAAAGCCAAATAACTTGCTTAAATATATATTCGCAATGCTTTAGCATTTTAAGGACCTCAATCATATCTATCCCTACTTCAAGGTTCAATAGCAAGCCAAATATTCAAAGCACAAACAATGCACAAAGATGTACGTTAACACCAACAAATGAAAGTTGTCTGTGCCCAAGGACTCTTATCTTTGTAACTAGACAAACTGTGACAATGAAATAACTCTGACAATTACCTGAGCCCTCTACATCTCTTCTTATGTACTCTTCGGAATTATCCTCAAAGGCCTCTTCATCAGCAGCTAGAACCAAAACACATGTTGAAATTTCCTCAAGGGCCTCAGATATCCACCATCAACCTCCAGGCATTGGTATTTTTCTGTTGAGACTCAGAAGTTTTGACTTCATTAAAAACGTCCCTTTGGAATCAACTAAGCAAATTTACAGCACTCTAAATAACTCACAAAAATGTTATTTGTACATTCAATTCAAAAATCAAGATTTAAAATCTTGGCAAAATTTCGACCAACCATGATGAAGACATTTAATGCAGTGCTTGCTCTTGATCTACCACAATAGAAATTGTAAGGGTCACATACAATTTCCTTTCCCATTTCTCCACTCTTAAAGGCAGGGCCTAATGCTGGGAACAGACTACTCTCCAGCACCTTGAACCCAGACAAGGATTGTTGTCAGCCAATAAAGTCATAGCTGGCATCAAAACAAGCATGATCTTATCCTAAAGTCACCTGCTTTCTTGTAGGGGTCATTGGAGAGTGCTTAAGAGCTGGAATTTGGGTTAAATTTCCTCTCTACCCCAGGGACACCTGTTCCAGCCAAGATCAGATGACAGTCCCAGACTACTAAACTCCAGAGGCCCTCGTTGTTTCTATCCCACACCAAGCAATGCATTTACCCAAAAAGTCACGAGAGCAGTCAATGGGTATATCAAGCACTGTATTACTAGATTGCTGATTACCTCTAAATTCCATGTTTGGGACGATAACTTTTTCACAAATACTGGTTAGTGTATTCTGGTCTTCAAACAGATGTTTGTAGTGTGGTCTTTCACAAACAGATGCAAGGAATTGGATAGCGTTGCTCACCAGCTAGAAGAATGGAATAGAGCAGTATTTTAAAAAATCCCCGAGAGACCACTTGGAATACAGACATTCCTTCAGGTACACGTTCATCAGTTCTAGTTTTGACGATAACACAGCTTTGTTACAAATCCTCGACTGTCCAGCACATTGGTATGTCCTTCCGAAGTGAAAGGTGCTATACAAATGTTATCTGCTGTTGTCATCAAGCAAGTCCTCAACAATCCTGCATCAGTAATACTTTCTTTAGCTATTTTATAGAAAAGGAGATTGAAGGGAACCAACATGCAGAGACAGAATTGCACTATCCAAATAGTTGGTTATTTTATTTGGATACCCACGTTCACATCATCACCACTCGTGTCCTTGTCAAGTCACCACACTCCATTCCCCAATTATAGGGACAGACAAGATAACCCGCTCTTCAGCTTGTATCAGTACCATCTTATATGCAGCCACAAGGGGGGGTGGTGGAGGTGGTGGATGCAAGAGCCCAGTCGACACTCACTAGGATCAGGCATGCACTTCCATCTCACTACTCCATGGCTAAAGATTTGAGCAAAAATAAGTACTTTCTTTAATAAAAAGATAAAATGAGCCTTTCAGGGCTCTCATTTGTCTTCATTAATAGATTCTATCGCTGCAAACTCACCAAATCATATTTCACTTCCTGTCCAGTTGTAACAAGGAGATTCCAAATGGCAGTCACAAACTGGGGTAGGTAGGGCTGGAATTCCTCATCATATTTTTGAGCATACAGTGCAGCATTGTCACAGATTTGGGACTTCAACAACTCCAGCAAACCAGCTTCTTCTTCATCCTGTAGGAGAAGGAAAGGAACTATTATACCAACTAATAGGCAGGTCCTACTTCACCACTCATTTTTAATTTCAGTGTCCTCCATATTATCAAGTATGTCACACAAGTATATTGGAGATCCCAATGACTCAATGGCACCTTGCATCATGACTACATAACAGCTGCGCTTGTTGAGACGCATGCTATTTATGAACAGTCTGTATTATAGTTTACAAGTATACATAAGAAGTCTTTTGGGGCTTCAGAAGAGATCTTGGCAAACAAACTCCCAGGAACAAATTATTCTTGAAAGCAAGTTATGAACATATTTCAGCACGACTGTGCTTAAAAGCCTTTGTAAATTATAGTAGGACCCTGTTATAACTCACAGTTGGAATTGCATAAAATTCCAACAAGCACTTTAACAAAGATTAAGTGTTGGTCAGTGCTTCCACATTCATAGTGCAAGCAAACAGAATGACAACTGACTTCAATTTCCAATGATACTTCAAAAAACATGATTGTATGACCAAAATCCCTTCATTAAGATAATACTAGGTTAATTCATATTGATAATCCATACATTTCTCTTCCTCCCTATCCCATCCAGCAGAGTCCATTTAGTTAAATTGTTTTTGATCCAAATCAAGTATCAAAAGTAATTTTTTAAAAAATATATAAATGTACTGAAAAGGACTAAATAAATCGCAAAACTTCAACCACTTACATCAGTCTGCAGTAATTTATTATCCAAAGTGAGTAGACTATGAAAGTTGGTCATCCAGGTTTCCATGTTGTCCTCAAAAAACTCTGGCAAATCCTACAGAATAGAAAATAAAAAAATATTAACTCAGCAACAATTTAATGAAGGCAGTTTACAACATTTCACCTGAAGTGTTGACTTACCTGAAAGTTTAAGCTGTAGAACAGTTTAGCAATCAAAACCAGGGAAGAGAAGAGAACTTTCAACGCATTGACATCCTTGGCATGTGTACGGCAGAGCTCAATAGTTGTCTGCAAAAGTTCAAGGATATAATAGTTGATAGAACATGTACAACTATGCTGACATTTCAAACAAACTCAATCCCATAGAAACAATTCAGGATTGAAACAAAATAAGGGAGTAATATTCCTGAGATTTAAAAATGGCAGTTCTACATACATTTCATACGTTCTGCAATTTCATTTCACAGCATTTGATTAATGAAAGTCACTAATAAATCTCAGAACAAATTGACTAAGGCTCACTGTAAGATAATGACACATTGGAATTTAAAAACACATGGAAATATTCTTCACCAAAGTCCAGGCATCTCACAGCTGGATTTTAAGAAAAATAATGAATAATAACACATTAATGTACAATAGAGAAGTGGTGCTTACCTTGAAGAGTACAGTTAAGGGCTCTGCAAAAGTGTCCAACACTAGTTTAATCTCCGTCCACAGTTCATTTGATTTGAATTCATGGCGATACCTTGTGATGTGAAAAGTAGACAAGAGATCAGGAAGAATTGATTTTTGCTCTTATATCAAATATATCATAATATAATTTTTTTAAAAAACACCAGCGACTTCTCCCCAAACTAAACCATTACCTTTTAAATAAGGAGTGTGCTGTTCGAAGTACTCCATTAATAACATGAAAGTCTCCAGTTTGGAATCGATTGATCATTTCTGTTAAAAGATGCGGCCATTTCTGAGGGAAATCTTCATGGCCAATGATACTGATAGCATCACTCAGCTAAAAGGAAACACCAACAACATAAATTTATACAGTGCCTTTCACATGCGATAGCGTCCCGGAGCACTACCCCGCGAATAAACAATGTTATTCAGAAGACTGAATAAGTAATTGATTACTTTTTCTACGATCAGAAATAAAAAAAATACCTGTTTCTGAATCTGCTCAGGACTGCTCAGCATGAGGTTCACAATATTGGCTTTAATAGCCACTCGGTCTGCTTCACAGATTTTGTTTGGCTCATCTTCAATCTGAAGAACAGACAGACATGTTGTCACATTCCTCTCCTCCAAAGCATTCTCCAAATGATTGGTTTATGCAGATTATACATGCCTGTATTTAGCGGATCAGTTATTTACATCAGATCATAATCTGATGTAAACAATTTATCCATTTGTTCATTTCCAACACATTCATAATGAAAGTTCGCAATAAGCATTTTGTTTACCTTAACTTCTACTTTTCTATAAAGCATTAGAGGCCTGTATTGAATTCAATTGTATGATTAATATGACAATATGACTGGAACACATTGATCCGATAAGTTACTTACAATTCGCCAATTTCTTTTGATGTAGTTTTTGAAAGTTACACTTGCACACACTTTCATGACAGTGTCTGGAGACTTCTCAACAAGAGTCAACAGCAGTAGCGGGTAGTTCTGGCTTGCCTCCACAGACTCGAGAAACTTTTCAGCTAAGAAACAATGTTTGTACTTCAGTTATGCAGACAGAAGAATCCTGAATGAGTTCCCTCAGGTTTATTGTTCATAGATTTTATTCTTCAACAGCCATGTGCAGCCCAAACCTGATAGGATTACTATCAACAATTTATATTTACGTTTTACAAAGCTGTACACAATATCATGTAAGTAAAAGGTAACTACATAACTTCGTTGAGTTTTCTCCATTCACTAACTATTAAATCACAGCCCAAATTATAACATTTGAAGGGATGCAATCCCCTGACAGAAGAATATATCAACTTCTCAACAAGCATAAAATAACAAAAAATGGAAGTTTAAAATTATAACATCTTCTCAACAAGAGTTTCCAACTGCATCTTTCTTAAACATTAGCTTTGAACCAGAGGAAGAAATGTGGGAACAGAGTCAAACAATAAATATTTTTTTTGAAGTGCCAGACTAGATTATTAAAATGAGTAAAGGTGCTTTCTAACTATATTGTGTGGGGAGAAAAGAAAAGGCTTGAAGTTGATATTCCACTTCAAGCCTTCAAAACAGAACTGGAAACAATGGAATGGAGCCATGGGGCCTGTTTAATAGTTTGGGCAACATCAGCGTTTTGCCTGTGTAAAGCTGCAGCCTTTTGNTTTTTTTGATGCAGATTGCCTGACCAAGATATTTGTTTTGTAGAAAACTTCTACAAAGTTTGTTCACATTTAGATAACTCATATTTACGATTACATATTACCTCTTCGTACACTTCAGAGAAAATTAAACTCATCCTGCTTGAACTTCAACAACCAATCACTTTAACTGTGTTTCAATCAAACTAATTACCTGGTCTCCTAACAACAGGATCAGGATCAAGAGTCTTCTTCAGGAATCCAGACAGCAGTTGTAAATTGGCATCACTGAGGTCCATGTTCACAAGTCTGAAATAAAAAATGAACCAATTGTAATACTCACTAATATTTACTACTTATTGTAATATTTACAAATCATTATTTAGCATTTCTGTACAATATACACTACATTTTTAAATAACAGGGCAGTTTACTCAAAGGTTTCAGCCAAGGCTGCTCATGAATCTGCTCACAAAACTCACTTTCTTCATCTTCTTACTTTATTTCACTGAACTCCCAGTTCCCTTTCTCTCTAATATTCAGGGCAGTCAAAAATATACATTGGTTTCAATATATTCTTGATTTATGACAATACACAAAATACCTACCCTCCAGAATAATTTTAACAAATAGATCGATAAAAGTTATCCAAGGAAAACTGTAGTTTCCTGTACTTCAAAACATACTGGGAAACGAAATAAAAGATTGGAGTGTTCCCACCGGGTCTGTTAAGTTTTGTTGAGAAAGTCAACAGTAAACGTCGCCTTTGACCCACCAACTCTCAGAATAAGTTACATTATGCAACAACAACAACTTGCATTGATGTATATATTTTACATATATATATATATATATATAGAGAGAGAGAGAGCGCCCTAAGAAGAATGCGAAAAAAACATTTAAAACAAAGTTAGATTTGAACCTGAAACGATCAATAAATAGGAAACGCAAACAAGTGGGTGGTTCGGACAGAGGGACAGTGCACAGGAGGCCAACAAACAAACAAACAAACAAACAAACAACCCCCCAAGTCACCATAATACACAATAATAAGTCAATCGCAAACAAGTTCACAGGGCGGTGGGTGAAGAAATCCACAGCAAATTCAATCACCACCAGCGGCATCCAATCGTTTATGTCTCTTTATAAAGCCGGGACACCTGACCTCCCGGGTCGGCGATAGTAGTAGTAGTAATAATAATGATGAGAATAATCCTTGCATTTGATTAGAGCGCCTTTGCCGAGTCTTCCGAGACGCCCTGAAGCGCTTCGCAGAATACAGCCGGTAACGCGAACCGCCCGCGTAATAATATCCCGTGGGTGAAAACCATGAGTAAGAGGCAACCGGGCGGGGGGGGGGGGAGAACCTGCTTAACTCACCCCGGGGGGGAGGCGATGAGAGCAGACAGGTGCGGCCTCGGCCTCGGCCTCTAGGTGGGAGCGGCAGCGGGAGCCGGGCGGCGCTTCTCCATTCCTGGCCAGGCCTCGGGGCACTGCGGCGCAACCGAACTACCCACCCACCCCGTGATTGACAGCCACGCCGGCCAATGACAAAGCAGCGCCGACCACGTGCGCCGAGCGCCCGCCAATCAGCGCCGCGGTAAAGCACTTCGCGTTAAGTTAGGTTGACCCCCCCCTCCTCCTCCTCCACCGCACAGCCCACGACGGATCCAACGGCCTCGGGGCCGAATTTGAACTGAATTCAAACGGCAGACGGTTGGTCAGTCAGTGAGTCAGACCAGACAGCGAGGGGACCGCCGCCGCTACCGCTTCGAGTGGGCAGCCAGGCTTTCCTCACCCGACCTCAGCCATAGGCCCGGGCGGCGAATGCCGCGCGGGGAGCGGCGGAAAGGAAACTCGCCGGTCTTCCGGTGACCAACGGCTCTGTCTGTGAGCGGCGCCGTTAAACAAAGCGGGAGAGGCGACGGCCAGAAAGGACCGGCCCCGTGTGAAGAGGCCAGGCCGCGCCCGGCTCCGGCCCATAGACCCCTGCTGCTGCTGCCGCCGCCGCCTCCTCTCCCCCCCCCCCACCCCGGCCCGCCAGTCTGAGAAAAGCCGCCGCTGTACCGCCAGGGCCGGAGACGCCTCCTCCTACCTGTTTTCTTCCTTTTTTTGGGGGGTGAATCGAGAACGATGGCGACTCGGGAGCCGCGTTCAAACCTCAGGAAAATGGCGCGCTCGCCGACTCGCGCATGCGCCCCGGGGAGGAAGGGGGGGGGGAAAGGTCTGACGGGCTCCTTTGGGGGGTGCGCATGCGCCCAGCCTGATGGCGTGGTGCCCCTCCCCCTCGACCCCCCCCCCCCCCCACAACCTGGGCAATTCCCCCCCCACCACCCCCATCCCCTGCGGAATCCGCTATTAACCCGCCAGACGCGCGCTCCGGGACCCCTCCCCCGGGCGAGGCGGTCGCTGGTATAAATGCGAGTTGTTGTTGTTGTTCTCTACCGGCTGTTTGCCCCCCCCCCACCCCCCGCTAAAGGGTGAGGAGGGGTGTTGGGGGGGGGGGGGCTAGAAAGCAGTGCAGGAGGACCGGCGAGAGACCGGGCACCGGCCACACACCCGGTGAGGTCACGAGGCGGGGAGCGGACCCCACCCGAGAGGGAGGCGCGCGCCTCGCACCGGTGGGGAGGGGTGGGGGGAGGGTGAGGCAAGTGGCGACCCTCGGACCTGGGAGGGGGCCACCCCGAACGTCACTTGTCCCCGAGGGTTATCTCCTTGTGGTTCGAGCGCCCGAATTAGGACTGAGAGCGCGTAGTTCCGTCAACCTGCGTCCGGGAAAGATGGTCGAGGATCCCACGGCCCCCTTCAAAAATAGGAAGCGATGCCCTTACGTTCGGGTAGAATTTCCAGCATCGAGTGAACATTAACGCTGAACTCCCAATGATAAAAGCAAAGAAAGCAAATCGGAAGGTGTAAAACCTTTTTTGATTTATTGACTGATTGGAAGAAGATAATCAGCATTGTACAGAATACTTTTGACATAAAAAAACCTTTACAATAGTTATTTCTTATATAATCTTTCTCCAAAATATTTATACATCCACAGTGGCAAGGAATGCTTTTAAATTACTAGTATTTTTAAATGCACTTCACATTAATACATTGTTCATTCATAAAACCCTCCTATGAGTAATTCACTTTTACATTGGCCATTATGTTGTCAAATTTAAATATGTAAACATAACATCCTGCACAGAAATTTCCCAATTATTACATTGAAAATGGATTAGAATTGAGCAATTTGGATAAATCAAAAATCACATCAGTTCAATTGTTTCAGGATTCGGTTAGTTTGTAAAATGGACAATGCATTTCCCTAAACTGAAGTGTACTGTCTTACTGGTGGGATAAACAAG
The DNA here is from genome assembly GCF_018977255.1 of Callorhinchus milii. Lineage (NCBI taxonomy): Eukaryota > Metazoa > Chordata > Chondrichthyes > Chimaeriformes > Callorhinchidae > Callorhinchus > Callorhinchus milii. The sequence goes on along the minus strand of NW_024704759.1, from coordinate 12,195,919 downwards.
ACATTCTACTTTTTTGTATTAACTTCATATGTTTGGATATGCATATAGACTAAACCAAGACAGATTATTAGAATACATTTTATGACAATTCTTGCATCCATTTGGTATAGAACCCCAGCGGCCTAACATTTTTGTCTACAGTTCGGTAAATGAGAGATTAGTTTGATACTTAGCCGTGCATTGAGAGTTTCAAAATCAGATTTCTTGAAATAATTTTGTCAAAAAGATGGCTGTGGGTAAATGCACCTCTTGGTCTCTTGGTGTGCTGGGATGGTCCCAGGTTCAATCCCTGGTGCTGAAATCAGACAATCAGGGACAGTACAGTCCCTCTATGCCCTCCAGGCTAAATAGAGGGCTAAAAACACTAGGTTTCCTGTTTTCAAACAGCTCCCAACAAGCCCCTTGCTCTAAAGTTGTGTGCAGCGATATTGGTTGAGGACAAGTAATGCAGCAGTTTTATTTTTTAATATATAAAAGGATTTGCACTGTCAACGGTTAAATTGAAGTTTTATGAGTATGATGACACCTCTTCCTGGAGGCAGTCTCGCATGGATAATGGAAGCAATACATTGCACTACTGTTTCCAAGTCAGCATCGGGAAGCTAACTCTACTAGCACAAATGTAAACACTCAGGCATACAGCTTCCTAGATAATTGCTTTTCATGGAACACATGAAAACAAAATCATTTGCTTTTCACCTGGGGGCAGGGGTGAATAAAGTAAGATGCCTTACAGTGCCTTTGTAGTCTAGGACTTATTATTATTGGTTACCATTATCTTCCTCAATTGGCAAATTGGAAAAAGTTGTTTCTGAATTATAAATGTATCCATTGCAATTTTAACCAATATTTAAATTCTAATTAAATCAACAATTTATGAAAAAAATCAGTAAATGTATTATCAGTATCCGCATGGCACAAACAAGTACCTGCAATGACTGAAGATTAGCAAATACAAGAGCTATTTGGTACTTATAGTGCATAATGTGAAAATTAATATTAAGTCTTCATTTTATGCAGATGTTGAGGCTGTTACACAACCTATTTATTTTTGCTTTATTTGGTACAGTATTTGTAGAACAAAAAAGTGCACAGAAAGACAGCTCTCAGATATGCAAACACAGCAGGGCTCACTTATTATCATAATGATGAAAATATTGTTTGATTGGTGTCATTTTTGTACAATTTAAATTCTCTCATAATTTAATGTACAGAACCTATTTCCCAGTAATCAACCGACACTTAGGACTTGATAAACTTTCAGTGATTGCATGACAATTATTAATCCTTTAGTGTGTAGATTACACATCAATACAGAGCACAATGGGTTTCAGCAAAAATACAGATCCACAATTGATTATCCCCATCCAATAAACTTAACCCATTTGCTTAAAAAACCTAAACAGTCTGAAGTAACTACAAGACTGTAACCTCATGTTTAGGTGTACTAAAAATCTGCCAGTTAAAAATATGATTAGGCTTCATTCATACTTTGAAATCACTTTACCATCTCAATAAGATCACATCGTTTCCATTCACCTCAACATATATATATATATAGATAGCAAGTTATATTGATGATAAATATATATATATATCATCATCAATATAACTTGCTATCATTGTAATTTGCCTTCCAAGATTAAAAGAGAGAATTCCAAATCATATGAATTTAACACAATATTTGAAACTCAGTTTTGATCAACAAAAGTCAATTAACTAAATTACTTTGAATTTCACCTCCCCTCCTAAACGTTAACCATTAAAGATCTTTAAATAGTGTATAGTGAGACAAGAAAATATTTACCATGCCCTTTTCAGGTATTCTATCTCCCTTTATTATTAGCCCCTCTTTTTCATTTTCTTTCCCATTGTTTGCACTATTCCCTGTACAAAACCGAAAGCAAATCACAAAAGACGTGTCAATCTCTTTCATAGCAGAGAACTCAAGAGATGCAATAGAGTGATCCAACTGTGAAACCTCCAGTGATCACTGTTCTTTAGAGAAGTACCTAATTTCTGCTTGTCTCTCTCCTTGACAGGGCATCTAAGATCAGCCCTGTGCAGTAACAAACATAAAAATCCACTTTCTACATTTCCCCAAAAAACTTACATCTTGTTTGCACGACCAAGTTTAACGTGTTTTAATGTCGCCAACTTCAGAACCAACAACAACAAGATACCATTTATGGAGCGCCTTTCAAGTCGGGAGGACGTCCCAAGGCGCTGGACAGTTGGGTCAGGACCCGAGCAGGGGGGAAATGGTCAGGGGAAGGGAAGGAGCGAGGAGGGGGTAGAGAGTCGAGAGGGGAGCTGAAGGCTCGGTCAAAGAGAAAGGTCTTGAGACCGGCCTTGAAGGAGGAAAGGGAGGAAGCGGCGAAGGCACTGGAGGATGGAGTTCCAGAGCCTCGGGGCTGAGAGGCTGAAGGCCCGACCACCGATGGTAGGGCGGTTGGGGCGGGGATGTGGAGCAGACCGGAGCCAGAGGAACGGAGGGTACGGGCAGGTAGGTAGGGGGATAGTAGATCGGAGAGGTAGGAGGGAGTAAGGCCGTGAATGGCCTTGTAAGGTGAGGATGATGATCTTGAATTCGAATCAGCTCTACTTAGAAATTTATTAGACTGAATTTATTGCAGTATTTACGAATTTGTCATAATTTGTGGGCCGAATTGCATCTGATAATAAGTGGGCTCTACTGTAGCAATGCAAGAACTAGAAATGAGACAAAAAAAAGCCGTTATTCCCTCACAAATTTGAACTCTGTATATTCAGAAATTATGAACTCAAAAATGTCAATTTTATATGATCATATTAGTTTAAGTTATCTGCAATTTTCATTTACAATCATTCTCACAATTAACATTCTATTGTGTGCTTTCCATCAGTGTCACAACCCAATTCCAGTTTTTATAGCTATATATCTGTCATCTTAAAACTTCTCATCCATTTACAAGCACTGAAACCTTACAATGCATCAACTCCTTTGTGGGATTAAGTACTCCATTTTACACTGAACACAGCATCAAGCCACACGTTTACCTGAAACTTATGCTGTTTAAGAATGTGTAATTCCCTTAAGTGCAGACACGTAGTACAGAAACCCAGAATCCCTGAAATGATTTACTCGTTTTCTAAGAGAAAAACAAATTTGGTTGCGGGTGCAAAAGGAAACCGTTGCAAATATTCTTTAAAAGCAAATAAAAATACAAACGGGGATTGTAAGTTACAGTGGGATTCGGGACGTGTGACTCACAAAGACCCCTTTTACATATAGAAGAGTACAGATCACTTATTCAGGAAACCCTGATTAATATTTCAAAAATAGCTCTAGAATTAATTATTTTCATTGACTTTACATGGGTAACCTCCAAGACATTCATTCATGGAGAGATGAAGAAAGACATTTGACTTTTTGTTATGTATTATCTTCATGTGGCTGCTCCTCTGAATTGTAGATCTGAAACACTATGCCAATACGTAGAAAGAACTTGCGCAAAACTGCTCGCAGTTCAGGAATCAGGTCAAACTGCACCATTTCGCACAAGTATGGATAGTACTTTGAAACATGGATTTTAAACTTGAAGGGAAAAACAAAAGACACATGAATTGCAATGTAAATTAATAGAATCAAAACAATTGTCAAAATTAACCCTTTTCAGTCCTGACTAATATGTCAGAACAACATTTTTCATTTTTTTTGTTGTTAAATCACTACACTTTATTGGTAAGGCAGCTTACCTTTAAAATTAGTTTAAGCAATATTGTTGAGAAAGGCTTACAATATTTATCTGCAAAATTACCTTTATTCGCTGATGAGCTACACAATATATATTAAAAAGAGAAGTTACATACCTTTTCATCACTGATTTTAAGAGTCTTTGTTAGGAAGAGTAATAACAGGTTAGTCCAAGCTTCACGGTGACTTTCAGAAGTCAGAGTGATGAAGTAAGCAAGAGCTTCGCTGCAAACACTGAGGAGAAAAAACAAATTCTAATTAACAAATTATAAGGTGGCTATGACAAGTGTTTTGATATTAAATGATCACCTTAATCCTTAAAGTACATTTTGAAAGCTCTTAAAGTTTCTTCTCCATTAGGATGTAGCTGCTCTGCACAGTACAGGTGGACGATAAATAAAAAATAACGAATTATATTGATACAAGATGTGAAGATACAAGGCATTATGTCAGTTAATACTTTGCAGAAAATAATCAGACTATACAAATAAAGGCCAATACAAGGGCTGATAGGTCAGAGGTTATAAACCATTCAAGTGAAAATCAAGTTGTGTATCAATCCCAATGCAACCTATGTATAATGACCTTGAGTTACATTTAGAATTAGTTTCCCATCAGATGTATAGGTTGGGGTATCATTGAACCTCCACGTAATACTGGGTTTTAATTCAATGCTTACAGAAAAACAGCATACCTGAAATCACTGAACTCTATTGGTATCTATACCAATGAGCAAGATTCAACATCCAGATACATATTTCAATATATATCAAATGCAAGGATTATTATTATTATTAATTCAATGTATAGCCGACTATGTATGTAATGGCACAAGCTGACAGCAGAGGGCCTCTTAGCTTGCTCCTCTGAATACTACTGACCTAACACTATTATGCACATCTACTTCAAAGATATTCACATACTTCAGTAGTCGTTGTTGTATATTGTCCCAAGAATCCTGGCGATTGTCATCATTGTACATACGGAAGAGTATCCGCAGACAACAGGCGAGGCTGCTTGTTTCCTGTTTCAAGAGATTAGGCTTGGATTTGCCCTTAAACCCTGCAGTAAAACACATGCACCTTGTATTTGGGTCAATTCAAAGTCTCTATGTGACATGGCTCCTTGAAACACAATTTACATTAAACATTGCTGCTCTCTAATGTAAGTAAATCAACTACTTTAAAAGAATACCCAACTTGCTATTGTTTAGTACAACTTATTCAAATCCGAGTAAAATGCAGACTAGTGAAAGAGTTACCATTCACCCCGTTATCCTCACTAAATAACTCACCTGCTCTCCAGAGGGTAGTCCTCTGTTCATTGTTTGAATTGAAAGCCTTTGCAAAGGAGTGCGACTCCAGCAGACAATCCAACAGCTTGAAGAGTTGCTGAGAAGTCATGTAACGGTACATTCCTTGATCTTCAGTATCTATGTGAATCTCGGCATCTATCGAATCCCTCTGCACATAAAATAGTCAAAGCATTAATTTCATGGATTTTTTGAGTAATAGCAACACTAGCCAAATGAGCATTGAATATCTTTAATAAACCGAATATGACTGGAATTTTCTTCTAATTATACCAATGACAGCAATGATAATACTGTACATCATAGTCCAGATAAGTTTGCAGGGTTCACCCACAAAATACAGTCACTTTACTTCACAGTAAATTCTGTGAAGCATTTTGGGATGTCCTCTCGAAGTGAAATGAGCTATACCAAATGCAAAGATTATTATTATTTATTTACAAGCAGTAGCAATTTTACCTGGGCAGCTGCCATGGTTTCAGCATCCTCCTTTTTGCTCGTTGTAGGGAAGAACACTATATTGTCTATTGTTTGGATGAGTTCCAACTGTACAACACACTTGATGAGAAGGGCAGCAAACAGCTTCTGTTCAATTATTTCTGGTAAACAAAAGAATCAGTGATCAACGTGGGATTATCCTTTCTATCGTTAATTTACAACACCCTGTTGGGAATTTGTAAGGTTGATCACAATTGTTTCAAGAGCATCAGCCTTTCTGGGATTAAAGTTGTCATAGAATCTGCACTGTAAACAAAAAACATGGAATCTTTTCATAAAAGCACAAGCCTTACTTGTATTTGATCTATTCTTCCGTGCCTCATCACTCGTGTTTGATATCTGACTGAACTGACTCTGACCTTTTTCTGAGAGGTTTCGCTCTGTACTACAGATTGATTGACGGTCAACATCCATGTCCTATGAAAAATCAAAGTACACCAGCACATTACAACATGCTCTTTAGAAAGCCAATTTTTTTTAAAAACCTTTTCCACTGTAGAAGACTTACCGAAGTCTTCTCTCCAGTCTCTTCTTCCAAACTTACTGGCCGCCATGTTAACAAGCTGTAACAACAAATCATTTTGTTTTAAAAGTCGACTTCAAGTTTAATTCACTGCCAACTTATATAAAGCCATCATTTAATGCATCTTTGAAAAGAGACTGAGTAAAGTTCTTATGCTAAAAGTCACAGGGGTTTAGTTACATCAATACTGGAAACAAATATGGCCAAACCTTTAGTCCTTGGAAAATCACAGAAGATTTACTGCGTTACGGTAGATTGGTGGTAACTTGAACTTACACATTGGGAATAGTGGTCTTGAAGATGTTCAGCATGCAGCAACAAGTTTTATCCCAGACTAAAGGACTGAACTTTTGACCATTCAATATGACTACATTCTCCAAACAATTTGTTCCGGATCGGGCCAGCTGTTCATTGTCTTTAAAAGCAACGCAAGAGAAAGAAAAAAATAATGGCAGAAAAAGTAGAAGGCACAATAATGCAACTGCATTCATTTCATTTTCAATTGAATTGATTTGTAGGATTCAATGCATCAGTTTACCAATTGCCTTCAATCCTTACCCAGCTATTTAAACAAAATCTCATTCAGTCAGCACATACAGTAATTGCAATACTTTGATTAGGGTTTAAAGGATGAAAAGTTTGAGTCAACACTTCTTTGAAGGAAACTTCAGATGCCCAACTTTAAGGAGTTAATTTCTAATTTTTATATGATGCATTCATATTTTAAATTTTTCCAATTACTGTATAGCATTTTGATTAAATAAACAGATTTACCTTGTTCTACACACCAGTGTAATTGAGCAAATATGTCTTCCAGTAGTACTTCATTTAAAACATCATAGAATTGTGTAAAAACATCACAAATAGCATAAAGTGCATGATTACATGTAGTTGTCATCCACTCAACCTTCTGTAAAGCAGAAACAGACATGACATTTAGATGTACTGTGACAAAGGTACTGTAAAAATCTAACACAGGAAATTGAAATATTATACTTTGACCAAGTCAAAAAAAATGTTCAGGTTCAGTTTGCTATAGAAATTGCTACAAAAGGTCAATTTATACAATATTTTCCATTCCTGGAACAATATAACGAGTTTGCATGTTACTGATCTTTATTAAATAAACCAGAAAATAAGAAATACTACAATTGTCAACTGAACAATAAGAGTAAGTTTGGGATAAAATATAGATAGAAGTAATACATTTCAGCGATAATTTCCAGTCATTATTACAGATTCACAATAAGAGAGATTGATAAATCTGGCCGAATAACATGCTCACTTTTCCATGGTATGTAAACTAAAACCAACAACAATTTGTTTAAAGGAGCCTGAAAATTCTGAAATTCTTAAAAGTAAACTGAAAATTCCCCAAAACAGTGACATGCATTCAGAAGAAATCTCCACCTCACAAATTTGATTCTATTCATCAAGTGTTTCAAAAGTTATTTCAAGGAAATAGATAAGATTGTTGGTGAATTGTATAGGAAAAAATAAGATGGAACGGAAAAGAAAAAGAATGAGAAGATAATTAGGGGGGTGGGGAGAGAATTTGACAACTGTGATGTCTTTGTTTTAGATAGTACAGAACTATTGAAGCTCATGCAGAACCTATTTACTGACTGACTGACTAAATAATCCCCATCACCTCCTCTTTCAGATGTATGACACCAAGAAACACTACTAATACCGGTACCATGTCCACTTGTGCCTTACTTCGGTTTGCTGTTCAGGGAGTTTCATGTTATCAAATATTCGAAAGATAATTCGAAAGAGATCTTGCCACCAGTGCTTCTCAAAAGTGTCACCGTAGCTTTTCATGATTTCAAACATCACAGTTAGTCCTCTGCAAGACACATGAGAGACATTATTAAAAGCATCTGAAATCTCCTTCGTTTTTCTGTAATGAAGAAGCTGAGAACATTTGAATGTTTCTTACCTTGTGCGGACATCTAATTTGCATCTATTGATAATGCAGGAAAGCTCAAATAAAATTGGAAACCACCCCCGTACCCACACTCTGTCTCCAGCAGCTACATTCATGTCATCACTTGTATATTCCTTTAGTGCCTAATAAAAAACATTTTAAAATCAAATTTTTTTAACATCATTGTTTTTACATGAAAACATCTCAAAGCGCTTAACAAAATAATTACTTTAAAGCTGATGTTAAGTAGGGAAACTTAGCAGCCAATCTGGACCAGCTAAGTTTCAATAAACTGTGAGATTAAATCTGAATTTTGTTGGTACAGATGAACGGATATTATCATAGAATCGTACAGCACAAAAAGAGGCCATTCGGCCCATCGAGTCTGTGTCGGCTCTTTGAAAAGAGCAATGTAATGTCAATCCCACTCCCCAGCCCTTTCCCCATAACCCTGCAAACACGTCCTCCTCAAATACCCGTCCACCGCGTTTTTAAAAGTTGTTATCGAATCGGCCTTCACCGCCCTTTCAGGCAATGGGTTCCAGATTCGAACAACTCGCTGCGTGAAAAACATTTCTTCTCACCTCCCCTTTGCTTCATTTAGATACTATTTTAAATCTGTGACCTCAAGTCACCGACGCACCCACCAGTGGAAACAGTTTTTCCCTTTATAACTTATCAAATCCCCTCATGATTTTGAAGACCTCTATTAGGTCTCCTTGTAACCTTCTCTGCTCCATTAAGAATAATCCTAGTCTCTTTAGCCTTTCCTCATCATCAAGGTCCCTCATTCCTGGTACCATTCTTGTAAATCTCCTCTGCACCTTTTCCAATTGCCTTAACATCCTTCCTATGGTTTGGTGCCCAGAACTGGGCACAGTATTCTAACTGAGGCCTAACCAGTGTTTTATATGGGTTAATCATAACTTCCTGACTCTTGTACTCTATGCCCCTATTTATAAAGCCTAGTATCCCATATGCCCTTTTTCCAGCTTTATCTACCTGTCCTGCCACGTTCAAGGATTCATTTACCTGAACCCTTAGATCTCTTTGTTCCTTCACTGCCCTTAAGATTGTATTATCTAGCCTGTATTGCCTCCCCTCATTCTTTCTTCCAAAAAGCAATATCTCGCATTTCTCCACATTGAAATTCATCTCCATTAGATGGTTATCAGGAACAGAAATCCTGGATGAATTTTCTCCTTCATTAACTGATACTTGCAAACCAGTTCAACCACCAAGCCATCCCAATCGCATCAAAAGTATGGACATTAAAGGCTTTATCAATAGATCTCACTGGGGGTCCGGATGTAGAATGGTAAGAATCAACTCACTTGTGGTCTCTCAGAGACATAGGTTGCACAATGCCGAGTGAGTCGGATAGCCTCCATACTGGTGTCAGGAAATGCAGCATTGCAAGCAAACTCAGATAAACATTTCACTGCGTCCTGAAATGAATCAATTGCTGCGGGAAAGTGCTTCTTAAAAATATCCACTAGGAGATAAACAAGCACCTATTTCAGGAACTTCCAAGAATACAGATCACAACATCTCTGTGCATAGTTCATACAGTTAAAATTTGGACACAGACTTTCCATATCAATTCTATATAAATAGTAATTGATACTTTTTAACATTGAACTCTGAACATGTCAAAACAAAAAAAGATTTTTCTGATATATTTTCTCAATGTAAGTTTTCAGGTATTCAAACATGTTATACATTAAAAGGTAATACTTGATTATGAGCTTACTTACAGATAATGTGCCCTGTAGTCTGGAAAGCCAACTCCACTATAGTCTCATCATGGTCTGAGGCAGCCTGGTGGAACACAGAGAAGATATTCTTCCACCCTGAGCGAATATTTGAAGCCTGTGAATTTACCATCTGAGCAATGCACCGAATGACCATATCCTTAATTGTTGGTGATCTAAAAAAGTAAATGAGTATACACATTTGTCTTTTCATCCGGTACTTCAACAGATCAATGTATCAATTAATGCAATACAGTTATCCTATATAAAAATGCTATCGAATGCACTATACCCAGAGGTTTCATATAACAACAGAGGCTACAGGTTAAAAATGAGAAAATCGGGAGTAATGAAACATCTTTTAAACAAAGGGAATGGATTTCAGAAGTAAGACAGCAGTGATGGAATTAAAAAAAAACTTAACCTTACTACAATTTCTGGAGAGAAGGAATTGAGGGATTATTGTGAGAAATTTGGTGGGTAGGAATTGTGAATCGTTGTTTTTATTTATCTGCTTTAGAGTGAGCACCGTCTCCCCAGAGGAATTCACCCTGTTTGTAGGTGCAGCTTGGGACCTCAGAGTGTCCAATGGGGGTACTGCTGGAGTTTATCCAGCTAACATCCTCCCGACGTGAAAGGCGCTATACAAATGTAATCTTCTTGTTGCTATTGTTGTAAAATCATTCAGCTTAACATTGTAAACACTGGGTATTTTACTGCTACTTGTCCAGCTAGGACCACCCAAAACATTGGGACATTGGGTTGCAGGATTAACAGGAACTGAGTGGAAAGAATTCTAGCTCCATTGATAGGTCTGTTCTTTCTTGTCCCTTTGACAATCCGGCTGGTTGATCAGTTATCAAAAGTGGTTTGGAAATCCTTTGGATTGCAGACTACCTGCTTCCCTCAGATACCAGACTACAAAGACTGTCTACAGAGGAATGATTCGATTGAATCTTGTACTGTTTAGGCATTTCACCTCCATCCTCTGCCTGCTCAAATGGTTTGTCAATGGGATCATTCTGAACCTTAAAAAGGACAGGTCTGGTGATTTTAGTGCCATTATCACAATTCCTATTTGCAACAAATATAGGAAACAAAAAAGAGTTAAAATGGAAGTGAAATATTTTAAACTCTTGCAAACTACAATTTATTTTTCAAAACTCAAGATCGTCCAAACAGTTTATGTAACAAGGGAGATAGATGCATTCTGTAAAGCTGAGGAATCCTTTAACACTGGCGTTGAAAAACATTGGTTAAATTACCTCACCACTGATTCAAACTCAGTTTAATTACAAAGCAGTACGAACCTGTTCCTTTTCATAATATGTTCAAATGGTCTCAAGAAATCTTTTTGGAACCGAAAGTTTGCTAACTCCCCTTTCTCCAAGAATTTCATCGATAGCTGTCTCAGAGAATCAACAGCAAAGATGGCAACATCCTCATTTGGATTGCATCCAACCTGTACCAGACAGAGCACAGACACATTTGCTCACAAATAATTCTGATTTCACACAGCGCAATTGTCAATATTTGAAAATAAAAGTATCAAATCAAGCTATCTCCTCATTTTTACATTTATAAAAAAAGATATAATTTGTAACGTTTAACTGATCTAAATTATGAGCCAAATAACTAAATTAATTTTGGGCCCTAGTCAAAAGAACGATTTTCAACGAGCAAGTCAACTCCACTGTACCTTATTGAAATGGTCGCCAATTACTTCCCAGATTCTTGACCACTGAAGCCTGATTCGACCCATGTTGTAGTACGAAATCTCCACGATCTTTTGAAGACTGAACATGCGAGGATGGTGAGACGACCCCAGTTCATCCATAGACACCGCACACAGCCAACGTACAAAATCAACTGGAGATTTTAAAGAGAAAGCTAAATCTACCTTCACTGATCAACGACGATNAAAAAAACTTGCATTTATATAGCACCCTTTACGTGGGTCAGTGTCTCGGTGAGCTTAATCAATCCTTTGTATATTGTAATGCTTTGCAAACATTCTGTACATCGGAAACATACCAATTGCATTTCCATCGAGCCGTGTTGATCCAGTGAATATTCTGAAATAAAATATAAACATTACTGACAATTTTACAAGCTTTGTTATAAAATATTTGTGCTACAATAAACCGGACAGTAATTAGGTCACATTAAAAAAACGTGAAATGTTAATTTAAAAGAATTTTATTGAATGATATGGTGCTGACTTAGCTTAAGTGTTAGAAATACAATTGAATGTGATGTTAACATTTTAAAATAATTCAAAAATCCCAAATCAGAATAATTTAAGAAGTTTTTTTTATTACCTATCGACTGCAACAACCACGCTCTGTGAACTGGTTTCTCCTACAGATTCCTGAATGCTGGCTATTTGTTTTTTATCCACACTGCCAAAATTGCCTGGAATACAGAAAATACATTGCAAAACTGTACCATATTCAATCCACTTTCCAGTACATTTTTTTTGTGAAGTGCTTTGAGACGTTTCAACGACATGATAAGGTGCTGTATTAAATGCAAGGATTATTATCATAATTATTGAATAACAATCAAGTATCTAAATTTCTAAATGAGCAAATTAGTGTAACGCAGTTTAAAAATGTTTTAACTATTTCTCACTTCCTAGAATTTGTGCCTAAATTTAAAAGACAATTTCCTGTTTACAATGGATTTTTAAAACCTTAGGTTCATTTCTTCAATGTATTCTAAATACGTTCAATGCTAAAAATACGTTACACTTTGAAAATTGCATATAGCTTGGTTTCTATAAAAAGTTTCATCACGAGGCAATTAGCAATAGTATTGCTCTTAAGCTAAAACAAGACATCTTAAAAATAGTGCATATATATAGTGTGTATCAAATATGTACACATATTGTATATCAAATGTAAAAGCAAGAAAGTGAGTTTAAGACTATTAATGGACAGATATAAATACATACCAAAAACATCACCAAACATTTTTTCATAATACAATCATAATACAATCATAATACAATCATTTCAAATAATCTGAACAGAACTTCTTAACCCATTCAGTCCTTCTATTATGGTTCATAGAAATAGAAAATGTAAAGTTAAGTGCTTTAAAATGATTAGCTGTTCATCTTTCTGATTAAAATTAAATAAAACATGAATATTTGAACTGCCTCTAGAATTTAGCACAGCCTAATTTCTTCATCTCAAATTAAAAAAAAGATTCACCACATTATTTAGATGTAAATAATTCAGTGGAACACCTTAGTGATGAAGTCTATTTTACCTAGTCCCAGAAATTCTTCCCCTCCCGATGGAGAACTTCCAATAAATCCTTCTTTGGAGCGTAGAGAACCTGAAATGTATTTAGTCTTAACTCCAGTCCCTATCAGTTGTGCCAGCTCCAGCTGGCTAATGCACTTCAGGATCTGAAAACCAGGGAGAATAGATTGCAAATCTGGTTAACAATTAAGAACGGTGGATTATTCTTTTAAGTTTTTGTAGTCATCCACACAAGATCCAAAACAAGCATTTTTTTCTTCGTATGCAACAATAGATTATGGGCATGTTACTAAGAAGTACGACAGTGGATTTTTACAATAAAAATAGGCCTTGTTTACTGCACGCTTAAGTATGATACATCTTAGTCCCCATGTCACCAATGTTACTGTGCAGAAACCTAAATATGTCAATTTACATGGTGCAAAAAAAGTGAGCATAAATTCAAGTTTTGGAATAGCTATTTCACTCACGAGCTAATATCAGTAAGGAAAATGCCATAAGTGAAATCTGAATTTACTTTGTAATTCTCGTAATTACCTCATGCCAGGAATTGCCGAGGTAGTTGCCATCAGTGTGAGCCACAGTGATGAGAGTCTTAATAGTATCTATGTTCTTTTGTTTCATTTCTGTGATGCCAGAGCTGGCTGTCAATAAGGTAAACCGGGCAAGAGCCTGAACATAGGCATCGCGTTCGATCTGGAAATTTTAAACAGTATTTCATGAGAATTTATTTTAATGTAAAATAAGCTGCATAGTAGAAATTAAAAACTGCACAAAGCGGCATATATTGACATTCAAGATGTTTTAATCATTCTAAGATTACTTTGGGTGTTTTTATTTCATAATTTATAGTATTCCAATTTTATTGAAGAATTGTGTTTGGGGTAATTAACGTTTTTGTGCCAGAGCAATTGTCAGTATGGAGCCTAACATACGATAGGCATCTAATCAACAATAATCACACTACAAGTGATTAATTTACAATCATGTACAATTAGATGCAAGTTTAAATTTACCCTTTACACGTCAAAATTTACAACAGTTGTAACAGTACTTCAACTGGTTGCATTTCAACTACTTTCTTGTATCAATTACTCTTCTGAAGATTGAAAAATCCACAAGAAGAAACACGTGAAATATAGCAGGTTTTAAAAACTAAATAAACTACCAGCTTATAATGTAAATGAAAGAAATGTCTTGCGGTGCAAGATATTGACGAACTAGCATGTTGTAACACAGAGTTGTAAAGTATGCATCAGTGGTGGTGATTTTCTTCACCACAGGTTTTAAATTGCAGCTGGGCCATTTGAGGAAGCACAGATGGGTGTTTCCCCTTCAGAGTGAAGAACTTTAGTTCTCTCTGAAACCCTGCTGATCACCTCTGTATCTTAGCTGGAGAGTCAAAATGTCACAAGGTCAAAAGGGTTAGGAATAATAAGAATAATGCACCAAAGTATTGGTTTATTTTAAAATTAAAAACATTCACTGATTAGTGTATCACCTCTATCCCTTCAAGCAGTCTGTGGAAGGAAAGAGTACAAAATTGTAACTAATCCAATATTCACATGCGTACTGCAAACTGAGTATTTAAATACATACCTGCATACCAAAAATGCAGGCTATCCTAATTGCGCATCGAATGCCTTCGAGACAGAGAAAGGCCACCTCTGGATCATCACAGTCTTGCAAGCCAACACTGAATGCTGCTAATAAAGGTGTCCATGCTAGCTGTAAAGTGAAATGTAATAATAAAATAATAATTCTTGCATTTGATATAATGCCTTATCACATCTTCGAGACGTCTCAAAGCGCTTCACAGAATATACTGCAAAGTGAATTGACTATATTTTGTGGGAGAAACATGGCAGCCAATTGCACACAGCAGTGTCCTACAAACAGTCGGATTGAAGTGACCGATTTATTACTTTTTGTTGGGAGAAATTATTACCATCGGAAAAGGGATCCACCAATCGACTAACAACCGGGTTCCTACTTACTGTTAGGTAAACAGAAACGTGTGGAGTAAGGAAACTTGCCCAACATTTTGCCCTGCCGGGAATCGAACCCAATATGTAGCCTTTAATCACAAAGAACTTACTTTAAACATTGGTCTGACGTGCTCAAGATGCGTTGCACTGGTAAATGGGGCCTGTGCATGACTCACTGCTTCCATCAAGGCCTTGGCAGTTTTTGCCATTTGCTCCATCTCTAGATTGTACAGGAGTCTCCGCTGCTTCTCACTGGCTACGCCTACAAGTCAAAAGAGTGGTTAAGTTAATAATAATAATAATCTTTGGATTTCATACAGCGCTTTATCACGTCTTTGAGACGTCCCAAAGCTCTTCACAGAAAAAATGTAAAGTGTAGTATATTACTGTATATTTTGCAGGCGAAACGCGGTAGCCAATTGTGCACAGCAGTGCCCCACAAACAGTCGTGGATTGATCGACCAATCTATTGTTAATACTTACATTTTCGTTGGGTATTTCTACAAGTGAATATTGATGGTTTTGTTAACTATATTCAGATAAACGTGGCTATAAGAAATTACAAGTCACAGCAAAACCAGATTTTGCACCTCGAGACTAATACTGATGCTGCACATAAGGTTGCCCATTAAGTACAGGGGAAGCTGCAGCAATTTTTGTGAGTTGTTAAGAGTTAGCAGGAGGAACATGACCAAGAAATTCGGAATACTTTCTGTTAAAATCAGGATTAAAACAGCTAAAACTTCATACTTTCTTACAGAAAACAACTGCTGAAACATGAAAAACATTCAGCACTGTTGATCAATCAGAAATCAGATGTCAGGCAGTAAATAAGATGAAAAATATTCTGCACACATTTTCATATAAAAAGAATCTCAACTTTGAAACTCAAAATAGATCCAGACTGGTATTTCATGGCAACTATAATTATATTGACTACAGATCTGCAGCAGCACAATTTGATGCCCAACACAGATTATAAACAGGCCTTCTGAGATTGTCCAAAAGTATTCGGACATCAATTGTTGGAGCTTTACCAAAATGCAAGCACGATCGATCAATAGATAGATACCACATTATGTATTATTAATATATTATTAAGAGTGCCCATTCTTTAATCAGATCTTTTGAAACTGCTGAAGTAAACATGATTAACTCACTCGGTTTGGTGGATTTCGGTGTAATTGAATGTTCTTTTGTCTCCTTCATGGCAATTTTCTTTCCTGCAATCTCATTATATATGGTTGATAGGTATTCTTCTGGTAGATCTTTGCTGTCATTGATCCCACGATTCATTTTAATGTACTGTTCTTTAGTCATTTTGTTCTTTACCTGCTCGTTACATAATAAATGACTTAGAAAAAAGTAATGCAACACATTCAATACACATTGCCATTGTGATGTACTTCGCTATAGTCCACAATAACTAAGAAATAATTTAAGAATAACACCATTTGCTATTCCCTGGCATTGAACAGAAACTATGGCAGTCGTTCTAGTAAAAGCAATTTTACATTGGTGCCTGTCCTTTTTCCTCCCCAATATTTAATAGTAGTAAATAACTCCCCAAAGAGTGGTTAAGATGAGTTGTGTGTTGAATTTCCTGATGTTCCAGGCATGGGGAACAAGAGAAAAGTATTCAATTCATTTGTGGTGTGTAGACAGACAATATAGAAGTTTTTCTCTCTTAGACTTCAAACTATTAAATCATTTGCACATTGGTTCACACCCATAATTTAAATGAGTTAATCCATATCTCTTAAAAGCTTCAAGAGATATGAATATAGAAATTTGAATACCCAGATCATGATATTTATTTCTGGAGTATCTTACCTGGGGGCTATGAAGATCTGTTGTTAGCATTATGATAGAGTAGGCCAGAACATAAGCTGTATCAGCACTTGCAAATAGTGTTTGTCTGCAAAAATAAATTAAAACATGACTTTAAAAAAGGGCAGAAAACAACAAAGCTTACTTTTTTAAAAAAAAGTCATTCAAAAATTGATTTAAGCTCTATTTACTTTTTTAAGAAAAGAAAATTACCTTTGATTGCACTCCAAATATCTAGCAGCAAATTTTTCCATGAGCCGATCAATTTTCTGTGCTTCTCCAGGAAGGCGAAAGCCCTCGAGAAACATACGAAGTGCTGACACAAAATCCTTTTCACAGTAATCCATCTGGTCTACATAAGTGTACATCACCTCTTTATTAAACTTGGTGTTCTCTCCTAGGAACTCACCCACTTGAGTCTGTAGAACGATACAATTAGGACCTTTTACTTATGTCTAATGCGGAAATCATTAGAAATGGACAGAATCTCCAAACGTTAAATGTTCACGGGTCAATGGAAGAATATATACGAAACGCAGGACAATTCAGCATTAGCAACTTGCTGTTGAAACTATTTACTCTAATCCCAACCTCGTAACCTGCCAATATTATAACTTTAGGAAAGTTATATCAATGGCCTTTACCCTAGCAAAACTGAATTGGTGGACAACAACAACAAGATTCCATTTATTGAGCGCCTTTCACGTCGGGAGGACGTCCCAAGACGTCAGAACATCATTTTACGATTGAAGGATCGCAATTGAAAGATTGAAGCAAAATGCAATAAATGCTATTTATTGTTGGAAAACGAAAGAATGTTAGGAAATGTGCACCCAATGAGGCAACTTGATGGACTTTCAGTAAGTTGTGAAATGCTGTTAGTGGGATTTTGTCACAGAATATGCAATTCTCAATTTATTAAAATGCAAAAAAACTTACTGAATCTAATCTTCCTTCTTGGTGAAAAAACTTTGCAATATCTTCAGCAGTTATACCCAACATTCCTTGTTCTTGCAAGTATAGTACACCTCTCTTTGGTTTCTTGTTGAACCTAAATCCAACATTTACGAGAATGTTTATTTGTAAAATCGTGAATACTGGCTACCCAAAATAAACACTGCAGATCTCAAGAGTTATTCCAAAAGCAATGAGCAAAGCCAAAAACCAGCAAGAGTAATTGAAAGATAATGTCATTATCTTTGACCACAAAAAGCACCCTTGTGGTGCATGTTGTTGATGTATCTACAGATCGTGGCATGGAAAGCTAAATGCAATATTGACCCAATTCCCGGCATCTTAGAATAACTAATTATACATTTCAATGAATTCATTCAGTGCAAATGTTCACAGCTCATTCTACATTAGATAAATAGCAATTTTATAAACCGGTTTTCCAGGCTAGCAACCTTATTACCTAGTCTCCTTTTTTCATATAAATTAAGATTTTATGCTTCTGCGAATCACCAGGCACCTTTTATGAAAAAATTCTAATCCTCGAAAAAGTATTCATCACACTATTTGTCATCTCAACTGTATGCAGTTCCCATAAATGACACAGGAAAAGTTATTCTGTAAGAAAAATGACTGGAGTTGATTTTTTTATAGCAATTTTGTTAAGCTCACAGGCTCAATGTGTAATACTTAATAGCATAAAGGTATTGCACTGTATATATGGATTTAACATAAATAGCTTCATAAAAATAAAGGATCCAACACTTAGCCTATTGTTAACTATAAATAATCTCGTGCATCAAGACTTTAAAACTCACAAATCTATTCCTTGTTCTATGATATCCTTCTGTTGTTTCAGGACTTCATATTGTTCAGGATCATCTGCAGCAGATGTCTGAACACTGATGCTCCCCACTCCAGAGGAGACAGTGGAGTCCATGGAATTTGTACTCCCACGTCTGCGAGCAGCTTCTACATGTTTGTTTTCACTGTTATCTTGCTCAGATGGCTTCTCCTGACCTGCACGTTTGTTTAATAAAACGGTTCAGTTGGATTATAGAGTGAGTTGACATAAAGTTTAAAGATGTATTTAGTACCTGTAAATGTTCTGAGTAAAAACTGCAAAGATGTACATTATTTGAAAGCATAATTAATGAATGTTAGATTCAGTCTGTCAGTTTTACATAACAGATAATGATTAAACAGTAGCATACACTTTACTATCTCACCTAAGTTGGTCTGAAGATTTGGATTTACATATAAATCTTTACTCCATTCGACCATGCACTTCAGGATGGAAACCAGACATTCCAGTCCTTTCTTCCTGAGGCTCAGCTCCTGCAAACCAGAAAAAACAGCTTTATCTCATCTAGATACAAGTACTAAATAAAAAATAGTTCTTTTAAACATAATCCCCTTCCTTATGCATCTCACAAAACCCCACAAGATCAGCTAGGTTACTTCTTCTAGACATCTGATAACAACACTTTGCTAACACCTGTTCGGAGGTACAGGAAAATAGAGAGGACGACTTCCTCTTCACCAAAAAAAGGTTCAGTGAGTTATAACTTGGTAGAATAAAAAGGCAACAAACAAAATGGAAATGTTATTGAAGAATGAAGATCTCATCAACATAGACCCAGGATTAAATGAATTAAGCAATTAATTCAGATTTGCAAAAAAATGATTTATATTTCCATGAATAGAACTGAGCTATGGAGTCCTGTAGCTCAGTGGTTAGAGCACTCGCTTTGCAAGCAAGAGACCAGAGTTCAATTCCAGGCAGGGCGAAACCTTGGACAAGTTTCCTTACTCCACACGCCTAATAATAATCCCTCCAAAACCAAAATAATAATAAATTGGTCATTTTCAATCTACGACTGTTTGTGGGACATTGCTGTGCGCAATTGGCTGCCGCGTTCGCCCACAAATATACAGTCAATTCACTTTACAGTATATTCTGTGAAGCTCTTTGGGACGTCAAGAAGACGTGAAAAGCGCTATATCAAATGCAAGGATTATTATTATTACACAATTTGTTGAAAACGTACTCAGTTTCATTCCTAACAAAGATAAATGTAGATATTTAGGAGAGAATATATTAAAGTAATAAGATAAAGTCGGCTTTCCGAAGAATTTTTCAGCATAGAAAGAGGCCATTCATCTTACTGTGCCTGCAAGCTCTCTGAAAGAGCCATCAAATTTAGAATGAAATCTGATAGTTTATTTTTAAATGTGTCAATATCAAATAATGCTCTCAAAAACTTTTGTGGAAAAGAGAATGAGGCAGAGAAACTGAGCCCAGAGTTCATGTGTCAGGCAATTTTGCACTTTAAACTATAACCTCTGCTTCATGAAAATAAGTTGTCAATATAGTACATTCTCAACACTGTACTCTTGATAATTTACAAGCCTCAATTACCTGCAGAGGAGTCATTCCCAATTCCTGACCACTCCGTCCTTGGGCAATTTTCGACAGGTCGTTCACAAGTCTTTCAAATATATTTGCAGCATTTAAATCACAGTCATAATTCACATAAATATCCACTACACACTGAGCATCTGAAATGCATATAAGAATTCAACAAACAGAATTAATATCTCTTTCAAAATAAAGCTTTTGTTACATGTTATGATAGCTACTTAAGAGCTTGAAAGACTGCATGCAGTCACAGAGGAAGTTTCCTGCTTGCTTCCTTTTTGTTCTTTTCCCAAGTCATTTGTGGTTGATTTGTGGATACAGTTCAAGTAAATATTCCACAAACTTTTTTTTTTAAATCCCATTATGTAGGCAGAAAGGGTAATGCCCACATACCTAATATTTTAGAAATGATTGGATCTTTGCAGATTTCAAATGGAATTGCAAAGTCAGGAGTGTATCCCTATTTGGATGCCACAATAGATAGAAAAGTAGAACATAAGTTGATGTCAACAATTTAGTCATAAAACACTACTTACTCTAAGTGGTGAATCACATTATAATGGGACAATACCTGCACAAATCCTGGTCAGAGTCTGAATGACCATCCACTTGTGCTCAAAGGAACTTGTAGATGTCTCTAAAATATTCAGGAAAATCTCTTTGAAGAAAACCTGTTAAAATGTAAATTACACTTAACATTCTAAAACCAAAAATTAATTGATTGTATTCAAAAACATTTTATTTAACATAACTGAGATCTATAGTTTTCCGTATTATGTCAAAGCCAAGTATTTACTAGTTATTCAAGCGACATTACAGCAGTAATGCTACAGCATCTACTGCACGATTATACTGAACTCTGTTTGATTTCTCTCCATAGCCTTTCACTTAAAGTAAGATCGTTCTGTGTGAAGAAATGTGGATGCAAATCCATATCTAAACACTGTGCTGCATAGATTCAGAACCTTTTAAAACTTAGAACTCTAATTCTTTTGGTTGTACTAACAGTGCTTACAATAATTAGAAATATATAATTTAGATTAATAGCTTACTGTATTTGGAGCCTAGATTGAGATTTACAATAAGCATTGTACATGTCCATGATAGCCATTTGTTCACATACAGCTTAAAAGATAGAAAATCATACCTCAATTTGCATCTTTAAGTGAATCTTGAAGTGTGAGAGAAGTGTAAGAAAAATAGCAAGTGAAAGCTCAAACACATCTGGCACACTTGAGACACCATTTTTGGACAATGCTACACAAAGGTACTGCTTAATTGCATTGATAAACATTTCATTGGTTTTGAAGATGGGACCAGCACTTTGCAGAACTGACAAGAGCAGCTGTAGAGAAACGATCTTTGACCGCAGCTCATGGGATCTGGAACACAAAGCAGTTGATATAATTATTACAACATATCGCTGCCCCACATAAAGAGAAGTGCATGTTTTACAGACTAATTTAGCATTTTCTAAAATTATACAGGTTCCTATCAACTCTCAAATTATGCATCACTGTAAATGTTTTAGCTCAATCCATGATCACTGGTATGGAGTTCGCTTGGTGCCAACATTGGGGCTACTGTTGCCTATATTACACACTCCTGGAAATCTATTCTGGAACATTTTAGCAACATATGAATTAGTCAAACAACTTCAAAGGATTTGTCAAGGTTTGATACAATGCATTAGATAGGTCTCCGCAAACCACTCACGATTGAACTACGAGCTAAAAATTTCACAATGTCTGATTTGGCGTTCACTTACTTTGGATCTGGAGGACCATCACTCAAAGGCTTCATGGAGAGCTTACAGAGTGATCGGAATACCAAAAAAGCATCCTTCTGCAGAATATGGGAAAATTTAGCATTGATAGGAGGTGGTATGACAACACCAGATTCCTAGTACCAAGACAAAATCACAAATTAGCCTCATCAAACAGCAAACCGTAACACACCTACTGGAGAATATAGTGGTTTCATTTATAGTTGACTTGTTTTTCAGTTCCCCTCCTCAGTCAGACCAGCATTTTAACATGTTGCCTGGGGCCAGGTAGAGAATGAGGTTTTCCATTTCAATACTGAGTCAAAAACACTTCATAATCCAGATGACAAGGAAGCATTGATACGGGATGAATGAACAGAGCATTACTCCATGACAATGGTGAGAATGCTTAGAAACGAATACACGACAAGAGGGAATAGTGCTGCGTAGAAAAATATGCTAAGCATAGTATTTTGTAGAACACTTGTGAATTTAGAGGACAGTGACACACAAGGTCAAAATGGTTCTCTAGTAAGAAATGCTCAGCATTTTCACTGGTTTGTGACGTCCTCCCGACGTGAAAGGCGCTCTATAAATGTAATTTTGTTGTTGTTTTTGTTGGTTCTAAGCAATGGCTCTGTAGCTGCTATTTTACACTGCTTTAGGAATGTGGATAAACCTCATTTTGGCATTTTGGCTCGCTCGCCTCTACTGGCTCCCCATCCCCCAGAGGATCGATTTCAAGATCCTCATCCTCACCTACAAGGCCATTCACGGCCTCGCTCCCTCCTACCTCTCTGACCTACTATCCCCCTACCTACCTGCCCGTACCCTCCGTTCCTCTGGCTCCGGTCTGCTCCACATCCCCCGCCCCAACCGCCCTACCATCGGTGGCCGGGCCTTCAGCCTCTCAGCCCCGAGGCTCTGGAACTCCATCCCCCAGTGCCTTCGCCGCTTCCTCCCTTTCCTCCTTCAAGGCCGGTCTCAAGACCTTTCTCTTTGACCGAGCCTTCAGCTCCCCTCTCGACCCTCTACCCAATCCTCGCTCCCTCTCTTCCCTCCCCTCACCCTGACCATTTACCCCCTGCTCGGGTCCTGACCCAACTGTACAGCGCCTTGGGACGTCCTCCTGACGTGAAAGGCGCTCTATAAATGGAATCTTGTTGTTGTTAATGTTACTTTGTAAAATAATACTTTTTGAAAATCTCCTGTACTTTTCATATTTCAAACTATCTAAAAAATGGCTCCAGTGCAGCCTACAATCTGGCAATTCATCCCTCTTAGATGAAGTCTGAATTCAAATACTACTTCACCAATGAGAAAAGTTATGAACTGAGTTGGTTAACTGACTTAACTGAATAATGAAAGGAGACCCCGAGGGCAGATTAAGTTGGCAAATCGATAGTTTGGCACTCACTTTTCCCAGATTCCTATGCTTGAAGCTTTACATTTTGCAAACACCATTCGAACAATAACGGGTCACAGTATGGATAAAGATAAATTGACCAGACATTTTTTGGGGGAAAATACAAATCTCAGAAACATTGTCATCATCTGCTCTATTTTCTCTCCCTACTCCCTTAACATCCAAACTACCCTTTTTGGGAAGGTAATGAAGTCCAGCCTGCAGATAAAAGTTAATCAAACCATGATTATTGTCCAATAAGAATCTGCTTGAAATTATTGAAAGCTTTCAATGTTGCTTCATTATGACTGTGGTGTATTGCTTTATTATCCTTACCTGGTCGTCCCAAATACTAGTTTCCTCGTGTTCTGAATTCACAGAAAATTAACTACACATGCGCGTAAATCATCCTAGGTACACAAATATTTTACACATCACCATTAAAACAGAACAGCTTAAACAACGAGTTCCCAAAATGAAGATTTAAAAGCTAAAATGTCTTTTGAGTTTTAAAAAGTCAGAGTATCTGCATCTGCAATTGGTGCATTTCAATTCTATACCTGGACATCGCCACATGATACTGATTGCATATCATCGGTTAATGAAGAATTATCAGGCAGTGATAGTGACCCTTCCGGGATTCCGTTGGCTTGCATGTTTTTAGGGAGATCAATATCAGCTTTAATTTCTACGGCAGGTTCTGTCGTTCCATTTTCAGCATTTTCCTCTTTTGTCTCTTAAGCAAGAAAGAAACAAAAAAAGTACAATCAAACAGGGCAATCGTACAAACCTCAATTCTATAGCCACTGGAGGAAAAAAAAATTGTAAAAACCCAACTTTAAAATCTCTCGTAACTGTTCCGTGCATCAGATAAATATATTACTTGGGAATTACGATTAGAGTTTCTCAGCATTCCTCAAAAGGTCACCTCATTTTTTATTTTATTTTTGAAACTATTATAATTTGTCCAAGTTTCATCTTTCAGGATGAATTTCTTAAATTATTGCCATGTGCTTCATTTAAAAACAGGCAGATGTGACACAGAAATCAGGTTCAATTCCAGCCAGTTTCAAAGCAGGTCACCTGGAAGCTGGAGGTTTCAAGGATCACCTTGTACAGCTGTACCTTGCCTATGAAAATAATGTCATTTTGTTTTTCACACAGATTATATCTAGTAATGAAAGAATGGTTGGTGCACCTCAGCTCAGCATCATGATTAAAACCAGTAATTTAATGGTGGGGTGGGAGGGGAACCAAATGCATGTGCCACACACCGCATTACCCAGGTAAATATCCATAAATGTCAAAGTTGCAGCAAGCTTAACTACCTCCAATCACAGTCAGCACCATTTCATTTAGGATTTGTTCCACTATTTCTTTTGCATTCTCATTTTGCTCATCTGTTCCAGGCACATTCCCTTCATTTAGAAAAAAAAGAAAAGAATTTAAGCTTTAAACAGTACTTCAAACCAGTGTTTTGTCAAGTCAGAAGGCAGAGTGAAAAAAAACAAGTATTTTTTAAAATTGTTTTCCATTTCAATATGTAAACAACATAGAAATTTGGTTTGCTAGTCTTGCATCTGGCAATATTCAAAAGTAGAAACATAACTTGGGTCCATACTTCACAAACCATGTTTAAGACCAGCCTAAAATTATGAAAAAACAGAACCCCTTTCTTGGATCTCATTGGATCTGTACCATCTCTGGATTAGTGAATAATCCAGTCCCATGTCTCTTCAAATCTTCCACATGATCAAAGTATTGTTTCTTCAACACTCCATGAACCAAATCAGTTTGCATGTTTACAGTAAGTTAACGCGACTGTACTCTGGGTTTATTCGTCTACAAATGTTAAAATTTTCACAAGTAAATCAGTAGCCATTATATTTGTTAAATGGCTTTTATTTTCCAAATTAATATATATACCTTCGGTCTATAAAGAGTGATTAAATCAATATAAATACCTTCAGTCTGTAAAGAGTGTTTGTGTTCTGTATTGTCTAATTCTGCCCCATTTACAATCTCTGTGATTTCCACTTTGGTTTTGTCCGGCCCACTATTTAACTGATTGTCTTCCGTCTCTGATGAAACTGGGATGCTTTGCTGTTCTTCTTGCCGATCAAGTTGTGGCGATCCTACTGCGCTGTGAGTCGCAGAAGACCGATGGTCCTGTTGTAGATGTTGTTGTCTCTGCCTCTCTTTCTCTAGATCTTTCACCTCCTCCATCTATAAAACATGATACATTTAACCAATCTCCAGGACACAGAAACATTTAAAACAGTAGCATTAGAACCTGTTGTAAGTCAAACCAAAACAGGTTATGGGGAGAGAACAAACCGGCCTCATAAAAAGGATGGGTTCTTCATTTGTCATGGTACATTAAAGGAATCTGTCTCATTGCATTCACTTAAATACTTGATTGTAAACACAAGAAATTATATGAAGATAAGGTCTGATCATGCATTCTCCTGAAATGAAAGACAAATTTTATATACAATATGCCTTAGACAAAAATTTAGACAATAATGTTTTTTCAAATAGAAACAATCATCTTATTCTCTCTTCTACTTCATCTTTAATACTTACTACTTGGCTTTCCATTTTTGTAAATATGACATTCAGCATCTGTGTGAGAGTAGCTTTTGCTGTAGTCTGATTGATGAGGTTTTTGCTAGCCAGGTAGATATTATAGCAGGTCCTAACAGTCTGTAAGATTGTTCCTTCGTGGATTTCAATGTGAGTGGAAGTCACTGCAGTGAGCAGTGCCTAAAATGTTGAACAAATAGTTTAACAGTGAATTAAAATATCTACCACATAGCAATTATAATTGTTTTAATTATCCAAAGATCCACAATCTGACTGAATTTTGTTTGATATACCTGTAACAGTACTTCTTGCAAACTACCATACAATTTCACAGATTATACAATTCTGCCAAAAAATCTTTGACATGAGCTAAGGACAAGTTTATTTTAATTTTTTTAAATTGATTTCTTCCTCCACATCCAGCCATAAAACATTCCTGACCAAGAATAGATAAGGAAACTGCTCTTGGCTAACTGCCCTCACCATTACTTTTATAGCACTTTTAACTTTAATCCACAATGATTAATCCATTGTTCATTTAAAACAGTATTTGCAGTGACATTTTTAATTATTTTAAAATCAGTTATTTTCATGAATCTTCCAGAAAAATAAAATGACAGCACAGAATTTTCAACATCATTTGAAAAGAATTAAAGTTCAAGGCAATGAATAAGATTGCCAAATAACTGCACTTAGAAAAAATGGCAATGACTTCTGCTAAATAGATTGGCGAATGAATATAAGAAAGGTACCTTTCTATTTCCATGAATCAAATTCAAGATTGAAATATTACTTCCGCGAGCACCAAATTATGTGCTTACTGTTAATATCATTTTTCTATATTGTTTAAAGTTACCTTAATTATCTGCAGTTGTACTCCCTCATCTGTCTGAGGTCCTTGAAAACAGCCACAAATGGTCTCCATTATCCTATCAATTAGCCTTTTTCCAGTTTTTGTGCTGTCAGGAGCATTTCCCGTGATGTGCCCATACGCTATTAGTTTCTAAGAAATTACAACAATTATTACAACAATGCACATTTCAGTAACAATAAATACCAGCAGTACCACACCATATTAGAACATATTCTATTAAAACCAACAGGAAAGCAAGATGCCACCAAACGACATTAACAAAATTGGGAAGTATAGTTTTCACTAAAATTAACAACACTTTCAGCATTTTCAAATCACATTCTGACATAAATTCATCTCGAGTTCTCTGTAAACCACGAGGGAAAAAATTCCAAATGCTCTTGCAACTGTAACTATAGGTAAACCAAATAGTTGCTTAATAGAGAAGTGGGTAGAGTGGCTATTCGGAATCAGCACTTTTCTTTGTTCATGCTTTGTTCTACAAAGTATGTTTAACCAGAAGTCCAGTGTTTTGGTTGGAACACCAATTGTGTACATAATAACCTAGTTATAAATCGCAAGTTTGTGCCCATAATTTATTCACATGAACTTCTGCATTTGTGGGCAGGCCCGGCTCCAATTCCCTACATGAGAAGTTCCTAGCCTTTGCCAGGTGATATGAGTAAGGCGATACAGGAGGTGTAATCACAGGATTTTGTTGTGCTACTGAGTATTTCCAAGCAGCTGCACAGAGGACAGCACTGCCAGAGGGCTGAGAACACTTGCACTCTGGGCCAATGAACAGAACACAACAAAGAGCAAAACCTAAAATGGAGAGCTGGAGAGGCCAAGAGGAACTAAGAATGAAGTCAGGTTATGTGATTTGATACTGTAACTTTAAATGCTTCTGCTCAACACAAAAAGCACTTTAAGTGATATATTTTACCCACCTGCAAGCAGTCCAACGATGTGCTAATTATCCTGGGTGATTTTGATTGACAAGCCAACTCAAAAGGAAGGAAGTACTTATCCGCCTCAATGAAGTTCGCCTTTGGTGTTTCAGAAACCACATTTTTGTCTCCAATTCTACAAAAAAATCAAGAATTTTGTTTAAAAGCCCAAATATAAATTAAATGATTCTGAAAATGATTTACAATTGCTTAAAAAAAGACCCTCAACAAAACTGCTGAAGAAGCAATTATTGCAAAAAGAACACAGGCTATCAAGTAAATTTCACAACTTTAAAACCCACTGAGTAATGTATAGTTCCCTAAAAAATAAAATTTCCAAAAAAAAATCTTCGTTTATACTTCTGGAAATAAAGGGATATTGCTTGCAACTGTTAAAAGCAATGTGAAGCCGGGAGTTGAATGTATCTCTGTCTCTCCTCTCCCCCCTTCGCCATCAAAATTCAAGAGATTTTAAAAACTAAAATCAATTTTGAAATTCCACTCGAGCTCAGATTGTGGCCCTTTGAAAGTCCTTCAGAGATCTATTGGATGCTTAAGAACCAAAAGCAAAGTTTGCACTCTCACTGCAGTACTATAAACTGAAACACTGCTAAAACCAACTTATCAAAGTGGTCTTAACAGTGGGGCTCGAGTGCAATTTGTAGTTGCTTAAACTCAACAGTTACTTATTACATAAACAAACAATTTAGAGTACGTCTACAATCTCTCCACGTTAAAATTGTACGATAAAGGATAAAGATAAATATTCAATACACAGAATAGACATGGTCTTCTTAAATAAGTGTCTAGTAAAGCTTTTGTTTGTTTACAAACAAATTGTGATACAAAGTCAACAAATGAATTGTGTGCAATGTCATTGCAACAAACAATCAACTCTATTTTCCTGCAATTATTCAACAAAAAATGTTCACTAACAATTTCTTGAAATGGACACAATGTCCCTTGAAGCAAACTGGAAAACACTGTTTGATAGTAATACACTTTACAGCCTAATTTCTGCGACATTTGACTTTTGGGAAAGAAAATGACTTCCTACCTTTGTTTTTCTATTTCAGCTTTTATTTCCTCTGCAGAGAAAAGCAAATAATGGGTTATTGAGTCTTTAATGTAAGCCTTAATTTTAAGACATAAACTTCAGTTGCCTTCAAATATATATATATTACACAGAAATCAACCAACTGAACAAAAAAACACTGTGCAGTACATGGATGAACTTAGGTTGCAACAAGACAAATGCTGGGAATTGTTTGTACCTGGATCCTAAATATTTTATTATCATAATTCTATCACACACAATGATGATCACTTACCTTCAAAATTGTTATGAATTATGAGAAAGGCAAATGAATGTACTATAGTGTCACTGCTCTGACAGACTACTCCACATGGTGACATAATGTAGCTTCATGTCCCCAATTTTACACAATCTGAATTATTTATCTCAGAGTCATGCGGTTTTGTAGAATGTGTATAAGCTACACGTTTCCTCCATTCAGAAACTGGTGGAATCAATTAAAGGGGATAGTTTATTCAGGCTGCTGTTGCACAATTTCTAGCCGAAACTTTCACAATTTATTTGGCAATAACCCAGTGTCATACCAATTTCCTGCTCTCTTAACTGAAGATCCCATGTACCACCGGGAGACCGTTGAAATGCATTGTAATAATCCCTGCCTGTAATATCAAAACTTCTCAAAGTGCTTCACACACAGGTAATTGTTGTCCAGTGTAGCAACTGTATTCGTAGGCCAATGTGACAACCATTTTGCACACAGCAAATACCCACGACTAGTCATTAAAGTGATTGACCAACTTACCTGGACGATTGTTGCTCAGTACAAGGGGAAAGAAACTTTCTTTTGATTTTAAATAATATCATGCTGCCTTTAACATCCAACTAAACAGGCTGACTGGACCTGGATTTAATATCTCATCCATCTCTGACAATGCAGCATTCCCCCCAAACTGCACTCAAGAACAACAACAACCTGTACTTATACAGCGCCCTCCACACAGGTAACATCTCAGAACACTCACTCGACTGTGAGTAATCGGAAAATATCTTTGAAAAGGTACAGAAGCAACGCTAATGAAAGAATTACAGCTGAGTTAATA
This sequence comes from Callorhinchus milii, assembly GCF_018977255.1. Lineage (NCBI taxonomy): Eukaryota > Metazoa > Chordata > Chondrichthyes > Chimaeriformes > Callorhinchidae > Callorhinchus > Callorhinchus milii. The sequence goes on along the minus strand of NW_024704759.1, from coordinate 12,166,008 downwards.
ACACACTATTTTCCAGATCACTTTCAATAGCCTTGCTTCTTTGTAAGGGTCATTACTTGGATAAAATATCATCTTACGAATGGGATATTGCAATATGATCTCATAAAAAAAACTTTTGTTTCCTTTAATTTTAAAACAATTCTCAGTGACAATCACAATGGTAATCATAGATTTCCCCACAATATAGAAACTTATTGGGCATTTTGAAATTGCTGGAGGCAATTATAATAAAATGCTGGCATCAATCCAATTTGTTGAATTAAGCTACAATTTTAAAACTACAGATTGTATATCTAACTGACATACATTTGTAAGAGTTTAAGATCAGGAAAGGAGGGAGTATTGAAACTAAACTCTTGTTGCATGGAATGTCTGACAAAATAAATGAACCTGCCTGTCGTCAAGAGGTCAAGGAATTAAAACGACATAGACAGAACAAATGAACACACATAGACAGCTCTGCCTACTGCAGCTTTTAAAAGAGAGTGAGTCGGAGGCCACTTCTGAAACAAAAACAGAAGTCGCTGGGAAAACTCAGCAGGTCAGGCAGCATCCATGGAGAAAGGAAAGTGAGTCAAGGTTTCGGGTCCACGACCCTTTGTCAGAACTCAAACCCTTCGTCCGGCCACTTCTGCCTGACAACAGACAGATTTTGCAGCACCAAGCTGAAACCTTTGGTGGTGGTGTGTGTGTGTGTGTGTGTGTTTATTTTATATGTATAATAAAATAACATTCCTTGCATTCGATATAGCGCTTTCCACGTCTTCGAGACGTCTCAAAGCGCTTCACAGAATATGCTGTCAAGTGAATTGACTGTGTATATTTCGTGGGGCGAAACGCGGCCGCCAATTGCGCACAGCAGCGTCCCCACAAGCAGCGGTGGACTGAAGTGACCAATTTATTATTTATTTTATTAATTCTTCTTGAGGGATTGTTATCGTGTGTGTGTGTGTGTGTGTGTGTGCGCGTTTTTCTTAAGAAAAGACGCACCGTAAACAGATTGTGAGAAGCAGGAGGCGGAAAGCTTTGGCGGTGTGTGTGTGTCTATTGTACGTATATCCACATATAAATCAATGTATTATCAACAGAAATAAAAAAACGCTGCAAACAGATGGTAAAAGAAGCGGAAGTGAAGTGGAAAACGAGTGGGGGAGGGAGTGGGAGAGGGGAGGGGGAGGAGGAGAGGGGGGGGATGGGGACAGTTGTGACCAGCGGTCACCAGATGGGAGGCCTGGGACTCGACTCCCGCCTCATGGGTGGGGTTATTTGGTGATGGTGTGTTTTTAAATAAATATATATATATACATATACACACACACACACACCTTTGACCGTTAACACCCCAGAGTGGGGTAGGCCCAGGCCATGGCGAGAGGAGAATAGAGGTGAAGGGACGGTGCTCCGGGGCTTCTCCCCCCCACTCTCCCTCTCTCTCTCTCTCTCCTCCGCTGACGGTTAAAGGGAGAGAGGGAAAGGAGGAGGAAGAGGAGAAGAGGAGGGACTCACTCACTCACTCACACACACACACACTCACTCACTCACTCACCGAGCGCCACCTCACAGGCTTTGCGGAGTTGGCTGTGGTGACTTTTCTTCACCTCCTTGTCGGTCAGGATCTTCTCGAGCGCTCGCGTCAGAAACATGTTCTTGGTCTTGATGTCTTCGTGCATCGTCCTGCGGCCGCACTCATGAGGGAAGCGGCGGCGGCGGCGGAGGAGGCGGCGGCGGCGGCGGCGGAGAGAGGGAAGAGGCGACGCGCTTCTCCCCCATCACCGAGGCGCCGCCATGTTGGGGAGTTTAACACGTGACCTCTCCTCCACCTCCTCCTCCTCTCCCCCCCCCTCGTTTTTCACCTCTGACCTCTCCCCCCCCCCCCCCCACCCCCTGCACTGCTCACACTCACTCCATCAATCATCATCATCATCATAAATAATAAATAATAATAATAATAATAATTCTGGCATTCGATACAGCGCCCGATCACGCCTTCGAGGCGACGCCCCGAGCGCTTGACACAATAGGGACTGTGAAGCGAACGGGGCCGCGGATTTTTACGGGCGAAACGGTCGCGGTGTGTTCTCGCGGTGATGATCGGCGCCGTCGTAGCCACGGCAACGCTCCTGGCATTCGATCGAGCGCTTCGCACGCCGGGAGGACGTCCCCAAAGCGCTTCGCAGAACACGCACTGCAAAGTGAATCGGCTGCGTATCTGTGGGCGAACGCAGCGGCCAATTGCGCACAGCGATGTCCCACAAACAGTCGTAGATTGAAAATGACCAATTTATTATTGTTTGTGGTTTTGGAGGATTATTATTAGGCTCTGTGTGGAGTAAGGAAACTTGGCCCAAGGTTTCGCCCTCTGCCTGGAATTGAACTCAGGTCTCTCGCTTGCAAAGCGAGTGCTCTAACCACTGAGCTACAGGACTCCACTTTAATAATGATTAAAGTCATCGTAATAATCGGCATCATCATAATAATACTCGTGATCATCATCATAATAATCGCAATAATAATCATAATAATAATCATCATCATCATAATAGTAATCCTGCCATTTGATACAGAGCCCTATCATGTCATCGAGACGTTCCCAAGGTGCTTCGCAAAATATATAACCGTCGATTCACTTTACGGGATATATATATTCTAAAATAATCCCTCCAGGGAAAAAAAAAGCAATAATACATTGGTCACTTCAATTTTGTTTCAACTAATTATTATCAACTTTGTTTTGCCCACAAATATACAGTCAATTCACTTTACAGTATATTATCTGAAGTGCTTTGAGATGTCTCGAAGACAGGATAATGCTCTGTATGCAATCCGAGGACTAGTATTATTATTATTACTTCTGTAAAGTGAATTGACTTCAAATATTTCCGTGGGCGAAACGCGGCAGCCAATTGCACACAGCAATGCCTCACAAACAGTCCTGGATTGAAGTGACCAAATCATTACTGAACATGAGAATTTGCTAGGCAAAAGAAGACCAAGGTCCATCTAGTTCACCTTCCACCATCCTGGCAGTCACTTGGCATGTTGTTGTCTGAATACACTACTGATTGATTACTACATTGGTGGGGGTGGGGGTGGGTTTCAGTGCGTGTGGTTGGCTCACCCGGGCGAGCTCTCCGCAATACGTGTGATTATTTTTTTGTTTGGTTAGCCCAGTGTCCATCACTTATGCGGAAACCCATCACTGCTTAAGAGTATCCAAACCAAGCTAAGATTTCCATGCATCCCACCTACACAGAGGGTTGGCTCAATTCCAACATTCCAGTGCCAAACATGTCATCTTGGAGCCAATCTTACCTCCCCGCACCCAAGAGGATTGTAACTAGTAAAGCGTAGTGACTGTGAACTTGCAAGTAAACAATATTATTCATCAGCCGGGGGCACTGAACCCACCATCATCCTCAGTCACTATACTTTATAGTAGTATCCTGTGAAGCATTTGAGATGTCCTCCTGATGTGAAAGGCACTATATTAAATGTAAGGATCATTATTATTATTTACCAGAAACAGTTCCCACAGGCTGAATCATTATCCCCTGCAACGGTATGAACCGGGTTTATATTTAACATCCAGTACTGTGTCTGTAGCTAGAGAGTTAACTCTTAGCAAAAATAATTTGGTCTCACTTTGTGCTACAAAATTCTCACCAAATTACAGAAATTAACACCCAGGGAAGAAACGCTTATGGACTAAAACAAGTTCTAATTAACTTACAATAAAAATTAAAAATACTATTAGAACAATATATTGCATTATCAAATCAAAACTCCTGTACTATTTCAAGAAGCTGTAAACAGTACTTTTACCCTTTAATTATTTGTGTGCTCAGCTGAGTGTTGGGTGTCTGATACCTGCTCTCTGAAATTCTTTGACAAACTTGAATCCCCAGTTCAAACTACTGAGAATTCACAAAAGTAGATTTTCTTGTTTGTCAATTCTGTGTTGAAATTCCTTTTCAGGATAGCACACCGAACTCGCCTACGATGGAGAATACATACATATAAGCAGGTTGCCAGGAGCCTGGGGTGCACATTGGGATTCTGTTGGAACTTAAGCACTAACAACCCTGCAGTTTACCAACATGAGGCAGCAATAGGTCTCCTGTAGCGTCTTCAGCTAAAACCATTAAGCTGATGGCCAACAGGATAATCAATAACTGAGTGGGAAGAATCACGAATGCAACACCTCCTCTTCTCCCACCCCCCACCCCCCCACCCCCCACCATGAGAGTCTGCATTTCCAAGCATCGTTGGTGAGGCAAGTAGCTGGTCTACTGCTGTCAAGCGCTTTAAGAGATTTTCATGTGATAATTCACTGTAAAAAATGCAACTTCTTTCTTCTTTCTGTCTCTCTTGCCCTTTTGAAACAATCACAAAGCTTTAACTGAATGTCCTTTGCAAAACATTTTAATAGGGCTTTGTTTTTCTCCCCTTCACATGTGTTGTGTAGCCCCAAAATGGAGCTATAAGTGGAGTTTGGAACGCTACAAACTTTCATTATAAATATTCTTTGAATGGTTATAATAATAATCCTTGCGTTTGATATAGTGCCTTATCACGTCCTCGAGACGTCTTAAACTTAGAAAGCAGAATGTGCTTTATCTAAAACAGGCTGCTACCTATACACCAAAGCAAGATACCACGAGCACAAAGGGTTTGTCTTTGAAGACTGGCCTTCACTTTGATCTTTATTGGGACTTTCTAGGTTGACTATTTAACAGTAAGACAGCGGACTGAATTCCATAACGCAATTAGTACACAACCCCACGTGTGTTAGGCCGAGACATTCGATGCGCTTGTCAATTTGTAAGGCTAAAATGACATTTGAACCTCTTTGACCTTTAAACGACAAAGAAACATAACACTCGGCCTGATTGATGGGTTGCAATAATCCTGACTCGTCACAACAACAGTATTGCTGGTGTTCTTTTTTTTATTCTTTCTCACAAGGGTGCACTGTGTTTGATGTATTTGGCATCTGTTTGCAGAGACTTGGAATTCAACAGCATGACAAAAATAGAACCTGTGCGCCTGGTTTGTGTCCATGAGTTTCACCCACAAAAAAAATACAGTCAATTCACTTTACAGTATATTCTGCAAAGCGCTTTGAGATGTCTCAAAGACGTGAGAAAGCGCTATATCAAATGCAAGGATTATTATAATAATAATAATTATAATATTATTAATATACAACAATAACAAAATTACATTTGCATAGCGCCTTTCACGTCGGGAGGATGTCCTGTTATATTATGATATAATATTATAATAATTATATTATATATTGTATTATATTATAATAATTATATAAATTTGAGGGTTTTCAAGACACGACTTAAGACCCTCCTTTTTGACTGTACCTTCAGCTGCCCTCCTACCCCCTCTGCCCTCCCTCATCTCCACCCTGCCCCCCCACACTCAGGTCCTGATCCCTGACTGTTCAGCGCCTTGGGACGTCCTCCCGACGTGAAAGGCGCTTTACAAATGTAATTGTGTTGTTGTATTATTATTATCTGTGCTTAATTACCCAATCTCACTCGGACAGAAGTCCTTCTGTTGGCCTTGGTATTCCCGAGCTATATAAAGAAAAAAGAAAAAAGGGCTTTCCTGTTCCTCCTCGCCATCCAGCAAGTTCCGCTTAAAAAGTCTGCCTGGATACATGCTTGATTTGATGCTCTGCAATCCTCCAACCTGATTAATGTCACTTCTGGGCTCAAACAAAAACACTGGTCATCTTAATGAGGGATCAGTGATATGATGTTGATCACAGAACTAAAGGGCATAATAAAGGCATAATAAGCAACATGTTGCCTTCAGGACAGGCGGGTAAGAAACATAGGTAAGATAGATAGTAAGGGTAAGAGAAGAAAAAATAAATCAAGTGGTGTTTTGGAAGTATAAACTCATAGTCTACTTTAAACACGTTATTTGCACAAGAAGATCTAACTTAATTGCAACCCCCTATCTTGACGTGATCATTTACTCCTTTCACACCCTGTCACTGATTGCTTGCAACACCAATTAATGTCAAGGCATCCCTAATGACTAATTATAAGTCGTACAGAATTTAAAAAGGCAGATATGGGCAGTGTAAACAGTCTGTGCTTAATCACAGTTAATGCCGTAGATGCAAGCTGAGGGCCAGAAGCCTATTCCATATCTGCTTTCCTGTGCTCTGCATAATGTTTTCTCAACTTTTTTTTTAAGAAACCCTCTAAGCCGCAAAGAAAGATCTCAGCAACAATTATGTATACAATAGATAACATCCAAATATTGCAGAGAATATACAAACATACTGAACATCTGAAGTTTGCTTTTTTAAAAAATGTATTGCAAATATTAATGAACCACAGAATAGGACTCTCACGTTTGCCTTTATGGGCAATATTTGTACAAAAAGGTCTAACTTAATTTCTTTGTGAATTGTGGAGCTGTTCGTTTTACGGGAACTAGATAGTCCCCAGTAGAAAAGAAAGATGTACTTTAAGAAATCAATAGCTGCTGTATAATTCTGAGATTCTCTGAACCCTTTTCCGGGAATTGATTATTAAAATAAAATATTGTTTGGAGGTTTTCATGTCTAACTTTTTTGCATATATTCTAGTCATAATGGTGAATCAATCATTAATTCAGGGCTGGCAATATTTTCCCATGAGTGATTTTATGCATCTATATTGGAAGCTGTTATTATATTTTACAGTGGAAGCTAATTGTTTTGTTCAATCCTGAGTGAGATAAATTCAGACAAAACACAGAAGATTGAGACAATATTGACACAATATTTCAAAAATAGTTGGACAGCTATCAGAATGTTTCACTAATACATTGTGAATGATTTGAAATGTACAGAGTCATGGGAACCACTGACTTATTTACTACTGTTAGGAGTTGGTACCATTGTAAATAAACACTCATTTTATATACTGTAATTGTACTTGTTTCTTTAAGGTTCGTCTTACTTAATAATGAAAATAGAGTTCATTTTTAACTCCAGTGCCTTATTAAATCGGTCTCTTGCTAAATTGTTACAGAAATGGTTGATTGATGTTGCAATATAGTTTTTCCATCTGCGGTAACTCACTTTAGGTCTTACATAATAGCGCAGGCCTGTTTTTATGAGGTTCGACTGGCTTGCTACTCAGAAGTACTTGGATAGAGAAAACTATAACAATTACAATAAGCAGACTTTACACACATTGATATCAAGTACTGTTCACCAATATTATACTGTCAAAGTTGCTGCAATGGAGTGTTGATCTTCTGCTTAGAAACAATTTTCAGCGCACGTTGGTTTTTATTCTGCAAATTAGATTTTAGGTAACTCTAAAATAGCCAGATGCAAATCCGCTATATTTTATTTTGCATTCATTTCCAGAACTGCTTTTTGGCAATGAATCATTGATATGCGTCTTTAAATCTATTTTCTGTTTTGTTCCCAAATACCATGCACTACTGATCCTCAACAAACAGCAAGTGTTCTGGAACACTGCAAGCAGCCTCTGAAAACCGGAAAAGTGGCCAGGGCTCATTCAATTGCTGATTTATTTCTTATTATACGGAGAAATTACTGCCTTTGGTGCCTGTCCTTATTAATCCATCTGAGACTGAGAAGTCACTATGCAGAGAATTGCAAGAGTGAATCTGTTTCCAACTCCTCACTGCAGATTGCCATAATTTAGCATAGCCTGAGCTGACGCTTCAAGAAATTGAAATGTTATTTTTTGCAGAGTATTGCAGCTTTGTGGAATTGGTACATTTTGAAAATGTTAGTATGTTAGTCAGTCGTGATTCTGTTCTTAACAGCTGAAAGTTAGACATGAATGAAAACTTTAACAGCTATGTGGCACGTTTACAAAGGAGAGTGCCCATGAATCTCGACCACACTTGTATCAGCTGTTCTTAACAAAATATACAAAGAAAATATACTGTAGCTTGTGTTTATTATTGGTAGAGTTTGGCCGCAAAGTATCAGTTACAGAGTCTTGTGATAGAGTTAGGGTCAATGCCACACACACACACACACACACAAACAAACAAGCAACCTGGTTCAAAAAGTAATTTGTGAGTTATTGTAATTTTAGAAAAAAGTAGATGGTTCCATAACACTTGAATATAAACTTTACTCCTTCTTCTGTGAAGGATTTGGGTTTAAAAGTGCTACTTGGCGAAACTGATGAGTTTGCAGCCAAGTCAATTCCAACTGAGAAACATTGATTTATTGCGAGGATCCAGCACTGAATCTAAACTACCACAATTGGTCACTTTGAAGAGCCACCGAGGCCTTAATTAGTGCAGTGATTATGAGAGAAGTGCAGTAAAAAGATAAGTGTTATGTGTAAATCACACTGTCAGCACAAGCATTGAGAACAGAGCAGCTCTTCACATCGACCACATTGTGATCTCTTGATCTCCGGCTGGTGAGCCAAGCATGACAATGTCCCCAGAAAGCGAGAGGACTGTTTTCATTGACAGCAAATCAAGGCTCGATTCTAATTGAGGGTTGCTGACGTGACGTTTGATTACACATTGGATTTTTTGAAACAGTTTTTTTGACATGTTTGGCACTCTTTTACAGATTTCTTTTTTTCTGAATTGCTTTGCGTCAGAAAGTTATACAATAGGAATCTATATGAATAAAAGGGCACACTGTTTCTCTCCATGTGCTGTGCTGACTGTGAAGTCTGTCATAGAACACTCCATCATCATTGTAATGCTCTCAGTCACAATACTATCTGACCTGTTAAGTACCAATTTCATGCCTCTTCACTTAACCCCTGGGCACCACTGACATTAGAACCTGTTTGGACCAATGACAGGTTATCGCAGAGCAACCAGAGTGCCTAATGCCACACTAAAATAATTATCAAGACTGACCTGGCCATTCAATGACAATGACCAGGTCAAATCCCCATTCCGTCATAACAGTGTCACTTAAATCCCAAATAAGTTTGCATTCTGATACCTTATAGTCTCTGGTAGCAACAGAAATAATAAGTACCCTCCTCACATTGGCCTGCTGGACATAAATTCCACAAGATACAACTTTTTCTTTGAACTCAGCTGTTGTATATTGTATTTTCTTGGTCCCTCATTCAATTAAGAATGTGCTTTTTTTATCCCTTATTAATGTCTCCCATTGCATTTCAAACACTATTCCCATTCCGACGGAAGTTCCAAAGGATGTAACGGCTGAAAGAACGGCTGACGATGGTGGAGCAGAGGGCATGAGGGCCAAGCAGGAGGTCATAGCCAGCTGAGCGGAGGTGGTGAGAAGTGAACAAGTCGGAGAGTTAGGGAGGTGTCAGAGCATGACGGGATTTGCAGACGGGTGTGAAAATCTTGAAGTCAATCCGTTCTGTAGATGGCACAGAATGTGTCACTGAAACACTTTAGTCATGAAATAGCTTAGAAAAGTAAGATTCCTGGTCTAAAAAGTTATATCTTTTCATGGATTTATGATAATCTATTTTTTCCCAAAGAATGAGAAATTTGAAAACCATGAATGTAACAGTGTTACTTTGCCAATGCGAAAGCTTAAAAAGGTACAATATACAGGGAAAAAATCAGATCGAGACATATTTCGATGTTCCTATGAGAATGTGCATACTTTTACTCTGAATTACAGTGAGTGACACACATACAAAAGCCTGTTCAGCTAATGTTGTTGCTTTCCCAATCCAGAGCCTGTTTGGTGACTCCCATGTGATTATCTCTCTGGCTTACGGTAAATGAGATGTAATAGTAGTTTTGCTTTTCGTCAGGAAAACAACTTTGTGCCAGTGGAAAAACAAACTAAGCTCCACATCTCAATGCTAGTAAACGGTACACCACAGGAAAACCTACGACCGAAGAGGAAGAAGACACACAGTATTTGTGGGTTGGAATAAGAACCACTCACTGCTATGCGTATAAATGCCTGATTTTATTCCCAATAGTCAGTTGTAGAGTGTTACTGTTCCCTCTAAAGGAAAAACACCTAGTAAACCCAAACCTGTTTCTGTTCAATTCATTTAATTGTTCATGATATACGCAAGCGAGAGAATCTGGGTTTGATTGCCATAATGGTGGAATGTTGTGCAAAATTCCTTATCCCACACGCCTCTGTTTACATGGCAGTAAGTAGGAACCCGGTTGTTAGTCGATTGACGGATCGCTTGCCTGGGGGTAATAATCCCTTCAAAAAATAGGTAGAAGAATAATTTGGTCACTCCACGAATCCACGAATTCCAGTCTTCTGATCAAAAAATGATGTGTTATGTTATGTTACGCTGTTATGTTATGTATTCGTTATGTACTCATCTCGTGTTGGTGATTTCGTTTTGAATTTGAAATTTGAATTTGAATTTGAAAGGAAACTGCAACGTAAACCATCTCTGGAACTCCATCCCCCAGTCACTCCGCTCTCGCCTCGTCCTTAGCCTCCTTCAAATTCCGCTTCAAAATCCAATTCTTCGACCATGCCATTGGTCACCCCCCTTCCCCTCCCCTCCCTTCTCCCCCCCCAATCCCAGCTCGGGTCTGAAATGCTGTACTCTGTCCAGCACCTTGGAACGTCCTCCCGACGTGAAAGGCGCTATACAAATGTAATCTTGTTGTTGTTGTTGCTGTTCTTAAAACAAAAATGGTTTCACAGGATGAAAGTTGTTATTGAACCTGTTTCCACCACCTCTAGATATTTACTTTGTTCCCTTCCGATTAGCAAAACAAGTGAAACAAATTGTATTAATCCTGAAAGTGTATCCATTGCTAATGATTTGTTGCAACCAGATTTACGTCCGAAAGCACATTCAATGAGGATCATTGCTGATGTAATTCCACGTGAGGGCAGTAGAGCAGAATGAATGACAGCATGTTTACCAGCTTACCGTCCGTCTATTATAACAAGTGGCCTCGTATGAACAGTGTAATGTGCACAGTGTAATGGTTTACTCAATGGATACTTCGTCTTACACAAGAGAATTATCAGTTTCATCTTTTTTAAAACAAAGGTTATTTTTTTTTCTTTCAAGAAATAATACGTTGTGAATAAATCGTTAAATTCATGAAATGACTCATGCAGGCGAAACGGACAAAGGACCTAAATGTTTGCTCGGCTTATTTTCAAGTTTTGTTATCACTCTGTAGGCTTTCCAAATGCACGCCCCGTTTTATAATTGTTTTATAAAATAGAATTAGAAAGTGAAATGTAGCACTAGACTATACCAATGGTCAGATAAAATAAGCAGAACCTGGAAGTGCGATATTTATTTAGAATTTAAGAGACATCCCCTACTTAGAAGAAAAAACAACCATTCGCCATGAATTTATTTTTTTCACAGCATTTATTTGTTTGGATTCGTTTTCGCACCAAGATCTAATGATTTTACTTGTTGCAAACACCAAAGGTGCTTGTGTGTGTGTGATCTGAATAGGACAGTTGGTGCCAGCAATATCTGATTGGAAGTCTTCAAACTCTTTGATTATTATTGTGTCTGCTTCTTGCCCCCTTAAATATTTTTTCGGGGGGGGGGGGCGGTATTTCGTTTTTTTCGATACATTCACACACTGTGATCGACATTTGATTCGCTCAGTTTTCAAATCTGATTTTCGGCCTTCCTCCCCCACTGGTTCATATTCTGTCAAAAGTGAATTCTAATGATTAATATTGTATTGGTTCCACTGCAAATTGGAGAAATGTAGTTTGCCGTGTCTCTGTTCTTAAGTGTATATCGACAGCTCTGGTCACCAGTTTCTGCTTGTTAGTCGTGGGTTAGGCAGTTCATTTCTAACATTGAAAATTCCAAAGCTGAGACAGTGGGCTGTCTGAATATTTTTTAGACATATCCATGTCTAAGATTAATAATATGGCTGGTCCTTACTGACTGCAATTATCAGACAGCTAATAGATAACACTAAACTTATGAGGCCATCGTTTAGAGGTGTTTGGTTCCGCAGATTGGTAACTTGGTAGCATTATGCTGCATCTGTATTGTGTAAAATATCATCCAGAACAGCAAATGGGCTGTATAATTGGCCCATTAAAAAGTATCTCCTAACAATTGCACTCAAACAATTCAGCAATTCGGAATAACACAGGATGCAAAACGCTGCTGCTCTGGTTAGTTAGTATTGATTTTGGTCTGTAAAGAATGCAATTGATCGATCTCTTTATGTGCATTTACAGAACTTGACATGATGGTCAACTCAAAAGGTGTTGGTTGAGAGTCCTTTTACATATTCTCATTGGAAAATTATCGGTTCAGGTGGAGCAATTAAGCTCTTACCAAACACAGCTCCCAGTACTATTTGAAAGGTTTGTCATGTTGTAGGCATGGTATTTCAGATGAAGTATGCAACTTAGGTATTCACTACTTGTTTTGTACTTAAACCCAAAGAGAAGTAGGCAGTCCTGTTGATCGAGTCAATTTTCCCCCTGAGTATCCGACTTCCATCACCACTGTGTCCCATTCATAATAATACTAATCCTTGTATTTGATATATCGCTTATCACGTCATCGAGAAGTCACAAAGGGCTTCACAGGACATACTTAGCCATCCTTCGGATGAGACGTTAAACCGAGGTCCCATCTGCCTGTTCAGGTGGATGTTAAAGATCCCGCGGCACTTTATGAAAAGAGAAGGGAGTTTCTCCTGGTGTCTTGGCCAACAATCCTCGCAAATATAATTGGTCACTCACTCCATGGCTGTTTGTGGGACTACATTGTGAGCAATTGGCTACCGCATTTCGCTCACAAATACACAATCCGCTCTACAGTATGTCTTGTCAAGAGCTTTGAGACATATCAATGTTGTGATAAGGCACTATATCAAATGCAAGGAAAATTATTATTATACTGCAGTTTTGAACCCCAAATATTCTGACTCAGAGGCGAGAGTACTAAGACTGCGCTAGGCTGACAAACTTGAGAATAAGATCTGGAGTCTGACTGATTATCACAACAAGTCCCGTGCTCTTGAAATTGAATTCCCCACACCTAAATATTATTTTTTCTTGTGTCCATATGCACCATGCAACTCTACTCTTTAGGTCAAGCTAACTAAGACCAGCTTGTACAGTCATTGATCTTATAAATACTGCAACTGCATCTTGCCTCACATGTAGCAATAACGCATTATTTCCAGAATAATGGATATTGTGGAGGGATTTACAAGCCTGTAATTCAGTTAAAGAGTTTGGATAACATCATAAACCAGGAGAGGTCTTAAGAACAAAAGCAGAACCTTGAGGTTGATTTACAGCCTTTAATACCCTGAACAGCATGTGCTGTTACCATTTTTGGAAGCTTGAGAAAAATCAAAAGAAATCAGTAACTCGCTTTTTTGTGACAAAGTTACTGCTCAGGCTGAGCGCGGTGAGGAGAAAGGCAATAATAATTGGAAACAGTACCATAATAATGTTCGCCAAAGTGCATTACAGCTGCTTGTGATGTCTGCTAAGAAGAATAACATCATCTTGTAATAAATGGGGCAGAGAGCATCAATACTATAAACCTTGTTGTATTTTATAATTTTAAGAACAAACCATTCCCTATATTAACTACCGTTGTTGGTACTAAGTATTATTCTGATGCAGAGTTTGACTTTCATCATCCTAAATATCATGATTTGGAATTTATTTCAATTTGAATTTAAACAAGTGGTTCAGCTGCGACAGTGGCTCAGTTGGTAAAATCACTGCATACCGCAATGTGAAACCAAGCCATACAGACTGAGAAGATCTATTACACTTACACTTCATTGGGGGTGGGGTGGGGGGGAGCAAGAAGGCAGAAGTGGTGGAAAGATTTTAAAGCTAAAATGAATGACTAGAATCAGACCAAGTTAATTTAATACACAGGATATTCCTCCAACATCTGGCTCCTACGATTGGTTCAACATGTTTCATTTTAGCTGCCAGATCCAAAACAAAATCCAAGATATGACCAGCAGTGGACATGTCATTAGCAGCAGTGCAGTCATTTTTGTTTAATGGTTTCTTCATATCTTGAATTCGACATAACGCTTACAATGTCGGAGTTTCCCAAAGTGCTTCACCGGTTTTGCCGCGTATTTGGAGGAAAACACAGCAGCCAATTTGCGCACAGCATCGTCTCGCAAACAATGATCAATTTATCAGGCCAATTGTTGGGCAGGACACTACTTCTCTATTCAAAAAGTGCCGTGGGATGTTTAACAGTCGACAGGATCTCAGTTTTAATATCTCATCTATAGAGTGCACCCCACAAACAACACATTGCTGAGTTGCAGTGTCAGCCCAGAGAGAGTGTGAACTCAAATCCCGACTTGGGGTTTGATCCAGAGGTGAAAGCGCTACCCACTGAGCCAAGCTGACACCAAGGTGCAGAACAGTCATTAATCACAGAAAACTCCTTGATTTAATCCCTTGTAAAAGACATTTCCNTTTTTTTTGATACTTCTCAATTAAAAAGCCCTCCTAGGTTGAGATTTATGATCTTCCCGTGTATTTTGTCCAGCCTTGGCAAGAGCAGTGACATCATCATCTGGTGGCAGGACTGCTAATGAATTCACTCAACAGAAAATAGCTGGATCTAATAAATGAGGAATACTTAGAAACTTGAGGGTTTTTTTTTCAGGGCAGATGAAAAGCTAATCATTGAATTTGTTCCAGGAAATATATTTTGGGGTTTTAGAAGAATGAACGTTTTTAACTGATCATTTAAAAGGGATACTAGTAGAGAGACTGTTTTTCTATATAGTTGTAAAGCCACAGACTCTATTTACGTTGTCCAAAGTACTCTTTGTATTTCTTTCTTATACATTATAGTGGAGCCATTCCACAGTTCAAAATATTTTCTCTCCAAAGCTTTCTATTTTTTCTTACCAATTTCTTTCTTGGCCTTTTCCACACATCACAGAGGTTCACAACAAAGAGGGAAAGCTGGCAAGCCTGTTCTTATACTTTGTGTGCCAACTGCTTGAAGGTGAACAAATATTATGCAGGAATTACTCTGCTTCTCTCCTTGTGTTGCAGCTCCTCCGATTATGACACGACCGAGACTTTGGTGATTCACTTAATGGCTTGCACCAACAATATGTAAATGCGAAAGTAATAATAATGCTTGATTATTTGACATCGCACCAATAGCTTCAAAATCTCTCAAAGCGCATGATAGGTAACTGGTGTCAAAGTGTACTGACAACAAACTCCCACAAACAGCAATGAGACGAATTTGTCATTCATCTCATGGCGTCTTCAGCAGGATTGGTGGCTGAGGCAGAGAGAATTACAGGTGCTGTTACTTATATTATTCATTGATGGTTAACGACATAAATAAAGACATTTGTAATTTCCTCGGTCGATCCACACGTGTTTACACATGGTGAGCTCTCAGTGAACCCGTAACTTATTGCTACGCACCACACCATAGCAGAGTTTGTGTTTAAATTCAGCACTTTGTGCAGATTCTATCAACAAATACCACGTCATATCCGAGGAGAAATGCCAGCTCACTTCAGATGGGTTAGTGCTTCCAGTGACAGAAACAAAGAGACGTTTTCTTCCAGCTGCTAATAGAATCAAGCTTTCAGTGGCAAAGGCAGAGTTCAATGCAATCAATGGTAATGCGTTTTGCAAAAAGATAAAAGAGAATTTGGTTTAGAATCAGACTCCCGTCTCAGAGAAGACAGCTGTTGGAAAACAATGGCCCACTTTGTTTTAATTCCATAAGGTAACAAAGTTAGATTCTGGGAGAACGAGCTTAGTTATCTCCCCTGTTCACACAGCAGCCAAACATCCCCCATATTCTCAACTCCATGGCTGATGGTTAGACAGTGCATTTACATTCAGCTTTTGCCTGTTTTGTATCTTACCAAAGGCCACTATTAAAGCACCATTCTCCACCTAGGCCACAAGTCAAACACAAATTCACTCCGTTTGACACAAGCTTTGGCAGCAACTAAAATTCGGTTCCACAGTCAATTCACAGGCTGACAGACTGCGGGCTCGCTCTCAACACACGTGGTCTTTCAGAGAACAACTATTTTATTTATTTCTCTCACAACCTGATTGTAATATAGTGGAATAGAAAGTGAGCACAGGGAATTTATAAAACGCACCCCATTACAGAGAGCATATCTTCACATAATAACCTACGAAGAATAAAAAAATAATGAATTCAAACAATTCTAACAATTGAATAGCTTTTTGCACTGACTGATAGTTGCATTTTTTTTGCAAAGGCAATAACAAGATTTGAAGTATCCTTGAACTGTGGTTTTACATTAGTATGATTAGTGTGTTGTAAATGGACTTGCGCTTTCATTTTAAACAGCTTACAGTCCCAATTAAACCAGATCTTTGAAAAATGAGCAGCCTTAGGTCTTAAATCTCTTTTCGTGAAACAATCACTGCTGCATATCCTGTAACACATCTGGTAAGACTCAGAGATGAAAACAATAATTTACTAGTGTAACTTGTCCAGGGGCAACACCTGGGCCAGTTTGGTCAGACCTATTGCTAACTCAGTTGCCTGACTTTGTGTTTATTTCATGGTGGTGGGGGTGGATTGTACATTTTATTTTAATAAATATAGTATTATTATTCATAAACAAGTAGCAGAATGTCTGTTCTGATGATCTTTAGGTTTTGCACCTTGCACGATTTCTGACGTTTCTGTGCACAAGTTGGTTGCCTTTTGCACTCCGGGATGCTACTCCTTGTGAACGGCGTTACATAAGTGTAAGTTGTTTGCTTACAAATACACAATCACTACACTTTACAATAAAATCCTATAAAGCACGTCGAGACGTCTCGACAATGTGATAAGGCTGTATCAAATGCAAGACTTACTATTATTATTATTATTATTGTTATTATTATCTCTCTTCCTTTCCTTATCGTCTTTTTCCAGTGAATTATAATTTTAATGTTTCCCTTGAGATTCGTACCTATCGCTATAGATTGGATCGTTAATTGTTTAGACAGCGTATAGAGGATGATCAAACTAACAAGTTAGCAAATGAAAGACAGACCAAGCAGACTGAAGATGCACTTGCTCATCATGAACTGGAACAGTCTGAGCCCAGCAGGTAATCAGGATATAGGAAAGCTCCATTGTTTGCTCTAAAAAAATACCTTTCAGACGATTCGGAGCTGCAAACTTACTGTCTTGGATTTGTACAAATGCCATGTCACCTTGTTATAAGACGATTGGATGCCACTTGCTCTTTTGATACTGTATTTGAAAGCTGGCTGTCCAGGATTCTTCTGAGTAGCACATTATAACAGTAACGGCAACGCCACTTATCAAATGCAAATGCAAGTATTATTATTATCTAATTTCATTCATTGCAGAAATCACATTTTAAGACCACAGCCTTGGAATCCTTACTAGATACGCCCCAGACCAACAACCAGCTCAGCATTCCTAGCAAAGTACCGCTATTCCAGAAAACGGGAGAGGTAACCGGAGTGCGGTTTGTACATTCAACATAAAACCATTTATGTATTCCACATCTGTAACTTTTAACAGCCTCTTTCTTTCAAGCGTAATCCTTAGCTACAGGGCTTCTTCACAGAATCCAGAAGTGAGCCATTTTATTCAAGTGGAAGTGAGTCAGACACACTTTATTGATGTCATGCAGAGGGATCTTTGCAGTGTCTGTTAAAAGCTCAGAAATCAGTCAATCAACCAGTCAAGGATTTATCATTGTGCTGTTAAGGGGCCTGAAAGCAAGGAGGAGGGAGAGCTAGAAAGAATGTCTCACTTGCAACCCTTAGCACCACAGTCACTTGCAAATAACAACAACAGATTACATTTGTATTTAATGTCGGGAGGATGTCCCAAAGTTGTCCCAAATATTATAAAATAGAGTTGACCGTGTGTAAAAGTACTTCCTGCATTTTACAAGAGACAGTTTGTTGTACAACTGAAAACATTTTCCCCCAAACACTGATACATGGAAAGCACCAAGATTCCCTTTGGTACCTCTGGAAATAAGTTTTGCTAATATTTAGGTTATTGCTTAACCCAGAGGATAGAGGGGAAGAGCCATATTGATGCAAACACACTTAGCATTACTCCATGTGTCACATTTTGATGCTTCAACATAATGCACCATTTCCTTCTTACACAATTACATATCCCGCTAGACAGTATTTCTAGTTACTGTTAGTTTTCGAGCAAAACAATTTCTGCAGAGAAGAAGTGGTTAAAAGTTGATAAAATAATATCTAAGATCAGTAGTGGTGAGCCTGTGGTGCAGTAGATTTCAGAGTTCTGATATTTGGATCTATATCCAGTGGAATACCTGAGCTAAAGCCTACCATAAAATACAACATAAGATACAAAGTATTAAGACCTCTTGAAGTGAATTTATTGAAAGAGACGTAATACAGTAGAGAAACAACAGCCTGAAATGGCATGAGTTGCATAAACATTTGTAACAATTTAAATAGGTAAAGTCTTTCAGTGTTCACTGTTTTAGTGTGGAATGCAAGTCTCTGCTGAAGACCTTTCTCTTCGACCGCGCTTTTGGTC
Organism: Callorhinchus milii; assembly: GCF_018977255.1. Lineage (NCBI taxonomy): Eukaryota > Metazoa > Chordata > Chondrichthyes > Chimaeriformes > Callorhinchidae > Callorhinchus > Callorhinchus milii. Next base: position 12,147,493 of record NW_024704759.1, on the reverse strand, counting down.
ACCTTCCTCCCCATCCCCCCGGCTCGGCCCCGGAATCCTTTACTGTAAAGTGCTCTGAGACACCATCCGGGGTAGAGGGCGCTATATAAATCCAAGTTGTTGCTGTTATATATGTCGTTAAACAGCATCAGATTACCATTCACAATCTACCCCTGCAACACGAAACCTACCCACGTCTTCCCAAACAAAAATAATGTGCATGAAACAAAATATAAATGGAAAATAATTCATCTGAAAACGTTACACCTCAAATAATAACAATAATAATCCTTGCATGAGACATAGCGCCTAACATTGTCGAGAGGATATCTCAATGTGCTTCACAGGATTTACTGTAAAGTGAAGTGAAGGTATAGGCAAACTTGAGCGCCAATTTGCACACAGCAACGTCCTACAAACAGGCATCTCTGTCACTGCAGCACTCTCCCACTACAAGACAGTCAGTCACCCTCGTCATGTCAAGTAAGTTGAATCACTCCCCTTCAACATTGTAGTTAGATGGGTCTGTTGTGTCAGCCAAACATACACACTGTAAAGCCTGCGTACACATCCATACAACCTGCAGAAGTACTGCCTTTTCTGAATTGGAGAATCTTGATGAATGCAGGATTCCTGCGGTACAGTGAAGGAGTTCGGGAAGGAAAGTGTGACATACTGTGGAGAGGAAAATGGGCAGATTGGAATGGAAGGAATTACATGGAGAGATTAGAATGAGTCCGGGTATGAGCGTAAGAGATTGAAAAAGGAAACGATGGATAAAAACAGAAAATGAAAGTTTCCCCGATGGTGAGTGGGTAGGAGGCACTTGGCAATGTGGGTTATTGTTTTAAACACTGAGCTGTCCTGAGTTACCTAATCGCAGCTGGGGTAGCAGTTGGAGCAGTACGATTGGCTTCAGTGCCTAGAAAACAGAAAGTTAGCCAGGATTTCTGCTCTTGATTGATATTCTCCATTCAGAGAAACCTGCTGGAAGGAGCGAGTGAACGGACGTGATCTTTGGAGCTAATCGGAGAAGCTTTCTTGCCCACCACAGCTTAATATCCTGCAAACACGAACCATCAATGCTCACACATGAGTCAAGGCCACTTGAGCGAGGTATTAATAGGTGACAGCATCCACAGACTCTAGTAGCGGAGAAAGAAAAAGAGTGAAACATCTTTGGAAGAGGACCAAAACATGAATGAGAATAGGACAATAATCCTTGCATTTGATATTGCGCCTTGCCACAACATCACAATGCCTCAAAGTGTTTCACTGATATTGCTGCAAAGGGAGGTGACTGTGCATTTTCTAGGCCAAACACGACAGCCGATTGGTGCACAACAGTGTTCCCGCAAACAGCCGTGAACCGAATGGCAATTTTATCAGGGGAAGACACCGGAAAAAACTCCATTTTTTCACAAAAGAAAAAAAAAGAGAGAATGGAATAAAAAGAATTGTTCATTTACAGCTACTATTTCCAGTGGTGTCGAGGGTTGGTGTTTTCTTTGACGAATTGTGAGAGATGTATCATGTCTGCTCTCCTCACGGCTGGAGGTGATCACGTCCAAAAGTTAGGCTTGTCATGTCTTGTTGCTGATGGCTTTGAAACAGAGAACCCAGTGCTGAGTTCAGAAGCAATCCAGTCCAGATGGACGTGCAGTCCACACTTGATGTAAGGTATAAACAGTGGTAATCCACAGTAGCACCTTATAATAAATCAGTTAAAAAATCTTTGCATTTTCACCCTGTGTCTCTCACACCACCTGATTAGTTTGGCTTGGTTGGAGTGACAGGAGATCTGCAGGCAAAACACATTTTAATAATTGTTTCATTTGATATAGTGCATTATCGCATCATCAAAGCAATTCATGGGACTTACTGTAGAGTGTAGTGACTGTGCATTTCGCCCACAAAATACACAGGCAATTCACTTTGCAGTATGTTCTGTGAAGCGCTTTGAGACGTCTCGAAGACCTGATAAGACGCTATAACAAATGCAAGGATTATTATTATTATTATTTTTATTTTTGGAGTCCCTGTAGCTCAGTGATTAGAGCACTCGCTTTGCAAGCGAGAGACCCGGGTTCGATTCCCAGCAGAGTGAAACCTTGGGCAAGTTTCCTTACTCCACACGCCTGATAATAATCCCTCAAGAAAATAAAACAGTAATAAATTGGTCATTTTAATCCACGACTGTTTGTGGGACATTGCTGTGCGCAATTGGCTGCTGCATTTCGCCCTGAAATATACAGTCAATTCACTTTTCAATCTATTCTGTGAAGTGCTTTGAGGCGACTAGAAGACGTGATAAGGTGCTATAACAAACGCAAGGATTATTATTATTTTTATTATTATTATTTACAATGCTTTTCAGATGATTCGGTGAAAGATAAAGAAATGGGGGGAAAAAATGTCTTTTTAAAAGGTTTGGTGTTGCATTCCGACAACATGTATAAGAGGATTTGTTGATATCTAAACATTGGGCAGCTGTATATGCTTAAAGACAGTGAGGAAAGTCCTATTCTACACAAAATATGCCTGTAAATATCGCCCTCTGGAGGGAAAGGGGGAAAACGATGATAGTGACTGTTGAATGTGTTTTAAATCATTTCCTCCCCTTATTTAATTCTGCACAATTTGACAAAATAAACAAGCATGAACTTCGACTTCAGAATTAAAGTATACTTTGTTGTTTTCGAAAAGCAACTGTGCTGTGAATCAGAGCTGTATAATTGCACAGAAGGTCACATCTCAACAGTAGGGAGAGTCTCTAAATCATGACCGACTCTTTAAAACTTTGAAATCAATTCAAAAACAAATGTCCTTTTCTCTTTTCCGAGCCATAAACTTTATTTTTATTTAAAAAAATAAATTGCTTACATTGTTTATTTCAATACGTGCACTGTAAAATTATATATATATATATATCTACAGAAACACGTTCAAAATGTTGTTGAGCTCAATGCTAAAAAAAAACTAACCTAATCTCTTATGCTTTTTCTCCTGCTTTGCAGTTCAGCAAGTGGGAAAAAAGCCATGTGCGGAAGACAGTGTTTTCCTTGCTCTGAATGTAAACCGTCCGCATGCGCCCGCAAAACACACAGCCACTACACTGTGCAGTATATTCAGTGAAGCGCTTTGAGACGTCTCAAAGACGTCTCGAAGGCATCTCGGAGCACTTGGCGGCTGAGCGTGACAAGGTGCTATATCGAATGCAAGGACTATTAATGATGATGATGATGATGATGATGATACGCTTTGTATCTGGAATGAAATCGACCAAACCACACTCCAAAAAAAAAACCAGCCAGTGTCTGCGTTTGGGCAGAACAAGACCTTTTAGGTGACGCTCCCCATGAATCTGTTTCCTGAGCTACTTGCGTGAGTGTGTGGTGTGTGAGTGTGTGTGTCTGTCTCTCTCATTGGTAAAAAAAAAGGATTCGAGGTAGCATTTACTCCAGATTCTCGCTAATTTGTAGTCTTGTCAGTTGCATTCGCTTTGCATTGGGCATCGAGCTGCAGATTGGATTTGGATTTGGATTTGCATCCACATCCCACTCTCCCCAGCAGTGAAGATGAAGTTCCACTGAAGTTTTCTTACAGAGCAAATAAGCTGCTGGACTTGTTCAGCTCTTTAACTAACTAACCAACCAACTCACTCACTCACTCACTCACTGACTGAGAGAGAGGGGGGGAGGAAGAGTGCATTGCATTGGGCTTCTCAAGAGAGGAATAAATTGGGGGAAAAAAAAAAGTGGGGTTATTCACCCAACAGAGACTGAGTTGCTGTGTTGTTTTATTGAAGGAGGGACTGATTGCAAGTGGGGAACCCAACTCAATCAATTCCATTGATCCGCAATCAATCAGTCAGTCAATCCCATCGCCTTTGCAAAAATGAGATGACTTCTGATCAACCCGGATTCTGAAGTTTTTTTTTTAAGAAAACCAGCCTCTTAACATATATATATCTATATATATATCTATATTTATATATTTTCTAATATATTTCAGGAGCAGCAAGAGATTTTTTTTTATTTTTGGAGCAGGAGGAGAGAGAGAGAGAGAGGGAGAGAGAGAGAAGAAAAAAAGTTTTGATTTACTTTTATTGCCAACAAAAGGGGAGGAAAACAGATGATGGATGAAGAAAATCAACAGCAGGAAAACGGAGTGGACAGTGGCAAAGACAGGGATCGACAGCTTCGGTTGCGAGTCTGTGTGATGAATGAGATCCTGAAGACCGAGAGGGATTATGTGGAGACCCTGAAGTTTCTGCAGTCTGTAAGTTATTTGCCCTTTTATTTCCCTTTAAAACCCAGTGAATCAAGTCTAATTGCAGTGCTTTGGTGCTGTGCAATGCTGTGTGCAAACCTGACTCCTGGGCACCAGTTTCAGACAGACAGAGAGAGAGAGAGAGAGAAAAGAGATGCTTTATTGGGACACTGTTTCAATTAGAAGCCCATCAACTCCTCAATTGCTGTGGCTGAGGTTTAGGTGAAGCTCAGTGTCAGAAGTCAACCTTTGCTTAGCCAAGGCTGGTGTTTTGGCTCTTCAGGGGCTCAGGTTTTAGTTTGTTAAATAGCTTCAGGGATGACTTTGAAATTGCAATTTTTTTGGAGCAGGTTTTGGTCAAACCTCTACTATTTTGCTCTGTTTCGCAGCTTAGCGGATACAACCAGAGTTAATCAGTGCCTCTGTGGCCTTCAGGTTGAATGAGGAATGGATATACACACTCACTCACACACACTCACTCACTCACTCACTCAGCTGGGCTGAAACTTAAGAAAATCTTTGAAATAACGAGGATTTTTTTAAAAAGGTTTCAGCCACCAAAGACCAGAGGAGCAACAAAACCCGAAATTTAAGGCGTTTTAAAGATGTAACATTTTGAAATGCCTTTTCTTGCCTTAGCCAATACGTTGGCTTTTATCAAACGTGCAATTTATTGCTCCCTTTTACTGTCTTTTTTTCAAAAAAAAATGATTAAAACTTCACCGTGCCCTTTTTTTTGAAAAAAACTGCCTAGGAATAGGTCTCAACTTCTTCAGTTTCCTGTTTGGCAGTTTTTAATGCCCTCATTTGAAGGTTCATTTGCTGCAGATAAGCACAGGCAACGGAAAGGTGTGCCATATGGTTTGTGTAAAAGGCTGAAATGTGCTCATTCCAGACACAATGAGGTTAAGGGGGTGGGTACGGGGGGGGGGGGGGGGGAGATGCTTTAAATCAGTCTCCACAGTCTAACAGTTCCTCCTGATGAAACATCCGAGCAGTTGGCCACAAGCTCCTCCAACGGTCTCGAGAGACAGGAAAACAACCTGACTTGATTTGCAGTATCTTTCTTATGTTGTCTGAACGTACCGACTGGGGAGAGCCCCTGTCCTGTCAGAGCGGCTAAATTGATGTCTTTTTGAGGGCGAAATCGGGCTAAGATTGCAGCTGGTGTATAATTTTGTAAAATGGTGTGTTGTTTTGTGAGGAGCAGTGCACATTACTGTTAACAGAAAGGGCCGTAAGCCCTGTTGCACAACCCCCACGTGTTGTGTGTGGAAGCTTGAGGAACGTCTGAACCACATCTCGTTACACTTTGAATCAGCAAAACAGAAGTCTATTTGGAGATTAACTCGTTCCCCTCCCCCTTCCCCTCTTGCCCTTCAACCTGGAACGGTTTGATGTCAGTGCTCTGAAACTGCAGATTTTATATTCACTCACAACATATACAGGCAGTCAATTGGCTTTACAGTGCTCTGGGACGCTACCCGGTGTGAGGGGCACTATATAAATCCAAGTTGTTGTTATTATGATATATTCTGTGAAGCACTTTGAGACGTCTCGAAGACATGATAAGGGGCTGTATCAAATGCAAGGATTATTATTAATGTTATTTTGTTTTTCCCCCCCCCACACACAACTAAAGCCATCCTAATTGTAGTACTCTATTGTAGAATAATAATTGCATTTGAACCAAGCCAAAGTTCACACTGTCTGAATGAAACGTGCAAGAAGGTGACTTAAAACTGAATTTGTGAACAGATTGGAGTAATTTCAAAAGTGCCACTGACATTTTAGAGAGACAGAATGTTTGGTTCTGTGTGGTATGGTGTAAAATGACTTATTTTCTCTTCTCTCTGTCCCCTCCCTCCCACACAAGAATCTCATTCCCTGCCCCCCCCCCCCCCCCTCTCCTTTTCACAAGGAAATCAGGCAGAGTGGAAACACTCAGACAGGGTGCCTCGTCGTGCAGTGTATTTTTGACTTGTAATCTCTAATTGAGGACCTGATATTATGTTTTACTGTGATATTACTGCTTTTCAAGGTTACAATTAAAGCACAAACTCATTTTGAAAATGAGTCATTTCAAAGCCCACGACTGACATTCAAATTATACGGTAACGTTCAGTGAGTTGCACAGAATATTTAGTTTACAAAGAATGTGTACAGCATGGAAACAAACCACACAACCCAATCTGTCTGTGCTGGTCAACACCCTTCTATTCCACACCCTTTTCCCTCATGTGAAGGTCTAGCTTCCTCTTGAATGCACCTATACTAACTGATTCAACCACCTCTCTAACAACAACAACAACAAATTGCATTTTCACAGCACCTTTCACATTGGGAGGATGCCTCTAGGCTCTGGACAGTCAAGGGTTTGGACCCAAGCTGAGGGTTGGAATCAAGAGCTTGGAGGGCAAGCCAAAGTGGTGCTTCCAGGCAATGAGTGCCACAGTTGCTCCATCCTCTGTCCTCTGGTTGATTTTGAAGACTGACTTGGATAGATATTTATTAGGTGAGAGTATTAAGGGATACGGAGCAACAGCAGGTAATTGGACTTGAGGTACAGATTAGCTATGATCTTATAGAATGGCAGAACAGGCTCGAGGGGCTGAATAGCCTTCTCCTATTTCTATGTTTCTATTTATCTATGAAGCACATTTCTATGTTTCTCTGATTCTTACTTTAGAATCCTGAAAGAAATCGGTGACATGAATAGATGTTTCATTAATTCATGTAAACACTAAAGAACATCATCTAGAAGTCATTATTTGCAGTATCAGAACGTTAAATCTCATCCTGATTAGTTGAGAGTAGCTCCAAAATGTTTATTCTAATTTAACTCTCAAGAACCAATTCCAGTTAATTTTATAACCTAATTTAATAAAAGTAAGCTTTATAAATCTACACTCTGAGTTTGTAAATTCTTATAGCTTCATGACCTTTCAAGTGGGATCCCAAATGATTGAATCAAATCTTTATAAACCACTTTATTCACAGTTACCACTGTGTGAATCTAATCTGTAAGTGAGTAAGTGGCTGCACTGCTGGGCTGAAATTGTATTTCAGTGAAACTGCAGACATTGAGCAGTGTGTGGGAAATGATGGTCGTGGCGTCCTGAACGACGCAGAAGTTGGCGTATTTTTTTAACTCAAGAAGTTGCCCAGGATGTAGGTTCTGAGTTTATTGACTCACAACTTACAACTACTGCCTCGGCTTCGTCTGCAGCTCTCGGGCAAAATTTAATACACAATTGAGTACTCACACTCAGTTGGTGGTACACCCACCTCTGGACCAGAGGTTATGGGTTGAGGCACCGCGTCAGGTCTTGATCTCATAGTCTAGGTTGATGTGCCAGTGCAGTTGTGGTGGGAGTACTGCTTTTTCAAAGATGCTATCTTTTGGATAAACTGAGGTCCAGTCTGCCTGTTAAGGTCCGCATTGAAGATCTCACATGATTCGAGAGTTTCTCACAGTTCAGATGAATTGGTCATTTACCTCATGGCCATTTGAGGGACGTCAACGACGCACATTGGCTCAACTCATTTGACACCATCCTCATTATTTCTGGTGTGTTCCATCTCAGACCGTATTTTTGAAATGGAAATGTAACCGTGGTCTGTCCCTCTGGGTCTTTTAACATATTTATGCTGCGAACATAATGTTTATTTTAATTCAGTAGCGGGGGCGGGGGCAGGGACGGTGTGGGGCTGGACAACTTAATTTGAAATAAATGAAACTATTTATAAAGCAGCACTTTGCTTTCAATGATCAAACGCTGAGTGGAAAGGCTGCGGGGAGTGGGGTGGAGGGGAGAAGGGGAGACATTTACACTTCAACAGCTTGTAATAGTAAACGTCAATGTTGTATTTGTTAACACGGGTCGAAACTGTTTTAAACTGAAATTATGTCATGCAGAATAGCAAAAAGAGTCAATGTGAGCTTCTGTTTGACAGTGGCTCCATTTCTGTGCTAAATTGGGGTGCCTTGGGCTGGTGAAAACTGTTCTTACATTTAAATGAATCTTAGCTATAGTACAAACGAGAAGCAACAGGAACCACATGCTGCTCAGGACTGAATGAATGCGCTGCAGAGGTACTGAGTATTTGCAAATTTATAATTGACTGATTTCCTAGACAATGGCCTTGAAATGGCACAGGGCAAGCGAAGAATAGAGTTATACACCAAACGCCTTTTCTCTGAGCTTTGCGAGCACAAACACTTGCATCGAGCGCAGACTTTTGGCGAATATATTGGTGAGCTTGCTGCTCCATTTTTTTTTCGAAGTAGTGGAATTTGCGAAGGACTCCGAGATGCCGTCCAACGTGAAGAACGCTATATAAATGCAAGTTGTTGTTGTTGTTGTTGTTGTGCTGTATTGCAAATGGTATCACAGGATTCTTGTTTTTAGGTAAAGCAGAATGCTTTGTTGATCAACAACAAATTGCATTTTATAGGGGGTTTCACATCGTGAGGACGTCCCAAGGTGCCTCACGTGGGTAATTGGTGTGGGAGCGCGACAGTTGGTGTGTGACATTCAATTGAACGGTTTTGAAATCTCTGCGATATCTTCTGGAACAGAGGACAGAGACGTACAGTGACTGACATGATGCTGAGTTAAGATTTCCAGCACTGAACGAGAATCTTCTTTGTGCTTTTTGTTTAAGACGTTTTGTGAGCCTCAGTATAGCCATCACCTTTATGTTCAGTGACAGTTCTTTTTTTTGAGGGGAGGGGCAATCTTATTTTTCTTTTAAACAATAAATATGCCAGTAAAGCTTCTTTATATTAAAAAAAACCTCACACTAAATGCCCTCTTTCACCTTCTTTGACTGATCAATATTTTTTCCCTCCATCCACTAAATCAATAGCATCTCAGATTTCACTCACAGATCCAGCTGCAGTACATTTTGCTGCAGATATAGATTCCCTACTTTCCTTGCTTCTTGAGTCACCATGGCTTAAATATCTATTGATTTTTATTTCTGGAGGGCACCACCAGCTGTATCATTCGAAACATCTTGAATCTATTAAAGAGGATATTGACCTCTGGTTAAGTTGTCTTTGGTCCCTAGTTGGGAGGCCATTTCTACCAGATGGAACAAAAAATTAGCATCTTTGTACATTTTCAAGATGTTTTATCTCTTAAACTCTATTAGCATGACTCCAGTCTAATTTCTAGTGAGTTTTGGAGTAATTTTAATGGGGCGAGCCAGGAACAGTTTATTTTAAACTTAATTATAAATCTACTGGTATATAGTATTTTGTAAGTAATAAATGATAGTAAGAGAACATAAATTCATCTGGCCTATCTTTCTCATATTGAAATTGACGGTTTAAGTTAGGTTCAAGAGTGCTTTAATGAACCAATGTTATTCTTGTTAGTTTTGACAATAAGCAGAATTAATTTTCTTCAATTAACATTTTCATTTTGACTGGAAAGTCAATGGGGATTATCGATCTGACTGCGGAGTTCTCCAGTGTTCTAACCACATACCCCATGAGTGAAATATCTTATTGTAGGATGATGACGAGAGAGAGAGAGAAAAAGCAAAATAAATTCTTCAGGTATCATGAGAAACTGACAAGTGCTTTTTTTTAAAATTCTGCGTATGATTGATCCATCATGCCATCAGCCANCCCCCTTCTCCTCCCCTCCCTTACCCCTCCAACCCCAGCTCGGGTCTGAAATGCTGCACTCTGTCCAGCGCCCTGGGACATCCTCCAGACATGAAAGAAGCTATACAAATGTAATCTTGTTGTTGTTGTATGCAAGGGATAGTTGTTATTTTAATTGAAATTAACATTTAGAACTGAAAACGTTTATCAGTGAAGACGACTTGTTCATGTGTTTAAAACTGCAATAATCCCACTGTTGTTTGACCACTCCTTCCAAATAATGTGTGTTTCAAGAATTATGTAAACCATTTTGTCAAAGTATAGATTGCCCTTGTTGAAAAGCTACTCTATAAAAGCCCAGGTTTGTCCAAACTCTTGGAGAGGCTCATGCAGCGCTTCACCTGCATCACCTGAGCAGGTTGCAAGGAAAGGACCATGATCTGATGATGATTTCCTTATTTTTTTACTGTCCAGCCTCTTTCCCTTTTCCTATCTTAGGGCTCGTTTAATCATTGCGCCTCCAACTTTACCCTGTTTCACTCAAACTCTAAATAAATACACAACGATAATGATCTCTGTCATCCTTGTTTCTTTTTGATTAAAACACTTTTCACGGATTCCTACTACCTATGCATTCATCTTCGGGACGTAGACTCCTTCTACAATGTACATTTAAAAAAAAAACACACAAGCTTGGAATCACTACTAACATCTCGATTTCTCTGCTACTTTTTTTCCAACCTACAATATGGCTCTTGTCCCTTCACTTTGGTTCTGGTTTAAAATAAGCCTGCGTTTAAAATTCATTTTGGTGGAGAAATGAAAACGTCATGTGTATTGCAGATACGTTGTCAGTGTATGTGCCTTCTTTTGTTTATCAATTCCCGTTGTATTTGGGTGAGTCAGTGAGTGAGTGAGTGAGTGAGAGTGAGTGAGTGAGTGGGCGAGGAGGTTGTTGCTCTGGCATTCAGTGATGAGCATGAAATTGATTGAGAGTGAGACGAGGAAAGATTCTAAAAGGAATGTCAAAGGATGCTGGATTCACGAAAACGTCACTGGTAAACCTTTGTCTGTGGAAGGAGGAGGCCTTGGATCTTTGTCACAGCAATACCATGTGATGACACAGGGTGATGACAAGTCAGATCAAAAGTGAGTTTGCGATAAATAGGGGGTTGGGGGTGGGGAGGGGGAGAGAGGCTTCAGACAGACAGTATCACTTTAAGAGCCCCAATGTTGGAAGCACATGTACATAAAGTTTTTGCTGGTCAAAATCCCAGGCATGAATGAACATTTAGTTTCCTGGTATTTGCCAATGAACACTTTTGTTGTCTATTGGAGTGAAGGTGGGGGGAGGGTGTGGGGGGTTGGTGGGGGGAAGATTTGCTGTCGTTCACACACACCAAGGAGGCACTGGGCCTTTGTCCCACTCTGCTGGGCTCTTTGACAATGGGGTTTTTATTCCATTTCATGCCACAGAGTAGAGAGGGTTTCTTTTACAAGAGAGGAGTTTCATTAATGAGCCAAAATGAACTCTGTAAAATAATGAGTTTATTGGCAAGTGAGGTCTCTGTGCAGCATGCTTGTTTTTGTTGGACAGTATGCTTTCTGTGATTGCCTGTAAACAAAATGGCAACTAATATGGAAAAATAATCTTCAGTACGTATTAAAAATTTCCCACCATAACACTGTATAATGTTTCAGTCCATATTGCTGACTTCATGTTGCTATGTAGCTTGTAGCATTTTACAAAAATGAACTCCTTTAGTCGGGACTTAGGCAGATGTTTGAGGATATTTACTCAGGAAAGACTTTGGATTGTTTCCAGTTGCCCCTAAAGGTAGGCACCCAGCTGTGCTTACATGGCTTGAGTTGATTTAACATTGCATTGAGTTTTGTGGGAAGGCTGTGAAATGAACAGAGGATGTGCAATAGATCAGGTTTTGATTGGTTTTCCAAAGGTCTTGTCTTGGCCAGACCAAAAGAAAAGGACAGTGCTTCCATTATCTCCAAACTGCTGATGAAAATCTCTGCAGCACAATGGTCTGCATAGTTAACACTGCTTACTGAGTTGATCTTGTGAACAACAATATTGAATGATGGGAATTTCACAGGGGGT